>NC_136132.1:11864568-11989243 GCF_965212315.1 Lampetra planeri
CCCCCATCACTACCCCCACCCCCATCACTACCCCCAACCCCCATCACTACCCCCACCCCCCATCACTACCCCAACCCCCTTCACTACCCCAACCCCCATCACTACCCCCAACCCCCGTCACTACCCCCAACCCCCGTCACTACCCCAACCCCCATCACTACCCCCACCCCCATCACTACCCCAACCCCCATCACTACCCCCACCCCCCATCACTACCCAACCCCATCACTACCCCAACCCCCACCTAACTACCCCCACCCCCATCACTACCCCCAACCCCTATCACTACCCCAACCCCCATCACTACCCCCACCCCCATCACTACCCCCACCCCCATCACTACCCCAACCCCCATCACTACCCCAACCCCCATCACTACCCCCAACCCCCCATCACTACCCCAACCCCCATCACTACCCCCACCCCCATCACTACCCCCACCCCATCACTACCCAACCCCCATCACTACCCCCACCCCCATCACTACCCCAACCCCCATCACTACCCCAACCCCCATCACTACCCCCAACCCCCATCACTACCCCACCCCCATCACTACCCCAACCCCCATCACTACCCCAACCCCCATCACTACCCCAACCCCCATCACTACCCCAACCCCCATCACTACCCCAACCCCCTCACTACCCCAACCCCCATCACTACCCCAACCCCCATCACTACCCCCAACCCCCGTCACTACCCCAACCCCCATCACTACCCCCACCCCCATCACTACCCCACCCCAATCACTACCCCAACCCCCATCACTACCCCCACCCCCATCACTACCCCAACCCCCATCACTACCCACCCAACCCCCATCACTACCCCAACCCCCATCACTACCCCACCCCTATCACTACCCCAACCCCCCATCACTACCCCAACCCCCATCACTACCCCAACCCCCGTCACTACCCCCAACCCCCGTCACTACCCACTACCCCAACTCCCGTCACTACCCCAACCCCCATCACTACCCCAACCCCCATCACTACCCCAACCCCCGTCACTACCCCAACCCCCATCACTACCCCACCCCTATCACTACCCCAACCCCCATCACTACCCCAACCCCTATCACTACCCCAACCCCTGTCACTACCCCAACCCCCATCACTACCCCAACCCCTATCACTACCCCAACCCCCATCACTACCCCAACCCCTATCACTACCCCCACCCCTATCACTACCCCCACCCCTATCACTACCCCAACCCCCATCACTACCCCAACCCCTATCACTACCCCAACCCCCATCACTACCCCAACCCTCATCACTACCCCAACCCCTGTCACTACCCCAACCCCCATCACTACCCCCAACCCCTATCACTACCCCAACCCCCATCACTACCCCACCCCTATCACTACCCCAACCCCTATCACTACCCCAACCCCCATCACTACCCCAACCCCTATCACTACCCCAACCCCTATCACTACCCCCCACCCCTATCACTACCCCCACCCCTATCACTATCACTACCCCAACCCCTATCACTACCCCAACCCCTATCACTACCCCAACACCTATCACTACCCCCACCCCTATCACTACCCCCACCCCTATCACTACCCCTATCACTATCACTACCCCAACCCCCATCACTACCCCAACCCCTATCACTACCCCTATCACTACCCCAACCCCCATCACTACCCCAACCCCTATCACTACCCCCCACCCCTATCACTACCCCTATCACTACCCCAACCCCAACCCCTATCACTACCCCAACCCCCATCACTACCCTTATCACTATCACTACCCCAACCCCTATCAATACCCCAACCCCCATCACTACCCCCAACCCTATCACTACCCCCACCCCTATCATTACCCCAACCCCCATCACTACCCCCACCCCTATCACTACTCCCACCCCTATCACTACCCCAACCCCCATCACTACCCCACCCCTATCACTACCCCAACACCCATCACTACCCCACCCCTATCACTACCCCAACCCCTATCACTACCCCAACCCCTATCACTACCCCCACCCCTATCACTACCCCCACCCATATCACTACCCCCAACCCCCATCACTACCCCAACCCCTATCACTACCCCTATCACTACCCCAACCCCCAATCACTACCCCAACCCCTATCACTACCCCCACCCCTATCACTACCCCTATCACTACCCCAACCCCAACCCCTATCACTACCCCAACCCCCATCACTTACCCTTATCACTATCACTACCCCCAACCCCTATCACTGCCCCAACCCCTATCACTACCCCAACCCCTATCACTACCCCTATCACTACCCCCAACCCCCATCACTACCCCAACCCCTATCACTACCCCAACCCCTATCACTCCCCCAACCCCTATCACTACCCCAACCCCTATCACTACCCCAACCCCTTTCACTACCTCTATCACTACCCCAACCCCTATCACTACCATTACCCCAACCCCTATCACTACCCCAACCCCTATCACTACCTCATCCCCTATCACTACCCCAACCCCTATCACTACCCCAACCCCCATCACTACCCCAACCCCTATCACTACCCCTATCACTACCCCAACCCCCATCACTACCCCAACCCCCATCACTACTCCAACCTCCATCACTACCCCAACCCCTATCACTACCCCAACCCCTTTCACTACCCCTATCACTACCCCAACCCCTATCACTACCCCAACCCCTATCACTACCCCAACCCCCCATCACTACCCCAACCCCTATCATTACCCCAACCCCTATCACTACCCCATCCCCTATCACTACCCCAACCCCTATCACTACCCCAACCCCTATCACTACTCCAACCCCCATCACTACCCCAACCCCTATCACTACCCCAACCCCTATCACTGCCCCAACCCCTATCACTACCCCAACCCCTATCACTACCCCTGCTCCTATCACAACCCCAACCCCTATCACTACCCCTATCACTACCCCAACCCCTATCACTACCACTACCCCAACCCCTATCACTACCACTAGCCCAACCCCCTATCACTACCCCATCCCCTATCACTACCCCAACCCCTATCACTACCCCAACCCCTATCACTACCCCCAACCCCTATCACTACCCCTATCACTGCCCCAACCCCTATCACTACCCCTATCACTACCCATATCACTACCCCTATCACTATCCCTATCACTACCCCAACCCCTATCACTACCCCAACCCCTATCACTACCCCATCCCCTATCACTACCCCAACCCCTATCACACTACCCCAACCCCCATCACTACCCCAACCCCTATCACTACCCCTATCACTACCCCAACCCCCATCACTACCCCAACCCCCATCACTACTCCAACCCCCATCACTACCCCAACCCCTATCACTACCCCAACCCCTATCACTACCCCTATCACTACCCCATCCCCTATCACTACCCCAACCCCTATCACTACCCCAACCCCCATCACTACCCCAACCCCTATCACTACCCCTATCACTACCCGAACCCCCATCACTACCCCAACCCCCATCACTACTCCAACCCCCATCACTACCCCAACCACTATCACTACCCCAACCCCTATCACTACCCCTACCCCTATCACTACCCCAACCCCTATCACTACCTCAACCCCTATCACTACCCCAACCCCCATCACTACTCCAACCCCCATCACTACTCCAACCCCTATCACTACCCAACCCCCATCACTACCCCAACCCCTATCATTACCCCAACCCCTATCACTACCCCATCCCCTATCACTACCCCAATCCTATCACAACCCCTATCACTACCCCAACCCCTATCACTACCGCAACCCCTATCACTACCCCAACCCCTATCACTACCCCAACCCCTATCACTACCCCAACCCCTATCACTACCCCAACCCCTATCACTACCCCAACCCCTATCACTACCCCTATCACTACCCCTATCACTACCCCAACTCCTACCACTACTCCAACCCCTATCACTACCCCAACCCCTATCACTACTCCAACCCCTATCACTACCCCTATCACTACCCCAACCCCTATCACTACCCCATCCCCTATCACTACCCCATCCCCTATCACTACCCCAATCACTACCCCTACCACTACCCCAACCCCTATCACTACCCCATCCCCTATCACTACCCCAATCCTATCACAACCCCTATCACTACCCCAACCCCTATCACTACCCCAACCCCTATCACTACCCCTACCCCTATCACTACCCCAACTCCTATCACTACCCCAACTCCTATCACTACCCCAACGCCTACCACTACCCCAACCCCTATCACTACCCCAACCCCTATCACTACCCCAACCCCTATCACTACCCCAACCCCTATCACTACACCAACCCCTATCACTACCCCAACCCCTATCACTACCCCAACCCCTATCACTACCCCAACCCCTAGAACTACCCCAACCCCTATCACTACCCCAACTCCTATCACTACCCAAACCCCTATCACTACCCCAACCTCTATCACTACCCCAACCCCTATCGCTACCCCAACCCCTATCACCACCCCAACCCCTATCACTACCCCAACCCCTATCACTACCCCAACCCCTATCACTACACCAACCCCTATCACTACCCCAGCCCCTATCACTACCCCAACCCCTATCACTGTCCAACCCCAATCACTACCCCAGCCCCTATCACTACCCCAACCTGTATCACAACCCCTATCACTACCCCAACCACTATCACAACCCCGATCCTAAACCCTCTTTAATCTTTCCCTTCTGCTCTCACCATGTCTTCATCTCCACTTTTAATAACGAACCCCACTGTATGTCTACCACTTATCATCTCATGCGCATTGTTATAATTGCTGTGAAGCCACTTTGGACTACGGGGGATATACAAATGTACACACGATGACGTCATCCATTTGAAGACGAGACTTGAGATGGTTAAGCAGGATGTTCATTGCCAACGCAACTCACACCGTACTTGCACTCATCATCGAAAAGCAACCTCGAACCCTCCAACTCCTCTCCCTTACAAAGTCAGTCTCCCCCCTTTCTCACACTCTTTCCCTACTCGGGGTTTCCGCCCTCTGTTAACCCTGACGGGGTTGTCGCCCCTTTGCCAATCCTTCTCCGGTTTTCCCCACTCTGTTAATCCTTCTGGGGCCAATCGGAGCAGAGTGTCCTCCACTCAATAATCGGCTTGCGCGTCGTACACGGCAGCGCTCCCGTGACCCTTGACCCCTGGTGCTTGTGTGGTGTTTGTGTGTTAGAATGTCCCGAACATCCTCTACATCACCACCCCCCCCCCCCCTTTCTGTGAAGAGGGAGCCGTCCTCGGCTCGGATGATTCCCCGACTTGGCGAACAACACACAATCCAGCGTTGTAACCGAGCGCATGTGTAACAATAATTTCCGCAGTCTACCGCACAAGGGGGAGGCACAACAACAACAACTTTCCCGATCCCCCCCCCCCCCCTTGTCAAGCCGTGAGCCGCCTCTGTCGGCGAAAATGTCCAGTATCCATGACCGCAACCCAACACAAGCGAGCCCCAGGAATGTCTTGGGCCGATTCTGCGACAAGACGGCGGCGTGACTGCGAGCGGGTGCACGGACCCCCCAGCCTCGGACGGGTGACCGTTCGGGGCTGTGGTCGCGTTTCTGAGCAGGCACGACAGTCACTCGCATCCCTGAGGAGGAGCGGCCGCTGGGAAGAACCGACGGTCTTGGTTGGCCATCCCTGTCGCCACCGTCCTGCTGCTGCGGCAGCCGCGGGCGATGGAAGATGACCTCGTCCCCGGGCGAGAGCGTCGCCCCCCCCCCCCCCCGCCTCCCTGGGTGCCCAACGTCGGCGTTGGTGCTCGGCCCCCCCGAGGCATCCTCGTAGGTTGTCGCAAGACCGCCACCGCTTCTCCTTCCTGAACTTCTGTCGGCTGCGCATGCCCCGCAGAGGCTTCCGGTGTCTCGGCCGCTCGGGATCCGGCGGCGTCGTTCATTTGTCGGTCAGCCCGTGCCACAACTCGTGCAGGTGCCGTCATTTCTTCAGAAGCACGGAGGTGCCGTGCAACCCAAAGGGAGGTACGGGCCTCTTCCTCCACCCCGGCAGCATCGCCCCGGCCACCTTCTGTGCCGTGGCGAGTTGACGCTCTTCCAACAGCGAGTCCAGGGGCCGCCTCGTCCAGCTGCGGAAACGCCGCTACCGCCAGCGTCAATAGTTCTGTTTTAAAAACCAGGAGCGACTCGGACGCGTCCCTCTGCCGGTTTTTGAACTTGTGACGAGCCCCGGATGGAGGATAAACTACTTCCACCATCTCCTTGAAGACCGCTTGCAGGGATCCCCTCTTTACGAGTGGGATTTGGCAGAACACCACCAGCACCCAGTCATCCAGGGTGGTGGGGAGTGTCCTCAGCGCCTCCTCCTCTGTCCATCTCCGTGCCTGGCACGCGGCCTCAAATCGGCACACAAAGGCACGCCATGCTCCTGTTCTGGATGAGAATTTCTCCACTGGGCCCAACTGGCGGCCCCACCCCCGTCCACTCTCTTCGGGTCGCTCTGTTGGGTACGCAGCTCGGTTCCTGGCCCCGTCTCTCTCCCACGGCCCCTGCTCACTCGGCTGCTCCGCTGTCGGCGGGGCTGCGGAAGACGGGGCAGCACTCGCTCCCTGCTCCTGCGCTGGACGCAGCGTCGGCGGCGTCGATGGAGATTCGCCCGCCGCTGGCTGTCGGGCTGGGCCAGGGCTTCCGCCAACTTGCTGGGGTGGGGCGACCGCTGCGACTTCCCCCGGTCATGCCCTCTCGGCCCCCAGCTGGCGAAGCCGCAATGTCACTGCATCCAGTAGTTGCTCCCTCCTCCCATCCCTGTAGGATGGTCTACAGCGGCGGCGATGAAACGGCTCCGCTGGGCTGGTGGAAGAAGGCGCCCATCTCGGGGGAGCGGCTGCTTTTGTTCCTGTCGAGGAGCCGAGAGACAAGTCCCGACCCGGCGGGTCCTTCTCGGGGCAGCGCTCATCCTGGGCGCCTAGAGGGTCCGAGGCTTGAGTCTCCCCCCGTGGGAGTTTGCGTCGACTAAGTCGAGACGTCCCACCGCTGCCACCAGGTGAAGAGGAGACTTGAGATGGTTAAGCAACTCACACCGTACTTGCACTCATCATCGAAAACCAACATCGAACCCTCCAACTCCTCTCCCTTACGTACCCGTCTCGCCCCTTTCTCACACTCATTCCCTATCTTCTTGGTTCTTTCGGTAAAGTCACGTAGGTCTGTCGAGGCGACAGACCTGGTTTCACCTGAGGACGGCTGCTTGCGTTGTGGCCGAAACGTCGTGAGAATTATTTTATTATGTTTTATTTTTATTATTTGATTACTTCCCTTCTACGTGACTTTACCGAAAGAACCAAGAAGATGAATCCCTGCAATCACGAAAGCTTTAAATCGAAACTCATTCCCTACTCGGGGTTTCCGCCCTTTGTTAACCCTTACGGGGTTGTCGCCCCTTTGCCAATCCTTCTCGCGTTTTCCCCACTCTGTTAATGCTTCTGGGGCCAACCCGATCAGAGTTCCTCCACTCAATAATCGTGTCGCGCGTCGTTCACGGCAGTGCTCCCGTGACCCTTAACCCCTGGTGGTTGTGTGGCGTTTGTGTGTGAGGATGTCTCGAACATCCTCTACACATTCACTACTGGATAAAAGCCTCCCCAGGTCGCTGCCATCTCTCACATTGCTGCGATGTGAACCATCCACAAGGGCGCCGGTAAGCTGCAGTCATGTGCTGCTCTGCACCACGTGGGGCTGCACAGAGACAGAGAGTTGGATAAAGTTCAGGGGTTTTTGCTGCGTCATAAAGATGAATAACATTTTTAAAATACATTTTCTCGCAAATCCCCACTCGGTCCTGCGCCCACGGAACAGCGATCCCAGCAGCTGTTCCAAGCGAGCTGATAAAATGTATGTATGTTGTATGTATGTTGTATGTATGTTGTATGTTATGTGTAGTGGTTCACACCAGGGAGGCAAAGAGGCAACACGTGTATTTAACAATGAAGCCCTCAACACGAAGGGAAATATCTGCCCCTTCACCAGCTACTCCAGCGAGGTGTCTCCTCTGGGCTAACTCACCCCAGCTCACCCTGACTCATCCCAGCTCACCCCAACTTACCCGACTCAACCCGACTCACCCCGACTCACCCCGGCTCACCCCGGCTCACTCCAGCTCACCCTGGCTCACCCCGACTCACCCTGACGAACCCCAACTCACCCCAACTCACGCCGACTCACCCCGACTCACCCCAGCTCACCCCGACTCACCCAGACTCAGCCAACTCACCCCAGCTCACCCCGGCTCACCCCGACTCACGCCGACTCACCCCAGCTCACCCCGACTCACCCCAACTCACCCCAACTCACCCCAGCTCACCCCGACTCACCCAGACTCACCCAGACTCACCCAACTCACCCCAGCTCACCCCAGCTCACCCCAGCTCACCCCAACTCACCCCGACTCACCCTGACTCACCCATCTCACCCCAGCTCAACCCAACTCACCCCGACTCACCCTGACTCACCCCATCTCACCCCAGCTCACCCCAGTTCACCCCAGCTCACCCCAACTCACCCCAGCTCACCCCAACTCACCCCAGCTCACCCCAGCTCACCCCGACTCACCCCAGCTCACCCCAACTCACCCCAGCTCACCCCAACTCACCCCAGCTCACCCCAACTCACCCCAGCTCACCCCATCTCACCCCAACTCACCCCAGTTCACCCCGGCTCACCCCGGCTCACCCTGACTCACCCTGACTCACCCCAACTCACCCCAACTTACCCCAGCTCACCCCAACTGACCCCAGCTCACCCTGACTCACCCCAACTCACCCCAGCCCACCCCAGCTCACCCCAACTCACCCCAGCTCACCCCAGCTCACCCTGGCTCACCCTGACTCACCCCAACTCACCCCAACTCACCCCAGCTCACCCCAGCTCACCTCAGCTCACCCAGCTCACCCTAGCTCACCCCAACTCACCCTGGCTCACCCAACTCACTCTAGCTCACCCCAACTCTCCCCAGCTCACCCTGGCTCACTCTGGCTCACCCCAACTCACCCTGGCTCACCCCAACTCACCCTGGCTCACCCTAGCTCACCCTGGCTCACCCAACTCACCCTAGCTCACCCCAGCTCACCCTAGCTCAACCTAGTTCACCCCAGCTCACCCTAGCTCACCCTGGCTCACCCTGGCTCACCCCAACTCATCCTAGCTCACCCCAGCTCACCCTAGCTCACCCTAGTTCACCCCAGCTCACCCTAGCTCACCCTAGCTCACCCTGGCTCACCCTAGCTCACCCTGACTCACCCAGCTCACCCTGACTCACCCAGCTCACCCTGACTCACCCAGCTCACCCTGACTCACCCAGCTCACCCTGACACACCCAGATCACCCCGGCTCACCCAGCTCACCCTGACTCACCCCAGCTCACCCTGACTCACCCAGCTCACCCTGACTCACCCTGACTCACCCAGCTCACCCTGACTCACCCCAACTCACCCTGACTCACCCTGACTCACCCAGCTCACCCTGACTCACCCCAACTCACCCCAACCCACCCAGCTCACCCCAGCTCACCCCAACACACCCCAACTCACCCAGCTCACCCCAGCTCATCCCAACTCACCCAGCTCACCCCAGCTCACCCCAGCTCACCCCAACTCACCCCAGCTCACCCCAACTCACCCCAACTCACCTCAGCTCACCCCAGCTCACCCCAACTCACCCCAGCTCACTCTCACTCACCCCAGCTCACCCCATCTCACTCCAGCTCAACCTGACTCACGCCAGCTCACCCTGGCTCACCCTAGCTCATCCTAGCTCACCCTGGCTCACCCCAACTCACCCTGACTCACCATGACTCACCCAGCTCACCCGAACTCACCCCAGCTCACCCCAGCTCCCCCTGACTCACCCCAGCTCACCCCAACTCACCCCAGCTCACCCCAGCTCACCCTGACTCACCCTTACTCACCCTAGCTCACCCCAGCTCCCCCCATCTCATCCTTACTCACCCCAGCTCACCCCAGCTCACCCCAACTCACCCCAGCTCACCCTGACTCACCCCAACTCACCCCAGCTCACCCCAGCTCACCCCAACTCGCCCCAACTCGCCCCAGCTCACCCCAGCTCACCCTGACCCACCCCGACTCACCCCAACTCACCCCAGCTTACCCCAGCTCACCCCAACTCACCCTGGCTCACCCCAACTCACCCTGGCTCGCCCTAGCTCACCCTGGCTCATGCAACTCACCCTAGCTCACCCCAGCTCACCCTAGCTCACCATAGCTCACCCCAGTTCACCCCAGCTCACCCCAACTCACCCCAGCTCACCCCAACTCACCCCAGCTCACCCCAGCTCACCCCGACTCACCCCAGCTCACCCCAACTCACCCCAGCTCACCCCAACTCACCCCAGCTCACCCCAACTCACCCCAGCTCACCCCATCTCACCCCAACTCACCCCAGTTCACCCCGGCTCACCCCGGCTCACCCTGGCTCACCCTGACTCACCCCAACTCACCCCAACTCACCCCAGCTCACCCCAGCTCACCTCAGCTCACCCAGCTCACCCTAGCTCACCCCAACTCACCCTGGCTCACCCAACTCACTCTAGCTCACCCCAACTCGCCCCAGCTCACCCTGGCTCACTCTGGCTCACCCCAACTCACCCTGGCTCACCCCAACTCACCCTGGCTCACCCTAGCTCACCCTGGCTCACCCAACTCACCCTAGCTCACCCCAGCTCACCCTAGCTCACCCTAGTTCACCCCAGCTCACCCTAGCTCACCCTGGCTCACCCTGGCTCACCCCAACTCATGTTAGCTCACCCCAGCTCACCCTAGCTCACCCTAGCTCACCCCAGCTCACCCTAGCTCACCCTGGCTCACCCTAGTTCACCCTAGCTCACCCTGACTCACCCAGCTCACCCTGACTCACCCAGCTCACCCTGACTCACCCAGCTCACCCTGACTGACCCAGATCACCCCGGCTCACCCAGCTCACCCTGACTCACCCCAGCTCACCCTGACTCACCCAGCTCACCCTGACTCACCCTGACTCACCCAGCTCACCCTGACTCACCCCAACTCACCCTGGCTCACCCTAGCTCACCCTGGCTCACCCAACTCACCCTAGCTCACCCCAGCTCACCCTAGCTCACCCTAGTTCACCCCAGCTCACCCTAGCTCACCCTAGCTCACCCTGGCTCACCCCAACTCATCCTAGCTCACCCCAGCTCACCCTAGCTCACCCTAGCTCACCCCAGCTCACCCTAGCTCACCCTGGCTCACCCTAGCTCACCCTAGCTCACCCTGACTCACCCAGCTCACCCTGACTCACCCAGCTCACCCTGACTCACCCAGCTCACCCTGACTCACCCAGCTCACCCTGACTGACCCAGATCACCCCGGCTCACCCAGCTCACCCTGACTCACCCCAGCTCACCCTGACTCACCCAGCTCACCCTGACTCACCCTGACTCACCCAGCTCACCCTGACTCACCCCAACTCACCCTGACTCACCCTGACTCACCCAGCTCACCCTGACTCACCCCAACTCACCCCAACCCACCCAGCTCACCCCAGCTCACCCCAACACACCCCAACTCACCCAGCTCACCCCAGCTCATCCCAACTCACCCAGCTCACCCCAGCTCACCCCAGCTCACCCCAACTCACCCCAGCTCACCCCAACTCACCCCAACTCACCTCAGCTCACCCCAGCTCACCCCAGCTCACTCTCACTCACCCCAGCTCACCCCATCTCACTCCAGCTCAACCTGACTCACGCCAGCTCACCCTGGCTCACCCTAGCTCATCCTAGCTCACCCTGGCTCACCCCAACTCACCCTGACTCACCCTGACTCACCCAGCTCACCCGAACTCACCCCAGCTCCCCCTGACTCACCCCAGCTCACCCCAACTCACCCCAGCTCACCCCAGCTCACCCTGACTCACCCTTACTCACCCTAGCTCACCCCAGCTCCCCCCATCTCATCCTTACTCACCCAGCTCACCCCAGCTCACCCCAACTCACCCCAGCTCACCCTGACTCACCCCAACTCACCCCAGCTCACCCCAGCTCACCCCAACTCGCCCCAACTCGCCCCAGCTCACCCCAGCTCACCCTGACCCACCCCGACTCACCCCAACTCACCCCAGCTTACCCCAGCTCACCCCAACTCACCCTGGCTCACCCCAACTCACCCTGGCTCGCCCTAGCTCACCCTGGCTCATGCAACTCACCCTAGCTCACCCCAGCTCACCCTAGCTCACCATAGCTCACCCTGGCTCACCCTGGCTCACCCCAACTCACCCTGGCTGACCCTGGGTCACCCCAACTCACCCTAGCTCACCCCAGCTCACCCTAGCTCACCCTAGCTCACCCCAGCTCACCCTAGCTCACCCTGGCTCACCCTGGCTCACGCTAGCTCACCCTGACTCACCCAGCTCACCCTGACTCACCCAGCTCACCCTGACTCACCCAGATTACCCTGACTCATGCTGGCTCACCCTGGCTCACCCTAGCTCACCCTGGCTCACCCTGGCTCACCCTGACCCACCCAGCTCACCCTGACTCACCCAGTTCACCCCAGCTCACCCTGGCTCACCCTGACTCACCCCGACTCACCCCAACTCACCCCAGCTTACCCCAGCTCACCCTAGCTCACCCAGCTCACCCTAGCTCACCCCAACTCACCCTGGCTCACCCAACTCACCCTAGCTCACCCCAACTCTCCCCAGCTCACCCTGGCTCACCCCAACTCACCCTGGCTCACCCCAACTCACCCTGGCTCACCCTAGCTCACCCTGGCTCACCCAACTCACCCTAGCTCACCCCAGCTCACCCAAGCTCACCCTAGCTCACCCTAGCTCACCCTGGCTCACCCAGACTCACCCTAACTCACCCTGGCTCACCCTGGGTCACCCCAACTCACCCTAGCTCACCCCAGCTCACCCTAGCTCACCCTAGCTCACCCCAGCTCACCATAGCTCACCCTGGCTCACCCTGGCTCACCCTAGCTCACCCAGCTCACCCTGACTCACCCAGCTCACCCTGACTCACCCAACACACCCCAACTCACCCAGCTCACCCCAGCTCATCCCAACTCACTCAGCTCACCCCAGCTCACCCCAGCTCACCCCAGCTCACCCCAACTCACCTCAGCTCACCCCA
Organism: Lampetra planeri; assembly: GCF_965212315.1. NCBI lineage: Eukaryota > Metazoa > Chordata > Hyperoartia > Petromyzontiformes > Petromyzontidae > Lampetra > Lampetra planeri. The sequence goes on from NC_136132.1 coordinate 11,877,737, forward strand.
GCTCACCCCAGCTCACTCTCACTCACCCCAGCTCACCCCATCTCACTCCAGCTCAACCTGACTCACGCCAGCTCACCCTGGCTCACCCTAGCTCATCCTAGCTCACCCTGGCTCACCCCAACTCACCCTGACTCACCCTGACTCACCCAGCTCACCCGAACTCACCCCAGCTCCCCCTGACTCACCCCAGCTCACCCCAACTCACCCCAGCTCACCCCAGCTCACCCTGACTCACCCTTACTCACCCTAGCTCACCCCAGCTCCCCCCATCTCATCCTTACTCACCCCAGCTCACCCCAGCTCACTCCAACTCACCCCAGCTCACCCTGACTCACCCCAACTCACCCCAGCTCACCCCAGCTCACCCCAACTCGCCCCAACTCGCCCCAGCTCACCCCAGCTCACCCTGACCCACCCCGACTCACCCCAACTCACCCCAGCTTACCCCAGCTCACCCCAACTCACCCTGGCTCACCCCAACTCATCCTGGCTCGCCCTAGCTCACCCTGGCTCATGCAACTCACCCTAGCTCACCCCAGCTCACCCTAGCTCACCATAGCTCACCCTGGCTCACCCTGGCTCACCCCAACTCACCCTGGCTCACCCTGGGTCACCCCAACTCACCCTAGCTCACCCCAGCTCACCCTAGCTCACCCTAGCTCACCCCAGCTCACCCTAGCTCACCCTGGCTCACCCTGGCTCACGCTAGCTCACCCTGACTCACCCAGCTCACCCTGACTCACCCAGCTCACCCTGACTCACCCAGATTACCCTGACTCATGCTGGCTCACCCTGGCTCACCCTAGCTCACCCTGGCTCACCCTGGCTCACCCTGACCCACCCAGCTCACCCTGACTCACCCAGCTCACCCCAGCTCACCCCGGCTCACCCTGACTCACCCCGACTCACCCCAACTCACCCCAGCTTACCCCAGCTCACCCTAGCTCACCCAGCTCACCCTAGCTCACCCCAACTCACCCTGGCTCACCCAACTCACCCTAGCTCACCCCAACTCTCCCCAGCTCACCCTGGCTCACCCCAACTCACCCTGGCTCACCCCAACTCACCCTGGCTCACCCTAGCTCACCCTGGCTCACCCAACTCACCCTAGCTCACCCCAGCTCACCCAAGCTCACCCTAGCTCACCCTAGCTCACCCTGGCTCACCCAGACTCACCCTAACTCACCTGGCTCACCCTGGGTCACCCCAACTCACCCTAGCTCACCCCAGCTCACCCTAGCTCACCCTAGCTCACCCCAGCTCACCATAGCTCACCCTGGCTCACCCTGGCTCACCCTAGCTCACCCAGCTCACCCTGACTCACCCAGCTCACCCTAACTCACCCAGATCACCCTGACTCACCCTGGCTCACCCTAGCTCACCCTGGCTCACCCTGGCTCACCCTGACTCACCCAGCTCACCCTGACTCACCCAGATCACCCCGGCTCACCCAGCTCATCCTGACTCACCCCAGCTCACCCTGACTCACCCAGCTTACCCAACTCACCCCGACTCACCCTGACTCACCCCATCTCACCCCAGCTCACCCCAGTTCACCCCAGCTCACCCCAACTCACCCCAGCTCACCCCAACTCACCCCAGCTCACCCCGACTCACCCCAGCTCACCCCAACTCACCCCAGCTCACCCCAACTCACCCCAGCTCACCCCAACTCACCCCAGCTCACCCCATCTCACCCCAACTCACCCCAGTTCACCCCGGCTCACCCCGGCTCACCCTGACTCACCCTGACTCACCCCAACTCACCCCAACTCACCCCAGCTCACCCCAACTGACCCCAGCTCACCCTGACTCACCCCAACTCACCCCAGCCCACCCCAGCTCACCCCAACTCACCCCAGCTCACCCCAGCTCACCCTGGCTCACCCTGACTCACCCCGACTCACCCCAACTCACCCCAGCTCACCCCAGCTCACCTCAGCTCACCCAGCTCACCCTAGCTCACCCCAACTCACCCTGGCTCACCCAACTCACTCTAGCTCACCCCAACTCTCCCCAGCTCACCCTGGCTCACTCTGGCTCACCCCAACTCACCCTGGCTCACCCCAACTCACCCTGGCTCACCCTAGCTCACCCTGGCTCACCCAACTCACCCTAGCTCACCCCAGCTCACCCTAGCTCACCCTAGTTCACCCCAGCTCACCCTAGCTCACCCTGGCTCACCCTGGCTCACCCCAACTCATCCTAGCTCACCCCAGCTCACCCTAGCTCACCCTAGCTCACCCCAGCTCACCCTAGCTCACCCTAGCTCACCCTGGCTCACCCTAGCTCACCCTAGCTCACCCTGACTCACCCAGCTCACCCTGACTCACCCAGCTCACCCTGACTCACCCAGCTCACCCTGACTCACCCAGCTCACCCTGACACACCCAGATCACCCCGGCTCACCCAGCTCACCCTGACTCACCCCAGCTCACCCTGACTCACCCAGCTCACCCTGACTCACCCTGACTCACCCAGCTCACCCTGACTCACCCCAACTCACCCTGACTCACCCTGACTCACCCAGCTCACCCTGACTCACCCCAACTCACCCCAACCCACCCAGCTCACCCCAGCTCACCCCAACACACCCCAACTCACCCAGCTCACCCCAGCTCATCCCAACTCACCCAGCTCACCCCAGCTCACCCCAGCTCACCCCAACTCACCCCAGCTCACCCCAACTCACCTCAGCTCACCCCAGCTCACCCCAACTCACTCTCACTCACCCCAGCTCACCCCATCTCACTCCAGCTCAACCTGACACACGCCAGCTCACCCTGGCTCACCCTAGCTCATCCTAGCTCACCCTGGCTCACCCCAACTCACCCTGACTCACCCTGACTCACCCAGCTCACCCGAACTCACCCCAGCTCACCCCAGCTCCCCCTGACTCACCCCAGCTCACCCCAACTCACCCCAGCTCACCCCAGCTCACCCTGACTCACCCTTACTCACCCTAGCTCACCCCAGCTCCCCCCATCTCATCCTTACTCACCCCAGCTCACCCCAGCTCACCCCAACTCACCCCAGCTCACCCTGACTCACCCCAACTCACCCCAGCTCACCCCAGCTCACCCCAACTCGCCCTGGCTCACCCTAGCTCACCTTGGCTCACCCAACTCACCCTAGCTCACCCCAGCTCACCCTAGCTCACCCTAGTTCACCCCAGCTCACCCTAGCTCACCCTGGCTCACCCTGGCTCACCCCAACTCATCCTAGCTCACCCCAGCTCACCCTAGCTCACCCTAGCTCACCCCAGCTCACCCTAGCTCACCCTAGCTCACCCTGGCTCACCCTAGCTCACCCTAGCTCACCCTGACTCACCCAGCTCACCCTGACTCACCCAGCTCACCCTGACTCACCCAGCTCACCCTGACTCACCCAGCTCACCCTGACACACCCAGATCACCCCGGCTCACCCAGCTCACCCTGACTCACCCCAGCTCACCCTGACTCACCCAGCTCACCCTGACTCACCCTGACTCACCCAGCTCACCCTGACTCACCCCAACTCACCCTGACTCACCCTGACTCACCCAGCTCACCCTGACTCACCCCAACTCACCCCAACCCACCCAGCTCACCCCAGCTCACCCCAACACACCCCAACTCACCCAGCTCACCCCAGCTCATCCCAACTCACCCAGCTCACCCCAGCTCACCCCAGCTCACCCCAACTCACCCCAGCTCACCCCAACTCACCTCAGCTCACCCCAGCTCACCCCAACTCACTCTCACTCACCCCAGCTCACCCCATCTCACTCCAGCTCAACCTGACACACGCCAGCTCACCCTGGCTCACCCTAGCTCATCCTAGCTCACCCTGGCTCACCCCAACTCACCCTGACTCACCCTGACTCACCCAGCTCACCCGAACTCACCCCAGCTCACCCCAGCTCCCCCTGACTCACCCCAGCTCACCCCAACTCACCCCAGCTCACCCCAGCTCACCCTGACTCACCCTTACTCACCCTAGCTCACCCCAGCTCCCCCCATCTCATCCTTACTCACCCCAGCTCACCCCAGCTCACCCCAACTCACCCCAGCTCACCCTGACTCACCCCAACTCACCCCAGCTCACCCCAGCTCACCCCAACTCGCCCCAACTCGCCCCAGCTCACCCCAGCTCACCCTGACCCACCCCGACTCACCCCAACTCACCCCAGCTTACCCCAGCTCACCCCAACTCACCCTGGCTCACCCCAACTCACCCTGGCTCGCCCTAGCTCACCCTGGCTCATGCAACTCACCCTAGCTCACCCCAGCTCACCCTAGCTCACCATAGCTCACCCCAGTTCACCCCAGCTCACCCCAACTCACCCCAGCTCACCCCAACTCACCCCAGCTCACCCCAGCTCACCCCGACTCACCCCAGCTCACCCCAACTCACCCCAACTCACCCCAGCTCACCCCAACTCACCCCAGCTCACCCCAACTCACCCCAGCTCACCCCAGTTCACCCCGGCTCACCCCGGCTCACCCTGACTCACCCTGACTCACCCCAACTCACCCCAACTCACCCCAGCTCACCCCAACTGACCCCAGCTCACCCTGACTCACCCCAACTCACCCCAGCCCACCCCAGCTCACCCCAACTCACCCCAGCTCACCCCAGCTCACCCTGGCTCACCCTGACTCACCCCAACTCACCCCAACTCACCCCAGCTCACCCCAGCTCACCTCAGCTCACCCAGCTCACCCTAGCTCACCCCAACTCACCCTGGCTCACCCAACTCACTCTAGCTCACCCCAACTCTCCCCAGCTCACCCTGGCTCACTCTGGCTCACCCCAACTCACCCTGGCTCACCCCAACTCACCCTGGCTCACCCTAGCTCACCCTGGCTCACCCAACTCACCCTAGCTCACCCCAGCTCACCCTAGCTCACCCTAGTTCACCCCAGCTCACCCTAGCTCACCCTGGCTCACCCTGGCTCACCCCAACTCATCCTAGCTCACCCCAGCTCACCCTAGCTCACCCCAGCGCACCCTAGCTCACCCTAGCTCACCCTGGCTCACCCTAGCTCACCCTAGCTCACCCTGACTCACCCAGCTCACCCTGACTCACCCAGCTCACCCTGACTCACCCAGCTCACCCTGACTCACCCAGATCACCCCGGCTCACCCAGCTCACCCTGACTCACCCCAGCTCACCCTGACTCACCCAGCTCACCCTGACTCACCCTGACTCACCCAGCTCACCCTGACTCACCCCAACTCACCCTGACTCACCCTGACTCACCCAGCTCACCCTGACTCACCCCAACTCACCCCAACCCACCCAGCTCACCCCAGCTCACCCCAACACACCCCAACTCACCCAGCTCACCCCAGCTCATCCCAACTCACCCAGCTCACCCCAGCTCACCCCAGCTCACCCCAACTCACCCCAACTCACCCCAACTCACCTCAGCTCACCCCAGCTCACCCCAACTCACCCCAGCACACTCTCACTCACCCCAGCTCACCCCATCTCACTCCAGCTCAACCTGACTCACGCCAGCTCACCCTGGCTCACCCTAGCTCATCCTAGCTCACCCTGGCTCACCCCAACTCACCCTGACTCACCCTGACTCACCCAGCTCACCCGAACTCACCCCAGCTCCCCCTGACTCACCCCAGCTCACCCCAACTCACCCCAGCTCACCCCAGCTCACCCTGACTCACCCAAACTCACCCCAGCTCATCCCAGCTCACCCCAACTCGCCCCAACTCGCCCCAGCTCACCCCAGCTCACCCTGACCCACCCCGACTCACCCCAACTCACCCCAGCTTACCCCAGCTCACCCCAACTCACCCTGGCTCACCCCAACTCACCCTGGCTCGCCCTAGCTCACCCTGGCTCATGCAACTCACCCTAGCTCACCCCAGCTCACCCTAGCTCACCATAGCTCACCCTGGCTCACCCTGGCTCACCCCAACTCACCCTGGCTCACCCTGGGTCACCCCAACTCACCCTAGCTCACCCCAGCTCACCCTAGCTCACCCTAGCTCACCCCAGCTCACCCTAGCTCACCCTGGCTCACCCTGGCTCACGCTAGCTCACCCTGACTCACCCAGCTCACCCTGACTCACCCAGCTCACCCTGACTCACCCAGATTACCCTGACTCATGCTGGCTCACGCTGGCTCACCCTAGCTCACCCTGGCTCACCCTGGCTCACCCTGACCCACCCAGCTCACCCTGACTCACCCAGCTCACCCCAGCTCACCCCGGCTCACCCTGACTCACCCCGACTCACCCCAACTCACCCCAGCTTACCCCAGCTCACCCTAGCTCACCCAGCTCACCCTAGCTCACCCCAACTCACCCTGGCTCACCCAACTCACCCTAGCTCACCCCAACTCTCCCCAGCTCACCCTGGCTCACCCCAACTCACCCTGGCTCACCCTGGCTCACCCCAACTCACCCTGGCTCACCCTGGGTCACCCCAACTCACCCTAGCTCACCCCAGCTCACCCTAGCTCACCCTAGCTCACCCCAGCTCACCCTAGCTCACCCTGGCTCACCCTGGCTCACGCTAGCTCACCCTGACTCACCCAGCTCACCCTGACTCACCCAGCTCACCCTGACTCACCCAGATTACCCTGACTCATGCTGGCTCACCCTGGCTCACCCTAGCTCACCCTGGCTCACCCTGGCTCACCCTGACCCACCCAGCTCACCCTGACTCACCCAGCTCACCCCAGCTCACCCCGGCTCACCCTGACTCACCCCGACTCACCCCAACTCACCCCAGCTTACCCCAGCTCACCCTAGCTCACCCAGCTCACCCTAGCTCACCCCAACTCACCCTGGCTCACCCAACTCACCCTAGCTCACCCCAACTCTCCCCAGCTCACCCTGGCTCACCCCAACTCACCCTGGCTCACCCCAACTCACCCTGGCTCACCCTAGCTCACCCTGGCTCACCCAACTCACCCTAGCTCACCCCAGCTCACCCAAGCTCACCCTAGCTCACCCTAGCTCACCCTGGCTCACCCTGACTCACCCTAACTCACCCTGGCTCACCCTGGGTCACCCCAACTCACCCTAGCTCACCCCAGCTCACCCTAGCTCACCCTAGCTCACCCCAGCTCACCATAGCTCACCCTGGCTCACCCTGGCTCACCCTAGCTCACCCAGCTCACCCTGACTCACCCAGCTCACCCTGACTCACCCAGATCACCCTGGCTCACCCTAGCTCACCCTGGCTCACCCTGGCTCACCCTGACTCACCCAGCTCACCCTGACTCACCCAGATCACCCCGGCTCACCCAGCTCATCCTGACTCACCCCAGCTCACCCTGACTCACCCAGCTTACCCAACTCACCCCGACTCACCCTGACTCACCCATCTCACCCCAGCTCACCCCAGTTCACCCCAGCTCACCCCAACTCACCCCAGCTCACCCCAACTCACCCCAGCTCACCCCAGCTCACCCCAGCTCACCCCAACTCACCCCAGCTCACCCCAACTCACCCCAGCTCACCCCAACTCACCCCAGCTCACCCCATCTCACCCCAACTCACCCCAGTTCACCCCGGCTCACCCCGGCTCACCCTGACTCACCCTGACTCACCCCAACTCACCCCAACTCACCCCAGCTCACCCCAACTGACCCCAGCTCACCCTGACTCACCCCAACTCACCCCAGCCCACCCCAGCTCACCCCAACTCACCCCAGCTCACCCCAGCTCACCCTGGCTCACCCTGACTCACCCCAACTCACCCCAACTCACCCCAGCTCACCCCAGCTCACCTCAGCTCACCCAGCTCACCCTAGCTAACCCCAACTCACCCTGGCTCACCCAACTCACTCTAGCTCACCCCAACTCTCCCCAGCTCACCCTGGCTCACTCTGGCTCACCCCAACTAACCCTGGCTCACCCCAACTCACCCTGGCTCACCCTAGCTCACCCTGGCTCACCCAACTCACCCTAGCTCACCCCAGCTCACCCTAGCTCACCCTAGTTCACCCCAGCTCACCCTAGCTCACCCTGGCTCACCCTGGCTCACCCCAACTCATCCTAGCTCAACCCAGCTCACCCTAGCTCACCCTAGCTCACCCCAACTCACCCTAGCTCACCCTAGCTCACCCTGGCTCACCCTAGCTCACCCTAGCTCACCCTGACTCACCCAGCTCACCCTGACTCACCCAGCTCACCCTGACTCACCCAGCTCACCCTGACTCACCCAGCTCACCCTGACACACCCAGATCACCCCGGCTCACCCAGCTCACCCTGACTCACCCCAGCTCACCCTGACTCACCCAGCTCACCCTGACTCACCCTGACTCACCCAGCTCACCCTGACTCACCCTAACTCACCCTGACTCACCCAGCTCACCCTGACTCACCCCAACTCACCCCAACCCACCCAGCTCACCCCAGCTCACCCCAACACACCCCAACTCACCCAGCTCACCCCAGCTCATCCCAACTCACCCAGCTCACCCCAGCTCACCCCAGCTCACCCCAACTCACCCCAGCTCACCCCAACTCACCCCAACTCACCTCAGCTCACCCCAGCTCACCCCAACTCACCCCAGCTCACTCTCACTCACCCCAGCTCACCCCATCTCACTCCAGCTCAACCTGACTCACGCCAGCTCACCCTGGCTCACCCTAGCTCATCCTAGCTCACCCTGGCTCACCCCAACTCACCCTGACTCACCCTGACTCACCCAGCTCACCCGAACTCACCCCAGCTCACCCCAGCTCCCCCTGACTCACCCCAGCTCACCCCAACTCACCCCAGCTCACCCCAGCTCACCCTGACTCACCCTTACTCACCCTAGCTCACCCCAGCTCCCCCCATCTCATCCTTACTCACCCCAGCTCAACCCAGCTCACCCCAACTCACCCCAGCTCAGCCTGACTCACCCCAACTCACCCCAGCTCACCCCAGCTCACCCCAACTCGCCCCAACTCGCCCCAGCTCACCCTGACTCACCCAAACTCACCCCAGCTCATCCCAGCTCACCCCAACTCGCCCCAACTCGCCCCAGCTCACCCCAGCTCACCCTGACCCACCCCGACTCACCCCAACTCACCCCAGCTTACCCCAGCTCACCCCAACTCACCCTGGCTCACCCCAACTCACCCTGGCTCGCCCTAGCTCACCCTGGCTCATGCAACTCACCCTAGCTCACCCCAGCTCACCCTAGCTCACCATAGCTCACCCTGGCTCACCCTGGCTCACCCCAACTCACCCTGGCTCACCCTGGGTCACCCCAACTCACCCTAGCTCACCCCAGCTCACCCTAGCTCACCCTAGCTCACCCCAGCTCACCCTAGCTCACCCTGGCTCACCCTGGCTCACGCTAGCTCACCCTGACTCACCCAGCTCACCCTGACTCACCCAGCTCACCCTGACTCACCCAGATTACCCTGACTCATGCTGGCTCACGCTGGCTCACCCTAGCTCACCCTGGCTCACCCTGGCTCACCCTGACCCACCCAGCTCACCCTGACTCACCCAGCTCACCCCAGCTCACCCCGGCTCACCCTGACTCACCCCGACTCACCCCAACTCACCCCAGCTTACCCCAGCTCACCCTAGCTCACCCAGCTCACCCTAGCTCACCCCAACTCACCCTGGCTCACCCAACTCACCCTAGCTCACCCCAACTCTCCCCAGCTCACCCTGGCTCACCCCAACTCACCCTGGCTCACCCTGGCTCACCCCAACTCACCCTGGCTCACCCTGGGTCACCCCAACTCACCCTAGCTCACCCCAGCTCACCCTAGCTCACCCTAGCTCACCCCAGCTCACCCTAGCTCACCCTGGCTCACCCTGGCTCACGCTAGCTCACCCTGACTCACCCAGCTCACCCTGACTCACCCAGCTCACCCTGACTCACCCAGATTACCCTGACTCATGCTGGCTCACCCTGGCTCACCCTAGCTCACCCTGGCTCACCCTGGCTCACCCTGACCCACCCAGCTCACCCTGACTCACCCAGCTCACCCCAGCTCACCCCGGCTCACCCTGACTCACCCCGACTCACCCCAACTCACCCCAGCTTACCCCAGCTCACCCTAGCTCACCCAGCTCACCCTAGCTCACCCCAACTCACCCTGGCTCACCCAACTCACCCTAGCTCACCCCAACTCTCCCCAGCTCACCCTGGCTCACCCCAACTCACCCTGGCTCACCCCAACTCACCCTGGCTCACCCTAGCTCACCCTGGCTCAAGCAACTCACCCTAGCTCACCCCAGCTCACCCAAGCTCACCCTAGCTCACCCTAGCTCACCCTGGCTCACCCTGACTCACCCTAACTCACCCTGGCTCACCCTGGGTCACCCCAACTCACCCTAGCTCACCCCAGCTCACCCTAGCTCACCCTAGCTCACCCCAGCTCACCATAGCTCACCCTGGCTCACCCTGGCTCACCCTAGCTCACCCAGCTCACCCTGACTCACCCAGCTCACCCTGACTCACCCAGATCACCCTGGCTCACCCTAGCTCACCCTGGCTCACCCTGGCTCACCCTGACTCACCCAGCTCACCCTGACTCACCCAGATCACCCCGGCTCACCCAGCTCATCCTGACTCACCCCAGCTCACCCTGACTCACCCAGCTTACCCAACTCACCCCGACTCACCCTGACTCACCCATCTCACCCCAGCTCACCCCAGTTCACCCCAGCTCACCCCAACTCACCCCAGCTCACCCCAACTCACCCCAGCTCACCCCAGCTCACCCCAGCTCACCCCAACTCACCCCAGCTCACCCCAACTCACCCCAGCTCACCCCAACTCACCCCAGCTCACCCCATCTCACCCCAACTCACCCCAGTTCACCCCGGCTCACCCCGGCTCACCCTGACTCACCCTGACTCACCCCAACTCACCCCAACTCACCCCAGCTCACCCCAACTGACCCCAGCTCACCCTGACTCACCCCAACTCACCCCAGCCCACCCCAGCTCACCCCAACTCACCCCAGCTCACCCTAGCTCACCCTGGCTCACCCTGACTCACCCCAACTCACCCCAACTCACCCCAGCTCACCCCAGCTCACCTCAGCTCACCCAGCTCACCCTAGCTCACCCCAACTCACCCTGGCTCACCCAACTCACTCTAGCTCACCCCAACTCTCCCCAGCTCACCCTGGCTCACTCTGGCTCACCCCAACTCACCCTGGCTCACCCCAACTCACCCTGGCTCACCCTAGCTCACCCTGGCTCACCCAACTCACCCTAGCTCACCCCAGCTCACCCTAGCTCACCCTAGTTCACCCCAGCTCACCCTAGCTCACCCTGGCTCACCCTGGCTCACCCCAACTCATCCTAGCTCAACCCAGCTCACCCTAGCTCACCCTAGCTCACCCCAACTCACCCTAGCTCACCCTAGCTCACCCTGGCTCACCCTAGCTCACCCTAGCTCACCCTGACTCACCCAGCTCACCCTGACTCACCCAGCTCACCCTGACTCACCCAGCTCACCCTGACTCACCCAGCTCACCCTGACACACCCAGATCACCCCGGCTCACCCAGCTCACCCTGACTCACCCCAGCTCACCCTGACTCACCCAGCTCACCCTGACTCACCCTGACTCACCCAGCTCACCCTGACTCACCCTAACTCACCCTGACTCACCCAGCTCACCCTGACTCACCCCAACTCACCCCAACCCACCCAGCTCACCCCAGCTCACCCCAACACACCCCAACTCACCCAGCTCACCCCAGCTCATCCCAACTCACCCAGCTCACCCCAGCTCACCCCAGCTCACCCCAACTCACCCCAGCTCACCCCAACTCACCCCAACTCACCTCAGCTCACCCCAGCTCACCCCAACTCACCCCAGCTCACTCTCACTCACCCCAGCTCACCCCATCTCACTCCAGCTCAACCTGACTCACGCCAGCTCACCCTGGCTCACCCTAGCTCATCCTAGCTCACCCTGGCTCACCCCAACTCACCCTGACTCACCCTGACTCACCCAGCTCACCCGAACTCACCCCAGCTCACCCCAGCTCCCCCTGACTCACCCCAGCTCACCCCAACTCACCCCAGCTCACCCCAGCTCACCCTGACTCACCCTTACTCACCCTAGCTCACCCCAGCTCCCCCCATCTCATCCTTACTCACCCCAGCTCAACCCAGCTCACCCCAACTCACCCCAGCTCAGCCTGACTCACCCCAACTCACCCCAGCTCACCCCAGCTCACCCCAACTCGCCCCAACTCGCCCCAGCTCACCCCAGCTCACCCTGACCCACCCCGACTCACCCCAACTCACCCCAGCTTACCCCAGCTCACCCCAACTCACCCTGGCTCACCCCAACTTACCCTGGCTCGCCCTAGCTCACCCTGGCTCATGCAACTCACCCTAGCTCACCCCAGCTCACCCTAGCTCACCATAGCTCACCCCAGTTCACCCCAGCTCACCCCAACTCACCCCAGCTCACCCCAACTCACCCCAGCTCACCCCAGCTCACCCCGACTCACCCCAGCTCACCCCAACTCACCCCAGCTCACCCCAACTCACCCCAGCTCACCCCAACTCACCCCAGCTCACCCCAGTTCACCCCGGCTCACCCCGGCTCACCCTGACTCACCCCGACTCACCCCAACTCACCCCAACTCACCCCAGCTCACCCCAACTGACCCCAGCTCACCCTGACTCACCCCAACTCACCCCAGCCCACCCCAGCTCACCCCAACTCACCCCAGCTCACCCCAGCTCACCCTGGCTCACCCTGACTCACCCCAACTCACCCCAACTCACCCCAGCTCACCCCAGCTCACCTCAGCTCACCCAGCTCACCCTAGCTCACCCCAACTCACCCTGGCTCACCCAACTCACTCTAGCTCACCCCAACTCTCCCCAGCTCACCCTGGCTCACTGTGGCTCACCCCAACTCACCCTGGCTCACCCCAACTCACCCTGGCTCACCCTAGCTCACCCTGGCTCACCCAACTCACCCTAGCTCACCCCAGCTCACCCTAGCTCACCCTAGTTCACCCCAGCTCACCCTAGCTCACCTTGGCTCACCCTGGCTCACCCCAACTCATCCTAGCTCACCCCAGCTCACCCTAGCTCACCCTAGCTCACCCCAGCTCACCCTAGCTCACCCTAGCTCACCCTGGCTCACCCTAGCTCACCCTGACTCACCCAGCTCACCCTGACTCACCCAGCTCACCCTGACTCACCCAGCTCACCCTGACTCACCCAGATCACCCCGGCTCACCCAGCTCACCCTGACTCACCCCAGCTCACCCTGACTCACCCAGCTCACCCTGACTCACCCTGACTCACCCAGCTCACCCTGACTCACCCCAACTCACCCTGACTCACCCTGACTCACCCAGCTCACCCTGACTCACCCCAACTCACCCCAACCCACCCAGCTCACCCCAGCTCACCCCAACACACCCCAACTCACCCAGCTCACCCCAGCTCATCCCAACTCACCCAGCTCACCCCACCTCACCCCAGCTCACCCCAACTCACCCCAGCTCACCCCAACTCACCCCAACTCACCTCAGCTCACCCCAGCTCACCCCAACTCACCCCAGCTCACTCTCACTCACCCCAGCTCACCCCATCTCACTCCAGCTCAACCTGACTCACGCCAGCTCACCCTGGCTCACCCTAGCTCATCCTAGCTCACCCTGGCTCACCCCAACTCACCCTGACTCACCCTGACTCACCCAGCTCACCCGAACTCACCCCAGCTCCCCCTGACTCACCCCAGCTCACCCCAACTCACCCCAGCTCACCCCAGCTCACCCTGACTCACCCTTACTCACCCTAGCTCACCCCAGCTCCCCCCATCTCATCCTTACTCACCCCAGCTCACCCCAGCTCACCCCAACTCACCCCAGCTCACCCTGACTCACCCCAACTCACCCCAGCTCACCCCAGCTCACCCCAACTCGCCCCAACTCGCCCCAGCTCACCCCAGCTCACCCTGACCCACCCCGACTCACCCCAACTCACCCCAGCTTACCCCAACTCACCCTGGCTCACCCCAACTCACCCTGGCTCGCCCTAGCTCACCCTGGCTCATGCAACTCACCCTAGCTCACCCCAGCTCACCCTAGCTCACCATAGCTCACCCTGGCTCACCCTGGCTCACCCCAACTCACCCTGGCTCACCCTGGGTCACCCCAACTCACCCTAGCTCACCCCAGCTCACCCTAGCTCACCCTAGCTCACCCTAGCTCACCCCAGCTCACCCTAGCTCACCCTGGCTCACCCTGGCTCACGCTAGCTCACCCTGACTCACCCAGCTCACCCTGACTCACCCAGCTCACCCTGACTCACCCAGATCACCCTGACTCATGCTGGCTCACCCTGGCTCACCCTAGCTCACCCTGGCTCACCCTGGCTCACCCTGACCCACCCAGCTCACCCTGGCTCACCCAGCTCACCCCAGCTCACCCCGGCTCACCCTGACTCACCCCGACTCACCCCAACTCACCCCAGCTTACCCCAGCTCACCCTAGCTCACCCAGCTCACCCTAGCTCACCCCAACTCACCCTGGCTCACCCAACTCACCCTAGCTCACCCCAACTCTCCCCAGCTCACCCTGGCTCACCCCAACTCACCCTGGCTCACCCCAACTCACCCTGGCTCACCCTAGCTCACCCTGGCTCACCCAACTCACCCTAGCTTACCCCAGCTCACCCAAGCTCACCCTAGCTCACCCTAGCTCACCCTGGCTCACCCTGACTCACCCTAACTCACCCTGGCTCACCCTGGGTCACCCGAACTCACCCTAGCTCACCCCAGCTCACCCTAGCTCACCCTAGCTCACCCCAGCTCACCATAGCTCACCCTGGCTCACCCTGGCTCACCCTAGCTCACCCAGCTCACCCTGACTCACCCAGCTCACCCTGACTCACCCAGATCACCCTGACTCACCCTGGCTCACCCTAGCTCACCCTGGCTCACCCTGGCTCACCCTGACTCACCCAGCTCACCCTGACTCACCCAGATCACCCCGGCTCACCCAGCTCATCCTGACTCACCCCAGCTCACCCTGACTCACCCAGCTTACCCAGCTCACCCTGACTCACCCAGCTCACCCTGACTCACCCTGACTCACCCATATCACCCCGGCTCACCCCGACTCACCCTGACTCGCCACAGCTCACCCCAACTCACCCTGACTCACCCCAACTCACCCCAACTCACCTCAGCTCACCCTAGCTCATCGCAGCTCACCTCACTTACCCCACTCACCCCAACTCACCCCAACTCACCCAGCTCACCCCAGCTCACCCCAGCTCACCCCAACTCACCCAGCTCACCCCAGCTCACCCCGACTCACCCCAACTCACCCAGCTCACCCCAGCTCACCCCACCTCACCCCAACTCACCCAGCTCACCCCAGCTCACCCCAACTCACCCCAACTCACCCAGCTCACCCCAACTCACCCCAACTCACCCAGCTCACCCCAGCTCACCCCAACTCACCCAGCTCACCCCAGCTCACCCCAGCTCACCCAACTCACCCCAGCTCACCCCAACTCACCCCAACTCACCTCAGCTCACCCCAGCTCACCCCAACTCACCCCAGCTCACTCTGACTCACCCCAGCTCACCCCAACTCACCCCAGATCACCCTGACTCACGCCAGCTCACCCTGGCTCACCCTAGCTCATCCTAGCTCACCCTGACTCACCCAGCTCACCCTGACTCACCTTGACTCACCCATATCACCCCGGCTCACCCCGACTCACCCTGACTCGCCACAGCTCACCCCAACTCACCCCAGCTCACCCTGACTCACGCCAGCTCACCCTGGCTCACCCTAGCTCATCCTACCTCACCCTGACTCACCCAACTCACCCTGACTCACCCTGACTCACCCAGCTCACCCCAATTCACCCCAGCTCACCTTAGCTCACCCCGGCTCACCCAGCTCACCCTGACTCACCCCGGCTCACCCCGGCTCACCCTGGCTCACCCAGCTCACCCTGACTCACCCAGCTCACCCTGACTCACCCAGCTCACCCTGACTCACCCAGCTCACCCCGACTCACCCTGACTCACCCCAGCTCACCCTGACTCACCCAGCTCACCCCGACTCACCCTGACTCACCCAGATCACCCTGACTCACCCAGCTCACCCCGACTCACCCCAGCTCAACCTGACTCACCCAGCTCACCCTGACTCACCCCAGCTCACCCTGACTTCCCCAGATCACCCTGACTCACCCAGCTCACCCCGACTCACCCTCACTCACCCCAGCTCACCCTGACTCACCCAGCTCACCCTGACTCACCCCAACTCACCCTGGCTCACCCTGGGTCACCCCAACTCACCCTAGCTCACCCCAGCTCACCCTAGCTCACCCTAGCTCACCCCAGCTCACCCTAGCTCACCCTGGCTCACCCTGGCTCACCCTCGCTCACCCTGACTCACCCAGCTCACCCTGACTCACCCAGTTCACCCTGACTCACCCAGATCACCCTTACTCACCCTGGCTCACCCTGGCTCACCCTGACTCACCCAGCTCACCCTGACTCACCCAGATCACCCCGGCTCACCCAGCTCACCCTGACTCACCCAGCTCACCCTGACTCACCCTGATTCACCCAGCTCACCCTGACTCACCCTGACTCACCCATATCACCCCGGCTCACCCTGGCTCACCCCAACTCACCCCAACTCACCCCAGCTTAACCCAGCTTAACCCAGCTCACCCTAGCTCACCCTAGCTCACCCCAACTCACCCTGGCTCACCCAACTCACCCTAGCTCACCCCAACTCTGCCCAGCTCACCCTGGCTCACCCCAACTCACCCTGGCTAACCCCAACTCACCCTGGCTCACCCTAGCTCACCCTGGCTCACCCAACTCACCCTAGCTCACCCCAGCTCACCCTAGCTCACCCTAGCTCACCCTGGCTCAACATGGCTCACCCCAACTCACCATGGCTCACCCTGGGTCACCCCAACTCACCCTAGCTTACCCCAGCTCACCCTAGCTCACCCGAGCTCACCCCAGATCACCCTAGCTCACCCTGGTTCACCCTGGCTCACCCTAGCTCACCCTGACTCACCCAGCTCACCCTGACTCACCCAGCTCACCCTGACTCACCCAGATCACCCTGACTCACCCTGACTCACCCAGCTCACCCTGACTCACCCAGATCACCCTGACTCACCCTGGCTCACCCTGGCTCACCCTGGCTCACCCAGCTCACCCTGACTCACCCAGATCACCCCGGCTCACCCAGCTCACCCTGACTCACCCCAGCTCACCCTGACTCACCCAGCTCACCCTGGCTCACCCTGACTCACCCAGCTCACCCTGACTCACCCTGACTCACCCTGACTCACCCCGGCTCACCCTGGCTCACCCCAACTCACCCCGACTCACCCTGACTCACCACAGCTCACCCCAACTCACCCTGTCTCACCCCAACTCACCCCAACTCACCTCAGCTCACCCTAGCTCACCGCAGCTCACCTCACTTACCCCACTCACCCCAACTCACCCCAACTCACCCAGCTCACCCCAGGTCACCCCAACTCACCCCAACTCACCCAGCTCACCCCAGCTCACCCCAACTCACCCAGCTCACCCCAGCTCACCCCAGCTCACCCCAACTCACCCCAACTCACCCCAGGTCACCCCAGGTCACCCCAACTCACCCCAACTCACCCAGCTCACCCCAGCTCACCCCAACTCACCCAGCTCACCCCAGCTCACCCCAACTCACCCAGCTCACCCCAGCTCACCCCAGCTCACCCCAACTCACCCCAACTCACATCAGCTCACCCCAGCTCACCCCAACTCACCCCAGCTCACTCTGACTCACCCCAGCTCACCCCAACTCACCCCAGCTCACCCTGACTCACGCCAGCTCACCCTGGCTCACCCTAGCTCATCCTAGCTCACCCCGACTCACCCCAGCTCACCCTGACTCACCCAGATCACCCTGACTCACCCAGCTCACCCGACTCACCCTGACTCACCCCAGCTCACCCTGACTCACCCAGATCACCCTGACTCACCCAGGTCACCCCGACTCACCCTGACTCACCCCAGCTCACCCTGACTCACCCAGCTCACCCAGCTCACCCTGACTCACCCAGCTCACCCTGACTCACCCAGCTCACCCCGGCTCACCCATCTCACCCCGACTCACTCAGCTCACCCTGACTCACCCCAACTCACCCCAACTCACCCAGCTCACCCTGACTCACCCCAACTCAACCCAACTCACCCAGTTCACCCTGACTCACTCCAGCTCACCCGACTCACCCAGCTCACCCTGACTCACCCCAGCTCACCCCAACTCACCCAGCTCACCCTGATTCACCCCAACTCACCCCAACTCACCCAGCTCACCCTGACTCACGCCAGCTCACCCTGGCTCACCCTGGCTCACCCAACTCACCCTAGCTCACCCCAGCTCACCCTAGCTCACCCTGGCTCACCCTAACTCACCCCGACTCACCCTGACTCACCACAGCTCACCCCAACTCACCTCAGCTCACCCTAGCTCACCCAAGCTCACCCCAACTCACCCTGCTCACCCCAGCTCACCCCAACTCACCCCACCTCACCCCAACTCACCCCAACTCACCCAGCTCACCCCAGCTCACCCCAACTCACCCCACTCACCCAGCTCACCCCAGCTCACCCCAACTCACCCCACTCACCCAGCTCACCCCAACTCACCCCAACTCACCCCACTCACCCAGCTCACCCCAACTCACCCAGTTCACCCCAGCTCACCCCAAATCACCCCAGCTCACCCCAGCTCACCCCACTTACCCCACTCACCCAGCTCACCCCAACTCACCCACTCACCCCACTCACCCCATCTCACCCCAACTTAGCCAGCTCACCCCAACTCACCCCAACTCAGCCAGCTCACCCCAGCTCACCCCAACTTAGCCAGCTCACCCCAACTCACCCCAACTCAGCCAGCTCACCCCAGCTCACCCCAACTCACCCGAATCACCCCAGCTCACCCCAACTCACCCCACTCACCCCAACTCACCCAGCTCACCCCAGCTCACCCCAACTCACCCAGCTCACCCCAGGTCACCCAAACTCACTCCAACTCAGCCAGCTCACCCCAGCTCACCCCAACTCACCCCAACTCACCCCAGCTCACCCCAGCTCACCCCAGCTCACCCCAACTCACTTCAACTCACCCCAGCTCACCCCAACTCACCCCAGCTCACCCCAGCTCACTCCAGCTCAACCTGACTCACCCCGACTCACCCCGGCTCACCCCGACACACCCTGACTCACCCCAGCTCACCCCAGATCACCTCAGCTCTCCCCAGCTCACCCCAACTCACCCGACTCACCCCAGCTCACCCCGACTCACCCCGACTCACCCCAGCTCACCCCGACTCACCCCGACTCACCCCAACTCACCCCAGCTCACCCCAGCTCACCCCAACTCACCCGACTCACCCCAGCTCACCCCAACTCACCCCATCTCACCCCAGCTCACCCCGACTCACCCTGACTCACCCTGACTCACCCCATCTCACCCCAGCTCACCCCATTTCACCCCAGCTCACCCCAACTCACCCCAGCTCACCCTGACTCACCCTGACTCACCCCGACTCACCCCAGCTCACCCCGACTCACCCCAACTCACCCCAGCTCACCCCAGCTCACCCTAGCTCACCCAGCTCACCCTAGCTCACCCCAACTCACCCTGGCTGACCCAACTCACCCTAGCTCACCCCAACTCTCCCCAGCTCACCCTGGCTCACCCTGGCTCACCCCAACTCACCCTGGCTCACCCCAACTCACCCTGGCTCACCCTAGCTCACCCTGGCTCACCCAACTCACCCTAGCTCACCCTGGCTCACGCTGGCTCACCCCAACTCACCCTGGCTCACACTGGCTCACCCCAACTCACCCTAGCTCACCCTAGCTCACCCTAGCTCACTCTGGCTCACCCTGGCTCACCCAGCTCACCCTGACTCACCCAGCTCACCCTGACTCACCCAGCTCACCCAGCTCACCCTGACTCACCCCAACTCACCCTGACTCACCCTGACTCACCCAGTTCACCCTGACTCACCCAGTTCACCCTGACTCACCCTGACTCACCCAGATCACCCCGGCACCCCCTCGCTCACCCCAACTCACCCCAACTCACCCTGACTCACCCCAACTCACCCCAACTCACCTCAGCTCACCCTAGCTCACCCCAGCTCACCCCACTTACCCCACTCGCCCCAACTCACCCCAACTTACCCAGCTCACCCCAGCTCACCCCAGCTGACCCCAACTCACCCCAACTCACCCAGCTCACCCCAACTCACCCCAACTCACCCCAGCTCACCCCAACTCACCCCAGCTCACCCCAGCTCACCCCAACTCACCCAGCTCACCCCAGCTCACCCCAACTCACCCCAGCTCACCCCAACTCACCCCAACTCACCTCAGCTCACTCTGACTCACCCCAGCTCACCCCAGCTCACCCTGACTCACGCCAGCTCACCCTGGCTCACCCTAGCTCATCCTAGCTCACCTTGGCTCACCCCAACTCACCCTGACTCACCCTGATTCACCCAGCTCACCCCAACTCACCCCAGCTCACCTTAGCTCACCCCGGCTCACCCAGCTCACCCTGACTCACCCCTGCTCACCCCGGCTCACCCTGACTCACCCAGCTCACCCTGACTCACCCTGACTCACCCAGCTCACCCTGACTCACCCAGCTCACCCCAGCTCACCTTGACTCACCCAGCTCACCCTGACTCACCCAGCTCACCCCGGCTCACCCAGCTCACCCTGACTCACCCAGCTCACCCCGACTCACCCTGACTCACCCAGATCACCCTGACTCACCCAGCTCACCCCAACTCACCCTGTCTCACCCCAGCTCACCCTGACTCACCCCGCTCACCCCGACTCACCCTGACTCACCCCAGCTCACCCTGACTCACCTAGCTCACCCTTACTCACCCAGCTTACCCAGACTCACCCTGACTCACCCAGATCACCCAGCTCACCCCGACTCACCCTGACTCACCCCAGCTCACCCTGACTCACCCAGATCACACTGACTCACCCTAACTCACCCCAGCTCACCCTGACTCACCTAGCTCACCCTGACTCACCCTGATTCACCCAGCTCACCCCGACTCACCCTGACTCACCCTGACTCACCCTGACTCACCCCAGCTCACCCTGACTCACCCCAGCTCACCCTGACTCACCCAGCTCACCCTGACTCACCCTGACTCACCCAGCTCACCCCGACTCACCCTGACTCACCCAGATCACCCTGACTCACCCAGCTCACCCCGACTCACCCTGACTCACCCCAGCTCACCCAGCTCACCCTGCCTCACCCAGCTCACCCTGACTCACCCAGCTCACCCTGACTCACCCAGCAAACCCTGACTCACCCAGCTCACCCTGACTCACCCAGCTCACCCCGACTCACCGAGCTCACCCTGACTCACCCCAACTCACCCCAACTCACCCAGCTCACCCTGACTCACGCAACTCACCCCAACTCACCCCAGCTCACCCTGACTCACCCCAGCTCACCCCGACTCACCCAGCTCACCCTGACTCACCCCAACTCACCCAGCTCACCCTGACTCACGCCAGCTCACCCTGGCTCACCCTGGCTCACCCAACTCACCCTAGCTCACCCCAGCTCACCCTAGCTCACCCTGGCTCACCCCAACTCACCCCGACTCACCCTGACTCACCACAGATCACCCCAACTCACCTCAGCTCACCCTAGCTCACCCCAGCTCACCCCACTTACCCCACTCACCCAGCTCACCCCAACTCACCCCAACTCACCCAGCTCACCCCAGCTCACTCCAACTCACCCCACTCACCCCAACTCTCCCAACTCACCCAGATCACCCCAGCTCACCCCAACTCACCCCAGCTCACCCCAGCTCACCCCAGCTCACCCCACTTACCCAGCTCACCCCAACTCACCCAGCTCACCCCAGCTCACCCCAACTCACCCCACTCCCCCCACTCACCCCAACTCACCCAGCTCACCCCACTTACCCCACTCACCCGAACTCACCCCAACTCATCCAGCTCACCCCAGCTCACCCCAGCTCACCCCAACTCACCCCAGCTCACCCCAGCTCACCCCGACTCACCCCAGCTCACCCCGACTCACCCCAACTCACCCCAGCTCACCCCAGCTCACCCTAGCTCACCCAGCTCACCCTAGCTCACCCCAACTCACCCTGGCTCACCCAACTCACCCTAGCTCACCCCAACTCTCCCCAGCTCACGCTGGCTCACTCTGGCTCACCCCAACTCACCCTGGCTCACCCCAACTCTCCCTGGCTCACCCTAGCTCACCCTGGCTCACCCAACTCACCCTAGCTCACCCTAGCTCACCCTGGCTCACCCTGGCTCACCCCAACTCACCCTGGCTCACCCTGGCTCGCCCCAACTCACCCTAGCTCACCCTAGCTCACCCTAGCTCACCCTGGCTCACCCTGGCTCACCCAGCTCACCCTGACTCACCCAGCTCACCCTGACTCACCCAGCTCACCCTGACTAACCCAGCTCACCCTGACTCACCCAGATCACACCGGCTCACCCAGCTCACCCTGACTCACACCAGCTCACCCCGGATCACCCTGGCTCACCCCAACTCACCCCAACTCACCCTGACTCACCCCAGCTCACCCCAACTCACCCCAACTCACCCACCTCACCCCAACTCACCCCAACTCACCCAGCTCACCCCAGCTCACTCCAACTCACCCCACTCACCCCAACTCACCCAACTCACACAGATCACCCCAGCTCACCCCAACTCACCCCAGCTCACCCCAGTTCACCCCAGCTCACCCCACTCACCCAGCTCACCCCAGCTCACCCCAACTTACCCCACTCCCCCCACTCACCCCAACTCACCCAGCTCACCCCACTTACCCCACTCACCCCAACTCACCCCAACTCACCCAGCTCACCCCAGCTCACCCCAGCTCACCCCGACTCACCCCAGCTCACCCCGACTCACCCCAACTCACCCCAGCTCACCCCAGCTCACCCTAGCTCACCCAGCTCACCCTAGCTCACCCCAACTCACCCTGGCTCACCCAACTCACCCTAGCTCACCCCAACTCTCCCCAGCTCACGCTGGCTCACCCTGGCTCACCCCAACTCACCCTGGCTCACCCCAACTCTCCCTGGCTCACCCTAGCTCACCCTGGCTCACCCAACTCACCCTAGCTCACCCTGGCTCACCCTGGCTCACCCTAACTCACCCTGGCTCACCCTGGCTCACCCTGGCTCTCCCCAACTCACCCTAGCTCACCCTAGCTCACCCTGGCTCACCCTGGCTCACCCAGCTCACCCTGACTCACCCAGCTCACCCTGACTCACCCAGCTCACCCTGACTAACCCAGCTCACCCTGACTCACCCAGATCACACCGGCTCACCCAGCTCACCCTGACTCACCCCAGCTCACCCTGACTCACCCTGACTCATTCAGCTCACCCTGACTCACCCTGACTCACCCATATCACCCCGGCTCACCCTGGCTCACCCCAACTCACCCCAACTCTCCCTGACTCACCCCAGCTCACCCCAACTCACCCCAACTCACCCAGCTCACCCCAACTCACCCCAACTCACCCCAGCTCACCCCAACTCACCCCAGCTCACCCCAGCTCACCCCAACTCACCCCAACTCACCTCAGCTGACCCCAGCTCACCCCAACTCACCCCAGCTCACCCCAACTCACCCCATCTCACCCCAGCTCACCCCAGCTCACCCCAACTCACCCCAACTCACCCCAACTCACCTCAGCTGACCCCAGCTCACCCCAACTCACCCCAGCTCACTCTGACTCACCCCAGCTCACCCCAACTCACCCCAGCTCACCCTGACTCACGCCAGCTCACCCTGGCTCACCCTAGCTCATCCTAGCTCACCCTGGCTCACCCCAACTCACCCTGACTCACCCTGATTCACCCAGCTCACCCCAACTCACCCCAGCTCACCTTAGCTCACCCCGGCTCACCCAGCTCACCCTGACTCACCCCGGCTCACCCCAGCTCACCCTAACTCACCCAGCTCCCCCTGACTCACCCTGACTCACCCAGCTCACCCTGACTCACCCAGCTCACCCCAGCTCACCTTGACTCACCCCGCTCAGCCTGACTCACCCAGCTCACCCCGGCTCACCCAGCTCACCCTGACTCACCCAGATCACCCTGACTCACCCAGCTCACCCCAACTCACCCTGACTCACCCCAGCTCACCCTGACTCACCCTGACTCACCCAGCTCACCCCGACTCACCGTGACTCACCCCAGCTCACCCTGACTCACCTAGCTCACCCTGACTCACCCAGCTCACCCTGACTCACCCTGACTCACCCAGCTCACCCCGACTCACCCTGACTCACCCAGCTCACCCAGCTCACCCTGACTCACCCAGCTCACCCTGACTCACCAAGCTCACTCCGGCTCACCCCGACTCACCCAGATCACCCTGACTCACCCAGCTCAACCCAACTCACCCAGCTCACCCCAACTCACCCTGACTCACCCCAGCTCACCCTGACTCACCCTGACTCACCCTGACTCACCCTGACTCACCCAGATCACCCTGACTCACCCAGCTCACCCCGACTCACCCTGACTCACCCCAGCTCACCCTGACTCACCCAGATCACCCTGACTCACCCAGCTCACCCCGACTCACCCTGACTCACCCCAGCTCACCCCGACTCACCCTGACTCACCCAGATCACCCTGACTCACCCAGCTCACCCCGACTCACCCTGACTCACCCCAGCTCACCCTGACTCACCCAGCTCACCCAGCTCACCCTGACTCACCCAGCTCACCCTGACTCACCCAGCTCACCCCGGCTCACCCAGAAAACCCTGACTCACCCAGCTCACCCCAGCTCACCCTGACTCACCCTGACTCACCCTGACTCACCCTGACTCACCCAGATCACCCTGACTCACCCAGTTCACCCCGACTCACCCTGACTCACCCCAGCTCACCCTGACTCACCCAGATCACCCTGACTCACCCAGCTCACCCCGACTCACCCTGACTCACCCCAGCTCACCCCGACTTACCCTGACTCACCCAGATCACCCTGACTCACCCAGCTCACCCCGACTCACCCTGACTCACCCCAGCTCACCCTGACTCACCCAGCTCACCCAGCTCACCCTGACTCACCCAGCTCACCCTGACTCACCCAGCTCACCCCGGCTCACCCAGAAAACCCTGACTCACCCAGCTCACCCTGACTCACCCAGCTCACCCCGACTCACCAAGCTCACCCTGACTCACCCCAACTCACCCCAACTCACCCAGCTCACCCTGACTCACCCAACTCACCCCGACTCACCCCAGCTCACCCTGACTCACCCCAGCTCACCCCGACTCACCCAGCTCACCCTGACTCACCCCAACTCACCCAGCTCACCCTGACTCACGCCAGCTCACCCTGGCTCACCCTGGCTCACCCAACTCACCCTAGCTCACCCCAGCTCACCCTAGCTCACCCTGGCTCACCCCAACTCACCCCGACTCACCCTGACTCACCACAGATCACCCCAACTCACCTCAGCTCACCCTAGCTCACCCCAGCTCACCCCACTTACCCCACTCACCCAGCTCACCCCAACTCACCCCAACTCACCCAGCTCACCCCAGCTCACCCCAACTCACCCCACTCACCCCAACTCACCCCAACTCACCCAGCTCACCCCAGCTCACCCCAACTCACCCCAGCTCACCCCAGCTCACCCCACTTACCCCACTCACCCAGCTCACCCCAACTCACCCAGCTCACCCCAGCTCACCCCAACTCACCCCACTCACCCCACTCACCCCAACTCACCCAGCTCACCCAGCTCACCCCAACTCACCCCAGCTCACCCCAGCTCACCCCAACTCACCTCAGCTCACCCCAGCTCACCCCAACTCACCCAGCTCACTCTGACTCACCCCAGCTCACCCCAGCTCACCCTGGCTCACCCCAGCTCACCCCAGTTCATCCCAGCTCACCCCAACTCACCCCAGCTCACCCCGGCTCACCCCAGCTCACCCTGAATCCCCCCAGCTCACCCCAGCTCACCCTAGCTCACCCTGGCTCACCCCAGCTCACCCCAGTTCATCCCAGCTCACCCCAGCTCACCCCAGCTCACCCTGACTCCCCCCAGCTCACCCCAGCTCACCGCAGCTCACCCCGACTCACCCCAGCTCACCCTGACTCACCTCAGCTCACATGGGGTGGCTATCTCGGACTGGACGCCGGCTCGAGTCCGGGTCTTGTAGTCGGGGCAGCTCTTCTACAGGTGACGGCCTCGGTCTTGATTCTTGCACCAGCCAGCCGGACCCGTTCAGGGCTCCCGCTGATATTGCCCGTGGCGGGGCTGACTCCGCCCCTAACCACGCCCCCCTTCTCGAGCCTTCTAGAGGGACCTGGTCCTGGTCCCGTGGTCCCCCAGCCCCCTCTTTGGGGCCCGCGGACCGGTACCTCCGGTCACCAGGCCACCGGGTTCACATGGAGTGCCATGACCCCCTGTGTACCCCTGCACCGTCCCTGGCACTCTCGCCCCCTAACCCCCAGAGGCTGGCACTGCACGTGGAGCGCAGTGCCATCCATCCTTGATCGGCGATCTCAGCCGGCCCCCGCTCGGGCCGGTACTGCATTCCCACTGCAGTGCTGGAGGTGATGTGAGCGGTGTGTGTCGTACCTCACACAGGCCGGCTTCACACAACATTAATTGACACCCGCCGATGCCACTACATATGTATGTTGAAATTATTTCGCACCGTACGTAGAATACCGCGTTAATCGGCAACAAACTGAACACAATAAGTTATGATAAAGAAATGAGCTTTCAATCCAGATGATTTAAAAATGCATAGCTCCAGTGGCTTCCTAATATCGGAAGGAAGAGTGTTCCAGACGGCCGCAGAAGAGCATCTGAAAGCGCGCGATGCGTTGACCACCGTCTTTGTTCGATGACCAGCCAAAACCCGCAGCGAGGATGAAGGGAATTCGCGTGATGATGGTTTATGCTGCTTGAGGAGATCAGCAAGATATCGCGTTTCATTTGTGGCCAAGCACTTCGTGTGTAATGAGTGTGACCTCACAATGTATTCGTTCGGCAACTGGAGACCAATGCAGCTCAGCGAGCAATGGACGGACGCGGTGCGGGATCTTGCAGTACCCGTCGCGACACGTGCCAGGGAATGTTGTACACGCTGCAGCTTGGCAATGCTTGTTTTTCGCCTTGTAGTGAGCTGCAATAATCGAGCCTTGTTGATAGTACACGACCGTAGTATCGACAAGGCTCCACCACCGCTCGGTCACCGCCTTCTCGACTTTATTTACGGGATTTATAATCTCGGCCGTGCTCCAATCTCGCCTGCGCTCCATCCTCCTCGCTTGAGCGACGCGGTCTGCCCCAAGCCCAAATTGTGGTGTTTCGAATTAATCTGTTAAACTCGTCGTGAACCGAATAAACCGGTTAAACTCCGAACTAACCGGTTAAACTCCGAATTAACCGGTTAAACTCCGAATTAACCGGTTAAACTCCTGCAGCAGTGTTTCGCGCAGCGTCGTCCTTCGAGGTCGCTGCTGTTGTCATTTTCGCTGCCTCGTTCGCGCTGTTTCGATATCTTGGTTGTCTCGCTCTAGCGGTTCGCCGAGTTCTTCCCCTTGGGTTAGACGTGGCATTTGGACTAATACCTGTAGTTGTATTGTTGTTGTTGCACAAACCACAAATGCGCACGCACAAGCTCGTCGCACGCGCACAATGTGATGATGTGTCCGTGAGCGTCGTGTGCATTCGTTGCCGAATCGATTCATTTTTAAAGGGCTCTGTGATGTTACTCGGGAATGTAAGGGTCAGGGGTTTTGGCTGATTAGTGGGAATACAATAGCATATATATGTAAGCTACATACAGTCAAGTAATTCGTATGGGATCGTATTAGAGTGTGGGGTGCAGTGTCGACCACCACGTGTTGCCTCTAGGCCACTCCTGGTGCCCTCCCCCCCGCCTGGAATCTGACCCTACCCCCCCCCACAAGTCTCCACTCGGGTCCAGAGACCAAAGCCCGAAGCCGCATCCCGTGACGCCACTGCCTCTAGGGAGGCAGAGTGGAAAATCCATTCATAGCCACAGAGCCTCCATTTCCCCCGAATATCCACGAAGCCACTGCTACGTAAGCTGCGAATGCCCGGCACTTACCTCGCCAGAGTGCTGTGTCAGTGTGTGATCAATGTGCACACGTACACACACACGTACACGCTCACGTACAGACGTATACACACGTACACACACGCATACACACGGGCGCTTGCAGACACACACAAGATACAGATATTTCGTATAACCTCAACGTACTGTTGGGGCAAGCGCGGTAATCGAACACCTTTGAAAGGCGAACACGGCACACCGAGGGGTGGTCTAGCACCACGCTACGGCCACCTTCGTCTGCCCACTGGCGAAGGTCACACAATCGTAGAAGGTGCCACAGTCCTTTTAGGCTGAGTCGACCTATGGGAGGCCCAGGACCGATTAAGATATTCGTTTCCCTTATTGTAATCGAACTCGGGTCGCCGGGTTCGTAGCGCAGTGCAGCGCTAACCACTGCACCATCGTTCTGCACAAAGACAAAGATCCTTGTATAGCCTTAACAGACTGTAGGGGCAAGTGCTGTTAGCGAGCACCTATGAAGGCCGGAACGGCACACGAGGGGGTGGGTGGCCAGCACCACACCCGGCCGTTTTTGTCTCCCCAGTAGCGATGTTTAAATATCAACCTAGGGCACGCCCAGGACCGGTACAGATAATCGTCAATGGCGTTGGCCGTGGGCGGGAATCGAACCCGGATTGCCTGGTTCGTAGCGCAGCGCGGTGCTAACCGCTACACCACCGCTCCACACAGACACTCACTCACTCGCCGCAGGTAGCCGCAGGCGCGCGCGAGTGCGCGCCGTGCACAACCCTCGTTCGGGTCGTGTTCGCGCCGCACTTTCTGCAGCGGATCGTGTGCACGCGAATCAATGTCGCGCGCTCTAATTGGGATATTATTGGAGTCTGGAGTGTTCCCGTAATCTCATAACGAACGTTATTAAGGTTTAATGACCGGAGAAGTTCTACGTCTGTTAATGGAGCCAGAGAGACAGATGTACTGACCGCCAGACAGGTAGCGCCAATCACGCTCATAATCACACTTCGCGTGATTTGCGTCAGGGCGCACCACACGCGGACTCTAGGTATCCCTCGTCCTCGTGCACAGCATGAATATGAGCCGTGCCGATCGGCCCGGTGCACCGCTGCGCCTCGTACACGCAGCGAGGGATGTGGAGGTCACGGCAGGGTCGGTGGGATTCTGGCTGAGCGGGCTTCGTGGTCCGGACACGGAGGCCGCCCGCGTCCGTGCGGCGACGCGCGACTCCGACCCTCGGTGGGCGCTGGAGCAGGAACCGCTGCCCCCCCCACCCCCCGATGGTGGGGGGGGGGGGTTAGCAATGGAGACGGCGGGTAAGGTGATCGGGGCGTGCAGAAGTGTGTGACTTTGCGTAAGAGTTTTAGGGGATTCTGCTCCCCCCCCCACCCCCCCCCCCCCCGCTGGGAAAGTGGACGCACGCCATCGCGGGCGAGAGGCGAGAGGCGGCCGCCGGCGCAACCTTCGCTCAGCGCGGCGCGGCGCCAAGGACACAGTCGCCCCGATCGATGCGGGGCGCGGGCCCCGTCCGCCCGCCTGCAGCGAGGGCAGCGCGGACCGCCGTGAGCGCGCGCCGGCGCGGGGCTGTGGCCGAGTCTGTGGCCGAGTCTGTGGCCGAGTTTGTGGCTGCCACTCGCGCGTGGGCCGCCGTTGTCCTCGGGCCTCCTCGGCTGCTGCTTGCAGGCGGGGAGTGGTCGCGGGTCTCGGGGACGACGGCCCGCGTCGTGGAGGCGGCTGCCGCGCGTCCAGCGGGGTCCCGCGGAGCGCTCCCACGAGTGGCACACAGGCGGCGAGTGTCTCACGGCCCCCCGGGGCACCGCCTGATTGAGGGGGGGGGGGGGGCACGGTCGCTGCGGTCCCGCGGCAACTGGAAATGAGAGATGAGACCCGAGGCCGTGAGCGAGGGTCGAGTTGGACCAAGATCCGAGCGCAGCGCGCGGACACCATCGCCACCACCGGTGCTCGAGAATGTGGTTTCACTTGAGACTTTAAATCGCGTGCATCCGGTGCCGTGCCCGTCTGGACTCTTAGGAGCCTCAGTGGGGGCGGGTGGAGGGAAGCGTGGGGGGTAGTGGGGGGGGGGGAGGCGAGGTTCAAGAGGAAGCACATTCATTATGGACGAGGAGCTGTCGACTCGAGGAGTAACGCTTCACCCACTTGCTGCGCGCCGGCGGACGCGAGGCAGCTGCAGCTGCAGTGACGGTCAGCGCTCTGGGGGTAGCGATCTCGGGCGGGGGCGGGGGGGGCGGAATAGACGGGGCTAAGGTTTGGGTTCGTGCCGTGGGGTCAGGGCTACGAGTCGCAGCTGCATCCTCGACTCTTCGTGCCCGAGCAACATCGACCGCGCCGCCCGCACGAAGCCGCTGTCGCGTTCGGTTATTTGTCCGCGCGTCCGCTCGATCGCGGCTCCGTCGCCACGCCGGGTTCCCGCAATGCAAATTAATAGAGCATCGACCACGCGGGCACGTGGGGGGCTCCCGGGGGTGGGACGCGCAGGGGGGGGAGGTGTGGGGGGGTCTGGAGAGGTGGGGGTGCCGGGGGATGGGGGGGGGGGGCTCCATGCGCGGGGCTGCCAGGGGGTGGGTGGGTTCGGCCCCCTGTTCTGTTCGCTAGCACGGCGTGGCATGTGGGCAGCATGCGTGCAGAGGGTGCAACTACGATCGTTAGCGTTGCAGTAGCTGCAGATATAAGCTACAGTGTTGCAGTGACGTTAGCTTTGAGATAATAGCATTGTCGTGTCTCTAGTTATATGATCTGTATCATTGCAGTAGCTGCAGCTATCACCTGTATCATTGCAGTGGCTGCAGCTCTGCTCTGTAGCTTTTACTGCCTGCAGCTAGAAACCGTAGCATTGCAATTGTTGCAGCTGTGATCTGTGGCATTGCAGCGATGATCTGTGGCATTGCAGTGGTTGCAGCTGTGATCTGTGGCATTGCAGTGATTGCAGCTGTGATCTGTGGCATTGCAGTGATTGCAGCTGTGATCTGTGACATTGCAGTGATTGCAGCTGTGATCTGTGGCATTGCAGTGATTGCAGCTGTGATCTGTGGCATTGCAGTGATCGCAGCTGTGATATGTGGCATTGCAGTGATTGCAGCTGTGATCTGTGGCATTGCAGTGATTGCAGCTGTGATCTGTGGCATTGCAGTGATTGCAGCTGTGATCTGTGGCATTGCAGTGATTGCAGCTGTGATCTGTGGCATTGCAGTGATTGCAGCTGTGATCTGTGGCATTGCAGTGATTGCAGCTGTAATCTGTGGCATTGCAGTGATTGCAGCTGCGATCTGTAGCATTGCAGTGATTGTAGCTGTGATCTGTGTCATTGCAGTGATTGTAGCGGTGATCTGTGTCATTGCAGTGATTGCAGCTGTGATCTGTGTCATTGCAGTGATTGCAGCTGTGATCTGTCGCATTGCAGTGATTGCAGCTGTGATCTGTGGCATTGCAGTGATTGCAGATGTGATCTGTGGCATTGCAGTGGTTGCAGCTGTGATCTGTGGCATTGCAGTGGTTGCAGCTGTCATCTGTGGCATTGCAGTGGTTGCAGCTGTGATCTGTGGCATTGCAGTGATTGCAGCTGTGATCTGTGGCATTGCAGTGATTGCAGCTGTGATCTGTGGCATTGCAGTGGTTGCAGCTGTGATCTGTGGCATTGCAGTGATTGCAGCTGTGATCTGTGGCATTGCAGTGGTTGCAGCTGTGATCTGTGGCATTGCAGTGGTTGCAGCTGTGATCTGTGGCATTGCAGTGATTGCAGCTGTGATCTGTGTCATTGCAGTGATTGCAGCTATGATCTGTGTCATTGCAGTGGTTGCAGCTGTGATCTGTGGCATTGCAGTGATTGCAGCTGTGATCTGTGGCATTGCAGTGGTTGCAGCTGTGATCTGTGTCATTGCAGTGATTGCAGCTGTGATCTGTGTCATTGCAGTGATTGCAGCTATGATCTGTGTCATTGCAGTGATTGCAGCTGTGATCTGTGTCATTGCAGTGATTGTAGCTGTGATCTGTGGCATTGCAGTGATTGCAGCTATGATCTGTGTCATTGCAGTGATTGCAGCTATGATCTGTGTCATTGCAGTGGTTGCAGCTGTGATCTGTGTCATTGCAGTGATTGTAGCTGTGATCTGTGTCATTGCAGTGATTGTAGCTGTGATCTGTGTCATTGCAGTGATTGCAGCTGTGATCTGTGTCATTGCAGTGATTGCAGCTGTGATCTGTGTCATTGCAGTGATTGTAGCTGTGATCTGTGGCATTGCAGTGATTGCAGCTGTGATCTGTGTCATTGCAGTGATTGCAGCTGTGATCTGTGGCATTGCAGTGATTGCAGCTATGATCTGTGGCATTGCAGTGATTGCAGCTGTGATCTGTGTAATTGCAGTGATTGCAGCTGTGATCTGTGTCATTGCAGTGATTGTAGCTGTGATCTGTGTCATTGCAGTGATTGCAGCTGTGATCTGTGTCATTGCAGTGATTGCAGCTGTGATCTGTGGCATTGCAGTGATTGCAGCTGTGATCTGTGTCATTGCAGTGATTGCAGCTGTGATCTGTGGCATTGCAGTGGTTGCAGCTATGATCTGTGGCATTGCAGTGATTGCAGCTGTGATCTGTGTCATTGCAGTGATTGCAGCTGTGATCTGTGTCATTGCAGTGATTGTAGCTGTGATCTGTGTCATTGCAGTGATTGTAGCTGTGATCTGTGTCATTGCAGTGATTGCAGCTGTGATCTGTGTCATTGCAGTGATTGCAGCTGTGATCTGTGTCATTGCAGTGGTTGCAGCTATGATCTGTGGCATTGCAGTGATTGCAGCTGTGATCTGTGTCATTGCAGTGATTGCAGCTGTGATCTGTGTCATTGCAGTAATTGTAGCTGTGATCTGTGTCATTGCAGTGGTTGCAGCTGTGATCTGTGTCATTGCAGTGATTGCAGCTGTGATCTGTGTCATTGCAGTGATTGTAGCTGTGATCTGTGTCATTGCAGTGATTGCAGCTGTGATCTGTGTCATTGCAGTAATTGCAGCTGTGATCTGTGTCATTGCAGTGATTGCAGCTGTGATCTGTGTCATTGCAGTGATTGTAGCTGTGATCTGTGTCATTGCAGTGATTGCAGCTGTGATCTGTGTCATTGCAGTGATTGCAGCTGTGATCTGTGTCATTGCAGTGATTGCAGCTGTGAGCTGCGGCACTGTACAGCACACACGTACGTTGCGGGGAATCTGCGCGACGATAATAATAGCCGCGCGCGCCTCATCGTGCGACTCGGAGAGGGGGGGGGGGGTCGGCCGCTAGAGCCCAGGAGCGTTGTTTAACCGGTCACGGCAGCGTCTAGAGAGACCGCCGACAGCCTCGCTGCACGCAGCGAGGCTGCAGCGGAGAGAGCGCCCGGACACTGCGCGCGTTCAGCGGCCGTTCCCGCGGAGCGCTCCTCGCGCCATTAATTAATTAATGAACAATGAGGCTGCTCTCACCCCCCCCCCCCCCGCGGCACCACCCCCCTACCCCTACACCACTCATCCCTGGCGCGCGACCTCGCGTCCACCTCACTCCTTGGAAGAAAATATATAAATATATACAAGTGTCCATTAGCGGGGGCTGGATATGAGATCTTTAGAAGCGCAAAGCCGAACGGTCTCAATAGGCGGGAGCAGCAGCAGCCCTCTCTCGCCCCAACATCACAGCATTCCACCGGCCACTTCATTGCGCAGCGATCAATACCGCGCGTGATTCTGACATGTAAACGAATAAAGCGCACGGAGCTATAAGGGCGAGCAAAGAAATGTTAATAAATTTAGATATATATATAAACCCATGCGGACGTGTTTTGTTGGCGTATTTCATTATTGTGTATTTTTTTTGTTCGTTGAATGATTCGCCAGGGAAATATGCGTTTGAGAGAGGAGGAGGAGGAGGGGGAGGGGGGTGGTGAAATGAAATTCCGATCGCAGTTCGCAGGACCCGGGGTCGCGCGCGCGCCGCTCGGTCCGGCGCATTGATCACGGAACGCAGAGATTGAAACAAAGCCGGTCCGCGCAGAGAGAGAGAGAGCGAGCGAGCGAGAGAGAGAGAGCGAACACGTGCACGTCAGTGTCCGGGAGCAGCCTGCCACGCTGGGAGATCGACTGGCTCCTCAGCGGTCGCCACCGACTTGAGCCCAGGGGCCCGTCGGAGCCGGCGCGAGCTCGGGGAAGGGGTCATTCTTCTTCGTGCTCGCGATGATGTGCGTGCGGCAGTGCAGGGGGAGATGGAGAGCAGAGAGAGCGAGAGAGTGAGAGAGAGAGTGAGAGAGTGAGAGAGTGAGATAGTGAGCGAGTGAGAGAGAGAGTGAGAGAGAGCTTCCCGTTTAATATTTGATGCGTACCGCGCGAAGCGTTCATTAAGCCGCGCCTCTTACGTAACCGGGTCTAGATCCGAGCCGAGCTGCTCGGGTTGCGAGCTGCACTCATTGTTCGCAATGCACATTATATACGTACACACTGTATATATAAATGCAAAGATGCCCCGTGTAGCCTTTAACAGACTTTTGGGGCAAGTGCTGTTAGCGAGTATCACCGGTGAAGGCCGATACCGGCACACGAGGGGTTGGGTTGCCAGAACCACGCCCGGCCACCTTTGTCTCCAATTGGCGATGTTTACTACACCCTGCACCAGGTACTCATTTGAGATTGAGTCGACCTAGTGGAGGCCCAGGACTTGTTAAGATTATCGTCACTGATGCTAGCCCGAAGCGAGAATCGGACTCGGGGCGTACGTGTTCGTATCGCAAGCGCGCTAACCGCTGCACTGCCGCTCCCCCCCCACACACACACATATACGCACACGTACACACACACATATATATAACACACACACCTACACACGTCGCGTGCGCGTCATACACACGAGCAGGCAAGCGCTCGGATGATTCATCCGCCACCTGTTCAGGATCAACTCCCGTCCCCTGATCCCGTGCTGCCCTTGTGGAGCTTCGCCCCCCGCCCTCCCCCAAAGCTGCCCCGCGCCGCGGCGCGAACGCGGCGCGGGGCAGCAGGGGACGGAGTCCCCGAGACTCGGGCTCCGCTGCTTAGACGCGCAACGAGTTCTAACGCTCGCGTCGTCAGACGCAGATCAATAATATCGCACACACCCACGGCAAAGTGCGCTCGCCTGCAGCGTCGTCACCCTCACGCCGCAATGGACGAGTTCCACTGCGCGTTGTTGTTGCCCCCTGAATAGTTGGCATCAGAACAAAACCAACATTTGGGGGTCTCGCTATTAAAACGCCTCCAACCCCCCCCCCCCCCCCCATAGCCAATCTATCCCTCTCGCGCGCATCATCGTGCACGTGCAGGCGCGGGCCGTCGTGATGAGAATCAAGGAACGTTATTTGGTCTTCATCGCCCGAGTGGAATCACCGCTTGTGGATGGATTAACGACTTCATTCGGGGGGAGGGGCGAAGATGAAGGCGCTAAAGGCCCCATACTCCGCCTGACGTCAGCGCGCACGCGCCTCCTCGTGCACGCGCACACGGGGCGCGAGGACACGAGCACGCGCGCAAGCGGGGGTTGGATTTGAGGCGGGGGAGGAGGCGGGGGGGGAATCATCGCATGCGCACCCGAGACCCGCGCGCCCACGCGGCGGCGTCACAACGCGGATTCTTAACGCGCGCGCGCACGCGCCTCGTGCACGGAGACGGGGGCCCGGCCGCGCACGCGCCGCGCGCAAGGGGGAGGGAGGGAGGGGAGGCGAGGAGGGGAGGCGAGGAGGGAGTCCAAATCCCGCGCGGACGCGAGCGCCTTCAGCACCGGGGCCGCGGCTCGCTCGGGCCACCACCGCCACTGCGAACGAGTGGCGACCGAGGCGCAGAGAGGAACGAGGGCCGTCGCGTGTCCAGGCGCTCTCCCCGCGCCGGGTCCGCGTGTCCCCGCGTGCTCCCCACCACCACCACCACCACAACCTCTTCCCGCCCCCGATTTTTTTTTTTCGCGCGAGACTCTCGCCGTGCCCGGGCCCATGCAGGTAGCTCAAGGACGATGGCTTGCACCGCCCTGCGCTCGGCCTCTCTCCTCCTAGCGCTCGCATTCCGTTTCGGTGAGTGTCGCTGCCGCGGTTGCCGGCGCGGAGAATGGAACGAGAGAGAGCGAGCGAGAGTGGAACGCGAGAGCGAGAGAGCGAGAGAGCGAGCGAGCGACAGCGTGAGACGCGGGCTCGCCGCCGTTGGGCGTCCATTCAACAAGTCCGCGTGGGGTGAAGCGCCTCGCGCCTCGTCGGTGTCAGCGCCTGAGCCGCTCGGGTGCCGCGCGCCTCTCATCCCAGCCGCGCGCGGAGCCGAGACGCAGCGCGATCGGCTCGGCTGATTGAAGTCGCTTCCTTGCGCCGTCTTTTATTCATGAGACGAGCGCCCTGCGACCCTGGAGGAGCACAGCTCCTTGCGTCACGCGTGCGCCTCCCCCGCGGTCAGCATATTTACTACTACTACTGTTATTGTTGTGATCGTGATTATTACCGCTGCTGCTGCTGCCGCCGCCGCTATTCACAAAAGAACATACGCGGCGAGCCTGCCCCGATCGCGTGAACTGCTCGCGAGAGCGCGGTGGTGACACCCACACGCCGTGGCTCGGGCAGCGAACTCGGACACGGAAAGCGCCGGTTCGCGTTGGGTAGCTGCAGCGGCTGCGTTCGGCGATCATTTACAGCAGCAGAGCAGCAGTAGCTACCGTCTCCTTGTTCGCCGGGTGTTTTTTTTTCTTTAGGAATAACGAATGGCGAGTCGATGAATCGCGGACGTTGCGAGATGCATCATCCAGGGGGGGTCAATCGGCGCGCGCGTGAGCGCCAGGGATCGCTGTAGGCCGAGTCTCCACTCGAGGCCGTGTCGCTGCCGCGCTCCGCTTCAACGAAAGCGGAACTCCGGCGCGTCGCGATCGTCAACGGAGCCGTCGCCGAGTTGCGTGCGGAGCGCACGGAGCGCGCCGTGGGCCGCGACGACTCGGCCGCGTCCCTCACCCAGGGAACGCCGTGGCTCTCACGGAGCCGTTTACACCTACGACGTTTAAATTCCCGGTTATATGATGTATCCTTTGCCTCTTACAGTATTTCATCGTAGTGGAATTATTATTATTATTGTTTAAATCTCGATGTTATGTAATTCCATCAGCGATGTCGCTTTAAATTAATTCTCTTCGCGTGGTGCCATGTTATCTTCACGGTGACGCACTATTTGATATCTTCATCGATGGCGGATCCATTCGCCCCGTGTCGCGTTCATCCTGAAGTCGCGCGATGCGGCCGGCGACGCACGCGCGGCCTCTTTGACTCGGAGATAACGGAGACACGGGAGACGAGGGGACGGGACACGAGACACGGGAGACACGGGAGACGAGAGGACGGGAGACGAGACACGGGAGACACGGGAGACGGGAGACACGGGAGACGAGAGGACGGGACACGAGACACGGGAGACACGGGAGACGAGAGGACGGGAGACGAGACACGGGAGACACGGGAGACGAGAGGACGGGAGACGAGACACGGGAGACGAGAGGACGGGACACGAGACACGGGAGACGAGACACGGGAGACGAGGGGACGGGACACGAGACACGGGAGACGCGAGACACTGGAGATACGGGAGGGGGGTACACGCGCCTTCTCCGTGTAAATCGGCCGCCGCCGCTCCGTTTCCTTTTCGCCGCGGTCTTCTGCCAGGGTCGCCGAGTCGCCGTTCGCCGTTCGCCGCCCGCCGTCTCCCCGCTCTTTCTTTCGCTCCTCGCTGGAGCCTCCGTCTCGTAGCGACCCCCCCCCCCCCCACGAGAATCCCTCGCACGCGGCTCCGCAAGCGCGCGCGGGGAGGCGGAGTGGAGAGGAGAGGGGGTCAGGTCGCGTCTGGGGGTCGCGCTGATCTTCGTGTCGAGGCGGTGGCAGCAGCGGAGGTCGCGACCCCTGGCGCTCCTCTCAAACGCGTCCGGACGTCGAGGTCGCGTACAGTATTTTGAAAGTTCACACGCGCAGGTCCATTACAGGAGGTTAAT
The DNA here is from genome assembly GCF_965212315.1 of Lampetra planeri. Lineage (NCBI taxonomy): Eukaryota > Metazoa > Chordata > Hyperoartia > Petromyzontiformes > Petromyzontidae > Lampetra > Lampetra planeri. The sequence goes on from NC_136132.1 coordinate 11,915,898, forward strand.
ACACGGCGTGGGGAGGGAGGGGATGCGAGAGGAGGAAGAGGGGGGGGGGTAAAGACCGAGAGATTATTTATTCATCTCAGGTGAAGTGAACAAATACGCTGCATCATCAATTAGCTCGTGAGCGACTGTCCGGGGGAATATTGAATGGAGGGGCACGGTCTACGCTGCGGGTCGGCGCTGATGATGCGCTGCTGCTCGGGTCTCTCTCGGTCTTTCTCTCTCTCTTTCTTTGTCTCACTGTATCTATTTCTGTCTCTGTCTCTCTCACCCTGTGTCTCTCTCTTCCTCGTTGGAGCATCTCGGTGCCTTTATTCATTCTAAATATTTGTTGTTCGGCAAGAAAAAAAATGTAAGTGTCGGATTGAAATGGCGATGACAGGGAGCTCGACGTTGAATGATATAACAGGAGAGGACGTCAACGTCGTAGACATAACTACTACATAAGCTGCTACGCACACATACAATATCTGCGCACGTAAATATATATAAATATATATACACACGCAAATACAAAGATCCCCCGTATAACCTAAACAGAAATGTTGTTAGCGAGCGTCTATGAAACCTGGCAAGCATAAACAGCCACACACACGAATACACACAAATGCACTCTACATGCACACGCATACACACAAATGCACTCTACATGCACACGCATACACAGAAGCACACACACGACGTGTGTGTGTGTATACACAGATACGCACTCATACGCACGCACATACAGAGACATACAAACTGATATATATATACACATCTATACATGAAGATACAGATGCGCACATACGACGAAGACAACGATTCCGCGTGTTCGCGTGTATCGTAACAGCTCACGAAGGGGTGGCTGTCCGGCACCACGCCCGGCCGCCTTTGTCTCCCCAGTGCTGATGTTTACATACTGCGCCAGGGCCCGTTCAGATAATCTCCAGTTATTAGATCGTGAACAGGAATCGAATTCGGTGACCGCGGGTTAGTAACGCAGTGCGCAACCACTCCACTACCGCTCCCCATACGAAGACAAAGATCCCCCGTATAACCTTGACAGACTGTTGGGGCAAGTGCTGTTAGCGAGCACCTCTGAAGGCCGGCGCGGCACGCGACGGGGCCGCCTTCGTCTCCCTCGTGGCGATCGCGCCACGTACTAATTTGAGGCTGAGTCGACCTAGAGGAGGAGGCACAAGATCGGTCCAAATAATGAATCGTCACTGGCGTTAGCCGTGAACGGGAATCGAACCCGGGTGGCCAGATTCATAGTGCAGTGCGCTAACCACTACACCACCGCTCCACAGTCTACACACACACAAACATATACACACACACAGACACACACAAACACACACACAGACAAACACACATACACACACAAACAAACACATACACCCACACAAACACACATACACACACAAACACATACACAAACACACATACACACGCACAAACATACAAACATACACACAAACACAGACAAACACACACACATGCACACACACAGACACACACACACATAGAGGAGCATGCACGCACAACCGCGTACGGTACTGTACTCGCAACACCCGATGTGCAATGAATCCAAGGCAGGGAAGAGAGGGGTCTGTCCCGGGGGTCCCCGCTTCCCCCCCCACCTCCCCGGGACGATGGGCGAGGAGACGACAGGGATGGCGCCTCGCGTGCACTGGGGTGGGTGAGTGAGTGAGCGAGCGAGTGAGTGAGTGGGTGAGCGAGTGAGTGAGTGAGTGGGTGAGCGAGTGAGTGAATGAGTGGGTGAGCGAGTGAGTGAGTGAGTGAATGAGTGGGTGAGCGAGCGAGTCAGTGAGTGAGCGAGTGAGTGAATGAGTGGGTGAGCGAGTGAGTGAATGAGTGGGTGAGCGAGTGAGTGAGTGAGTGAATGAGTGGGTGAGCGAGCGAGTGAGTGGGTGAGCGAGTGAGTGAATGAGTGGGTGAGCGAGTGAGTGAATGAGTGGGTGAGTGAGTGAATGAGTGGGTGAGCGAGTGAGTGAATGAGTGGGTGAGCGAGTGAGTGAGTGAGTGAATGAGTGGGTGAGCGAGCGAGTGAGTGGGTGAGCGAGTGAGTGAATGAGTGGGTGAGCGAGTGAGTGAATGAGTGGGTGAACGAGTGAGTGAATGAGTGGGTGAGCGAGTGAGTGAATGAGTGGGTGAGTGAGTGGGTGAGCGAGTGAGTGTACGTGGCTGCGCGCTGAGGCTATTGCGCCGTGCTACGAACCCGGCCACCCGAGTTCGATTTCCGCCCACGACCGAATAACAAGGGGGGATCATTTAAACCGTTTCTGGGCCGCCCCTAAGTCGATTCAGCCTCAAACAGAGTACCTTATGTGGTGTGTAAAACATCAGCACCGGAGAGACAAAAGCGGCCGGGCAATGGTGTAGGACACCCACCCCCTCGTGTGCCGTTCCGGCCTTCACAGGTGCTCGCTAATAGCCCTTGCCCCAACAGACCGTTAAAGGCTACACGTGGGAGCTTTGTCTTTGTGACTGCGTACATATGTTAGTGCATTATTCAGGGTGCGTGTAAATGTGTCTGTGGGAGTTGGTGTACACGTGCGTGTGTGCGTGTATGTGACACGTGCGTGTGTGTGACACGTGGGGCGTGTAACCTGGCGCGCGTGTACATTGTACATTTGTGCTTGTAAACGCGCGTGTGAATTTTAGTGCGTGGAGGTGTTCGTATTGATGCGCGTGTGTGGTGCACTTGACGACGCGTGTGTGAGTGTGCGTGAGTGTGGGGAGCGGTAGTGTAGCGGTTAGCGCTACGCTGCGCTACGAACCCGGCGAAACGAGTTCGATTCCCGCTCACGGTCAACGTCGGTGACGTTTATCTGAACCGGTCCTGGGCCTCCCCTAGGGTCGACTCAGCCTCAAATGAGTACCTGGTGCGATGTGTAAAACATCGCCACTGGGGAGACAAAGGCGACCGGGCGTGGTGTTGGCCACCCGCCCCCCTCGTGCCGGCCTCCATAGGTGCTCGCCAACAGCACTTGCCCCAACATTCTCTCAAGGCTATACGGGGGTTCTTTGTCTACGTGCGCGTGAGTGTGCACGACGGGCGCGCGCCTGCTGCACCGCAGGCCGCTCCACGGCTCCTCTTTGTGCTGCTGCTGCTGGCGACTCGCGACTCGCGCGTACACCGCGACAGCTGGCGCCACGTGTACAAGTGTCTGTGTGGGGGGGTGGTGGTGATGGGGGGGGAGGTGGGGGGGGGTGTTTTTGGCTCCGTGCCCGTGGTTTCAACATTAGTGCCTCGAACAACATAAACCGCGCGCAGCATTAATCCACTGCGCTCCTACATCTGTCACGCCATCTTGGGCTGTCCGCGAGAGAGCGCGAGAGAGAGATGGAGAGAGCGCCACTGAGAGATAAATGGAGAGAGAGAAAGAGATGTCGCCTCTCCACGCTCTCTCCCACGCTCTCTCCCCACCATCACGGCCGCTTCAATACAGACGCGACCCTGACCGACCCGGGGGAAGACCCCCTCGTACAACCCCCCCGGGGGGGAGGGAGGAGGAGGAGGGGGCGCTTCGTTTGTCTGATCTCTTCCCCTCCCCCCACCTCGCTCACCTCACCTCGCCAGCGCTGTGCCAGGACCGGGGGAACGAGGTGATCGAGGCGGCCGCGCCGGGCCGCTGCGACGCCTTCTACGCGGGCCTCTCGGGCTGCCTGCACCGCCTGGGAGACCACCTGAACCGCGTGCGGCCCGACATGGACGAGAGCCACGCGGTCACCACGCTCTGCAAGTAGGGGGCGCGCGCCCGGCACGGGCACCCCACACCGCCCCGGGCACCCGACGGCCGAGATCACACGTGGGGGGAGTAGTGCTCCTAGCTCCTAGCGAGCAGAACCTATGCCGGCCGGCACGGCACGCACATTACTGTTAGTGAGTACTTATACAGGCCGGCACGGAACACGAGGGAGTGGGTAGCCAGTGCCACACCCGGCCGCCTTTGTCTCTCTCGTGACGATGTGTACACACACCGCACCGGGTGCTCGTTTGAGGCTGAGTCTACGTAGGTGAGGCCCAGGACTGTTCCAGATAATCGCGTTGGTCGTGAGCGGGAATCGAACTCGGGTCGACGGGTTCGTAGTGCAGTGCGGCATCGCTCCCCACATGGGCTCGCTGGCCCCACCAACGCAGAGACGCACCGAGACGCAGCGATGTTTTCTACCGGCCATGTTGTCTTCGCGTCTCCCTTGCTCTGCCTCCTTCTTCTTCTTCCTCGCATCGCCGAAGAGGGATCGGGGCCGGAGCCGTGATGCTGGGACCAGAGTCCCCGTACGCAGGTCTGGGTCTCCCTACCCACGTGGGTCTCAGTCACCCAGTCGCTCCGCATGCGTTCGGGGGCTCTCTCATTGGCTTTGGATCCCGCGCACTGACCTGGGTCTCTGCGCACGGCTCAGCTCCGCGTGCGCTCCTGAATCCGGCTCCTGAATCCGGCTCCTGAATCCGGCTCCTGAATCCGGCTCCTGAATCCGGCTCCTGAATCCGGCTCCTGAATCCGGCTCCTGAATCCGGCTCCTGAATCCGGCTCCTGAATCCGGCTCCTGAATCCGGCTCCTGAATCCGGCTCCTGAATCCGGCTCCTGAATCCGGCTCCTGAATCCGGCTCCTGAATCCGGCTCCTGAATCCGGCTCCCCGCTCAGTCCCTCTGCGCTGCGACGGGGAGTCGCCGTGGAGCGTTGCAACGCGGCGAGGATCGCGACAAAATCGCCGCGACCCCGCGCTTCAACGGCGCAGATTCAGACCGGCAATGAATTTGTCATTTAATTCGCTGTATCGCGCTCGTATTTAAGGACAAAACGCATTTTTATATAATAAAAAAAATTATACCGCAGTCGGGTGCTGCCTATAAATAATGCATGCGGGTATCCGAGGAATAAATTACGATGAATTATGCAGCCGCTGCTCCCGTTGCTGTGAGGACGCTCGTGCGGTGAGGCGCATGCAGCATCAGCAGCAGCACCCGAAAGCACCAGTAGCATCAACAGCACCAGTTGCATCAGCAGCACCAGTAGCATCAACAGCACCAGTTGCATCAGCAGCACCAGTAGCACCACCAGTAGCATCAGCAGCACCAGTAGCATCAACAGCACCAGTTGCATCAGCAGCACCAGTAGCATCAACAGCACCAGTTGCATCAGCAGCACCAGTAGCACCACCAGTAGCATCAGCAGCACCAGTTGCATCAGCAGCACCAGTAGCATCAGCAGCACCAGCAGCACCAGCATTAGCATCAGCAGCACCAGTTGCATCAGCAGCACCAGTTGCATCAGCAGCACCAGCAGCACCAGCATTAGCATCAGCAGCACCAGCAGCATCAGTAGCATCAGCAGCACCAGCAGCATCAGCAGCACCAGTAAGCGCCAGCAGCACCAGCAGCACCAGTAAGCGCCAGCAGCACCAGCAGCACCAGTAAGCGCCAGCAGCACCAGCAGTAGCATCAGCAGCACCAGTTGCATCAGCAGCACCAGCAGCACCAGCAGTAGCACCCCGTAGGTGGTGGAGTCAGCGTGAAGCCGGGCCCCGGGGGCCGGGGGGGGGGGTCTCCGCGCCGAGCGCGCTCGCCCAGGGCGACCGCACGAGGCCGCGTGTCGCGCGCGGCGCGTGACACGCGGCACTCGGCACGGACAGAGAGTCGTCGACTCGGCGAGACGCGCGCATCGAACATCGGCGCGCGTTCGGGGTCCCGATTATTTTCGATTCCTACTTTTAACGAAACGCAAAATGAGTTGTGCAAGGCTGCTCCACCGGCCCCGTCTCGCGACTCGTCTGTCGAGTGGCCAACTCACCGATTTGTTTCCATGTGTATTGTGCTTCGTTTTACTCCGTTGTCTATGATGAGTACATACCGTAGAGCTACGTGTGTGTATGTTCGTTCGTATGTTTATGATGTATTCGTCGATTTGTCAGTAGGCAGGCTATTTATACGTCTCTATATATATCTGGTTGTATCTTGTATCGTTCTATTTTGACAAGTTTTACGTATTTATGTTTAATACGTACCTGTATGTCTATATCTTAGTCTTCTTTTGCAGAAAATGTTCGGTACTTGTTTATCTTTCTGTGTCTCGATGCAATCGCCTCGTGCCGGGTCCGTGAACGCGTGGGCGGTGGGGGGTCTCCTCGGCGGATCCCCCAATAGGGGGGTTCCCGCTCCCCTCCGCACCCCCCATCACTCCCCACCCACGCGTCCCGGGTGATACAATGCCGTGGAGCTGCTGCTGCTGCTGTATGCAGGCCGCGTGTATAATAATAACAATATGAATATCCTCACACTCGCCGCACTCACTGGCGCAGCAACATGCGCGCACAAAGACGAGCACCCCCCCCCCGTGTCTCCATCGCAGCGGAGTTCTTGAGGCAAGGTGCTGCTTGCGAGTTCCTTGCATGCGCGCGCCCACACACAGACAGAATATAACCTTGGTGAGCGGTGGGGACAAGTGCTGTTAGTGAGCACCTACGGAGGGCGGCATTGTGGCACACGAGGGGGGCGGGTGGGTGGCCAGCACCACGCCCGACCGCCTTTGTCTCCCCAGTGCGATGTTTTTACACGCCGGGCCAGATACTCGTTTGAGGCTGAGTCGACCTAGTGGAGACCCAGGACTGGTTCAGATAATCGTCACTGGTGTTGGCTGTAGGCGGCAGGTTCGTGGCGCAGTGCCGCCACGCTACCGTCCCCCACGTCCATGCGCATTTACGCAACGACACATGCACAGAGGCACACACACGGGTGCATATGTGTAGATATATATACAAAGACAAAGATCCCCCGTATAGCCTGTAACAGACGGTTGGGGCAAGTATTGTTGGCGAGCACCTATGAAGGTCAAAACGGCACACGAGGGTGTGGATGGCCAGCGCCAAGCCCCGCCGCCTTTGTCTCCCCAGTGGCGATCTTTACTACACATCGAACCATTTGAGTCTGAGTCGACCTAGGGAAGGCCCAGGACCGGTTCAGATAATCGGCACTGATTTTGGCCGTGAGCGGGAATCGAACTCGGGTCGCCAGGTTCGTAGCGCAGCGCGCTAACCGGTAGTGTAGTACTGCTCCCCACGACACATATATACACACACACGTGTATGTATATACACACACGGGTGCACACACACGTGTATGTATATACACACACGGGTACACGCACACACGTGTATGTATATATGTACACACACGGCTACACGCACGCACACACGTATATATATGTATGTACACACACACACGTGTATGTATGTATGTACACACACACACGTGTATATATGTATGTACACACACACGTGTATGTATGTATGTACACACACACACGTGTATATATGTATGTACACACACACGTGTATGTATGTATGTACACACACGGTTACACGCACACACACACGTGTATATATGTATGTACACACACACGTGTATATATGTATGTACACACACACACGTGTATATATGTATGTACACACACACACGTGTATGTATGTATGTACACACACACACGTGTATATATGTATGTACACACACACGTGTATATATGTATGTACACACACACACGTGTATATATGTATGTACACACACACACGTGTATGTATGTATGTACACACACACGTGTATGTATGTATGTACACACACGCGCGGAATTCATTCTCTTTTAATCAACAACCCTGGGATTCAGGTCTAATTAATGAATTAATCTCAGGCCTGTTCATAATTTTACCCATTCATTGCGTAATAGACAGCAGCTATTAATATCGCTCATTAATGCATTTAAAATACAACGTGAACAACTATAATAAAAAGGCACGTGTGTATGCTACAGTCAGAGCGTCGTAGTAATAACAACCATGTAACAGCAATTACAATACAATATTTAACAGCCGATATAATAATGGAGGCGCGCGGCTCTAAACGGTAAAAAACGGAACGAGGGGAACGGCAACGGGGAGCTGAGGAATGAGGGCGGCGAAGCTGCGGGGAGGGATCTTAGAGACGAGCGGCTGGAGAAGGCCGCGCGTAGCGGGGGGGGGGTGCCTGGATGATGGTCGTACAGGCGGCGGAGGGGCTGAGCTCTCGCCTCGCGCGCCGCGATTGGAGTCGAGGTCCAGGACCCCGTGTCCCGTTAAGCGCTCCCCGGGGGGTCGCGGGGTTGGGTGAGTTGGGGGGGGGGGTGTCGTGGGGTTGGAGTTGTGGGGGGGGGGGTACCACATCGTTAATCAGGAATAAACGCGCCCACGGCCGCTTGCCTCGGGGGGGGGGGGGGGTGAAGGCGACGGTGGCGCAGCCACAGCCGGCAAGGCTCCTCCGTTTGGAAGCGGGGCCCCACGCCGTGGAATCGCCACGGCCATGCGGTTCTGTGTTGGGCCGTGTCGCCAAGGGTTGCGAAAGTGGATGGGCCCGAGCGCTCACTCATCACGGCTCCGCGCGTGGGCCGTGATGATGATGCTAAAAATAGATCTCACGTGGAGGCTACCGATCACCCCCCCCAAGGCCTCTACAGAAGAGACGGCGATTCTCAGTGGCGATGACCTGGATGCGATGCCCCCCCCCTCCCCACCCCAACACGCTGTCACATTATTTAGGATAACTCGATTATTTTTGGAGTGCGCGATGGCAGCCGCGGTGAGGTTCAGGAAACTCGATGCAAATGTCAAGGTCTGCCGATGCTGCTGCTCGCCACGCTGAGAAGGCTTCAGCAGACAGAGACGCAATTCGCGTCGTGCTGCTTGCGCTCCGTTGAAGGAGCTCAGACCACAGTGGGATTGCTGTGGGGTCCAGCAAAATTAGTTTAATTTACACACGCACACAGACTTCACACACACATATATATATATATACATATTGTCTTGTAAATTGATACGTATAGACGTATTTTAACACGTACGTTTATGTACATACATGCTAAAATAATTGTATATACACGTACGTACAGACAAAGGTAGATGATGCGTACACATTATCAAGGCATAGTAATCTGCACACAGACGAAGCTTGTGATAATTTACACGGCAGCGATTCGATTCACAGATCTCGAGTCGTCTTCTTCGCGTTGTGCGGGTTAGTTTTCACCTTGGGCGGGCATGCGACATCGATGTGCATCTTGCGTACACTTCACAAAATGCTCGCCATATATTGAGGAATATTCGGTTATGTTTTAGGTCTCATTAGCAGCTGATTTTCCAGTTAATATTGGCAATGCAATCTGCTCTTACCAATTAGAGAATTACAGAGAACACATTACATCTTACAAGCCACACAAGACAAAGATCCCCCGTGTAGCCTTAACAGACTGTTGGGGCAAGTGCTGTTAGCGAGCACCTATGAAGGTCGGCAAGGCACACGAGGGGGTTGGGTGGCCAGCACCACGCCCGGCCGCCTTGTCTCCCTAGTGGCGATGTTTTTACGCACCGCACCAGATAGTCATTTGAGGCTGAGTCGACCTAAGGGAGGGCGCCCAGAACCGGTTAAGATAATCATCACTGGTGTCTGCCGTGAGCGGGAATCGAACCAGGGTCGCTAGGTTCGTAGCGCAGCGCGCTAACCGCTGCACCACCGCTCCCCGCCTTCACGCACCCACACGCACGCCAGAGCCGCTCGCTCATCGCGTGGTCCGTGTCACCCTCCCCCCTCCACCACCCCCGCGGCCGCAGGCACTGGGAGGAGTTCCAGGCGTGCTCAGTGGCCGCCATTTCCGACTGCCAGAAGGGTGCCACGGACACGTGGAAGTCGCTGGCGAAGGACATGCGGAAGCTGAAGTTCAAGGGGAACATGTACGCGCTGTGCGACAAGGGCAGCAGCGCGGCCACGCGGGGCCTCGTCGCACCGCTGGCGCTGCTCGTCCCCCTCGCCGCCGCCTGGTTGCAGCTCGCGCTGTGACGGTCACACGCACACGCCAGAGCCCCCCCCACCCTCCCTCGAGGTCCGGGTTTTTGGGGGGTGAGGAGGGATTCCACCCCTCCTCCTCCTCCGCCCCTCCCCCCGTACTCCACCCGACGCGCGAGAGACGACACCCCCCACCCCCCACATCATTTTTTCCCTCTCCCCATCCCGCGCGCAAGGTGGCCCACGTCTCACGCCGCCGTCATTCACCCGCACGGGGAGAGGAGGAGGAGGAGGAGAAGGGGGGGGGGGTGCGACAATTCTCCTTAAGCCACGCCACTATCGATGGGTAGGGGGAGCGAGCCCCCCCCCCTCCCCCGGAAACTCTGTGGACGTTAAAACTCACAAAGCAATCGAGCACAGAAGGGGGGCTGGCGGCGGCGAGTCCGGAGAGAAGCGCCACAAATTGGGAGGCGGCACAGAGACGCGCTCGGTGCGGAGTGGGTTTGTATTGAGCAGCGGCGTGGCGGAGGAGGCGAATGCGGCGACGAGGAGGCGCGCTGGTAAAGACGTTGATTGTAGAACTCACGGGGGGGTTACAAGCTCGTGCTGTGTGCTCCACGGGGAGACGGTGGCTGGGTTCGTGAGGCCCCGCGCGTGCCCGTCCTGGCCGGGGCACGCGCGACTGGGGACGCGCCGCGCTCCGGGATGCCCGGCGCCGTGCGAGGGATCGAGAAGCGTGGGGGGGGGGGGATGAGAAAGAGCGCGCCAGGCAGAGTGTGAGTTGGCGAGTAAGCGAGTGAGAGAGACAGTGAGTTAGTGAGGAGGAGTGTAAGGGATGAGAGGGAGAAGAAGAGAGAGAACAAGTGATGAGTGTGAGGCATGAGAGGGAGAGAGAGAGAGAGTGAGCAAGTGAGGAGGAGTGTAAAGGATGAGAGAGGGAGAGAGAGTGAGGAGGAGTGTGAGGGATGAGAGGGAGAAGAAGAGAGGGAGCAAGTGATGAGTGAGAGGGATGAGAGGGAGAGAGCAAGTGAGGAGGAGTGTGAGAGACAGAGAGAGCCCTGAAGGATCTCGCGTTGCGCGGGGCACACGGGGGGGGGGGGGGGGGGGGGGCTGTCCGCTCGTGTCCCACGCTCGTTCACATCTCTTCTTCATCGCGTTTCCATGGAAAATTATGTTTTGAGCGACGCTCCCCCACGACACCACCACTCCCACCGCATGCGCCACTCACTCCGCGCCTCCTCCTCCGCTGGTGTCCCGACGCCGGACGCGTCCGACGCGAATGTCGATGTGCGTGTGCCCCCACCCCCCCCCCCCTCCCTCTTTGTCTCGAGAGTCGTTCCCGGGGTCGGTGCCTCCTCGTCGTCGTCGTCGGTGTTAACTCGTTCCGTGTGTTCCGTTGTCGTCCAGTCGTCGTCTTTTACATTTGAAGGTGTGCGGCCTGAAACGCGTGTGGGGAAGTGGGGGGGGATAATTACACGCAAAAACATGCAACTAGTTCTATATGAGAAAAAAAATAGATTATATGAGATGCTATACGAATACACAACACGTGCGTGGAGCGGTGGGAGGGTGTCCATTCCGAACAAAGGTGTACAGTTTTTAAACAACAGATGGATTATATAATTGCAAGCAATAAATAGCCGTGGTCCAGGACAGTCACGGGCTCCATGATAATGATGACACTAACAGCGGTGATGGTGGTGATGACGGTGGTGATGTTGGTGGTGCTGGTGGTGCTGGTGATTCACCGTGGCGTGCGCGCCTGAACTCGCTCCCGACTCGGACTCCCATCAGAAATCCGCGGAAGCCCTTGACTCCCATCAGAAATCCGGGGAAGCCCCTGACTCCCATCAGAAATCCGCGGAAGCCCCTCGTCTCACTCTAAGTATCACGTCCGATGGTCTCCAGTGGTGGCGGTGGAGTCGTTAAACTAAACCGCACGCTCAGCTCCAACAGAACAAGGGTCAGTAAAAGCGAAGTTTCTCGGGCCTTGGCAGGCTATAGGAGGACCGCGGTGGGGAATGAGGGCAGAGGGGGGCCCTGTTGATGTCCAGGCGAGCGCACGGCTCGAGGACACCACGGTAGGGACGTAGCGCGCATTCGCAGAGACAACCCCAGCGAGAGCCGCCCGGGCCGCCGTTGGCTTCTTTTTCGTTCCTTTCCTTTGCAGGTTTTTTTTACTCGCAGAGACGCGGACGGCGGCTCCCCTTCAGAGGTGATGCCGCGTGGAAACCCCCATGGCGCTTTGCGACGTTTGCGAACCACGAATGTTGCGCACTTTACTTCGGTTTGTCCCCTCGTCGTGTACGAGTCGGCCGAGTGTGAACATTTCCTCTTCATGAAATATAAAACTATTATTTTAACGCGTGCGTCGCTCTCTCACTCACTCGCTCGCTCTCTGATCCGATGTGTGTGTCTATGTGTGTCTTTGGGGAGCGGTAGTGTAGCGGTGAGCGCGCTGCGCTATAAATCTGGCCACCCGGGTTCGATTCCAGCTCACGGCCAACACCAGCAGTGATTATCTGAACCGGTCCTGGGCCCTCTCCTATGTCGACTCAGCCTCAAATGAGTAGCTTGAGTGGTGTGCAAACATCGCTACTATGGAGACAAAGGCGGCCGGGTGTGGTGTTGGCCACCCACCCTCTCGTGTGCAGTGCCGGCCTTAATAGGTGCCTCGCTTACAGCACTTGCCCCAACAGTACGTTAAGGCTACACGGGGGATCTTTGTCGTCTCAGCGCGCGCGTGTCCACCGACGCTCAGTGACGTCACTGCGCCAGACCTTTGGCTCCTGGGACTCTCCGCGTGGTCTCGTCCATTCGGCCTGAACACGCCGCGTGACTGCACCGCCCTCACCTGTGACGTGATCATTCCACGTGATGCACCCGGTACGCATCATAAATGCCGTGCATTGTACCCCATGCATCTATACCGCAGCAGCTCACGGCGTGTGCACATGAACACTGCTCTCATCTGATTTGGACGTTGGCGTTCGTTTATGTTGTCCTTTGTTTCATTCGGATTTTATGTATAATGTTTTTAGAGTTCGGTCTTTCTAGTGATGCGGGAGTCTTCGTGGCCAAGCAGGCCGCTCCGGCTGTGACAGCGAGCCGAGAGCAGTGGCCACACGCGTGTTTGTCCATAGCAGCATACAATACAACACGCATACTACAATAATATAACATAGAATAACCACATATATAACACATTATACAACACATCATACAATACCACGCATACTACAATAATATAACATAGAATAACCACATATATAACACATTATACAACACATCATACAATACCACGCATACTACAATAATATAACATAGAATAACCACATATATAACACATTATACAACACATCATACAATACCACGCATACTACAATAATATAACATAGAATAACCACATATATAACACATTATACAACACATCATACAATACCACGCATAATACAATAATATAACATAGAATAACCACATATATAACACATTATACAACACATCATACAATACGACGCATACTACAATAATATAACATAGAATAACCACATATATAACACATTATACAACACATCATACAATACAACACGCATACTACAACAATATAACATAGAATAACCACATGTATAACACATTATACAACACATCATACAATACCACGCATAATACAATAATATAACATAGAATAACCACATGTATAACACATTATACAACACATCATACAATATCACGCATACTACAACAATATAACATAGAATAACCACATATATAGCACATTATACAACACATCATAGAACACGCATAATACAACACGTATTGCATGCTGTGCTACGTACTGTGTATGTGATGTTGTGCACGTTGTTATGATATTTGTGATGGATTATAACTATAATTGTGATTATTCTTCTTGGCTTCTGTGGGCTATGTCGCACGACCGGATGGAGTGGTGGCGCTGCGCTTCTCGCATTGCGCCTGAGAACCCCCGCGGTCTGGGTTTGATTCCCGGCCACGGCTAACATCAGTGGCGAGTGATATCTGAACCGATCTTGACCTTCAACTCCCCCGGCGTGACTGAAGATCAAATGACCCGTGGGCTATACCCATCACTGCTGTACGTGAGACGTTGTATTCTTCACTCCGATGTCTATCATTGCACGTGATGTGGAGCGGCCTTCATCCAGCAGTGCACGAAGAGTTGTACAATATCATGTTTGTGTAGTATATTACATTGTATTACGTCTGACGTGGTGTAATGCGTGATGTGGGGAGTGGTAGTGTAGCGGTCAGCGCGCTGCGCTACGAATCCGGCGGCCTGAGTTCGATTCCAGCTCACGGCCAACACCGGTGACGATCATTTGAACTGGTCCTGGACCTCCTCCCCTAGGTTGACTCAGCCTCAAATGAGTACCTGGTGCGGTGTGCAAACATCGCCACTGGGGAGACAAAGGCGGCCGGGCGTGGTGCTGGCCACCCACCCCCTCGTGTACCGTTCCGGCCTTCATAGGTGCTCGCACACAGCACTTGCCCCAACAGTCTGTTACAGGCTATACGGGGCATCTTCGTCTTTGTGTCACGTGATGTGTATTGTTCCAAGAAGTGTGTTGTACGTGAGGCAGTGTTGGGACGCGATGTAGTGAGTGTGATGTATCAGGCGCTGTGTATCCACGTCGGGTGTTGTAGTTCGTATTTGATTTGGGCCACGGAGTCAATGGCTGCGACGCACATCTCCTGCTCTGAAAAACGAATATTCAATCAATTCTAGCCCCTTACCTCAAGAACCACCGTAGATTCCTCTAACCCTATTCAAATATCTAACCATATCCCTAACACCAACGCTATCTCCCCCACACACACACGTATACACACACGCGTATACACACACACGTATACACACACACGTATACACACACACGTATACACACACGTATACACACACGTATACACACACACGTATACACACACACGTATACACACACGTATACACACACACGTATACACACACGTATACACACACGTATACACACACACGTATACACACACACGTATACACACACACGTATACACACACACGTATACACACACACGTATACACACACGTATACACACACACGTACACACACACGTATACACACACGTATACACACACACGTATACACACACGTATACACACACACGAATGTAAACCCACATATATGCAGGTCCAGGCACAATTGCATAAACACACACAAACAAAGATCCCCCGTATAGCCTTAACAGACTGTTGGGGCAAGTGATGTTAGCGAGTATCTTTGAAGGCCGGCACGGCAAACGAGGAGGTGGGTGGCCTGCACCACGCCCGACCGCCTTTGTCTCCACTGTGGCGATGTTTACACACCGCACCAGGTACTCATTTGAGGCTGAGTCAACCTAGGGAAGGCCCTGGACCGCTTCACAGGTGTTTACCGTGAGCGGAAATCGAACTCGGGTTTGCCAGGTTGGTAGCGCAGCGCGCTAACCGCTCCACCACCGCTCTCCCTGGTTCCAGCGGGCACACACGAAGACAAAGATCCCCCGGGTAACTTTTGCGGCAAGTGCTGTTAGCGAGCACCTATTGAGCCCGGCACGGCACACGAGGCTGTGACTACGCAGCGCCCTGCTACAGGGGACCGAACTGGGCACTCTAACAGCGTTATAGGAATCCGAGGAGTATTTGGTCACTCTGCAAGAAGCGAACACAGATTTATTTAACATCTACTTACTCATTTATCTGTACAGAACCGCCACGTTGAGCCTTGTAACTAATTTTCAGGAGGCTCCTGCTGCTACGTTGTATTTTAATTGTATTCAGAAGTTTCCCGCCAATTAGTGCTGAGTTGTGTTTATTATTACAAGTGGGGAGCAAGTCGGCGCATCCGTAGAAAACGCCCACGCCTTGCACGAGGGAGCAACACTCTATCCCCGGACAGATGGAAACAGATGGCGATGAGTCCACTTGCTCCACTGCCTTCTTGAAGGCGTGCCAGGGCACGGCACCTCCTCGACGCCCTCCCACGGGAAGGGAGCTTCACAACCACGTCTGTGTGTGTGTGCTGTGATGTCTATGTGTGTGTGCCGTGATGTCTGTGTGTGTGTGCTGTGATGTCTGTGTGTGTATGCCGTGATGTCTATGTGTGTGTGCCGTGATGTCTATGTGTGTGTGCCGTGATGTCTGTGTGTGTGTGCTGTGATGTCTGTGTGTGTGTGCCGTGATGTCTGTGTGTGTGTGCCGTGATGTCTGTGTGTGTGTGCTGTGATGTCTGTGTGTGTGTGCCGTGATGTCTGTGTGTGTATGCCGTGATGCCTATGTGTGTGTGCTGTGATATCTATGTGTGTGTGCCGTGATGTCTGTGTGTGTGTGCTGTGATGTATGTGTGTGTGTGCTGTGATGTCTATGTGTGTGTGTGTCGTGATGTCTGTGTGTGTGTGTCGTGATGTATGTGTGTGTGTGCTGTGATGTATGTGTGTGCTGTGATGTCTGTGTGTGTGTGCCGTGATGTCTGTGTGTGTGTGCTGTGATGTCTGTGTGTGTGTGCCGTGATGTCTGTGTGTGTGTGTCAGGATGTCTGTGTGTGTGTGCTGTGATGTCTATGTGTGTGTGCCGTGATGTCTGTGTGTGTGTGCTGTGATGTCTGTGTGTGTGTGCTGTGATGTCTATGTGTGTGTGTGTGTGTCGTGATGTCTGTGTGTGTGTGTCGTGATGTCTGTGTGTGTGCTGTGATGTCTGTGTGTGTGTGCTGTGATATCTGTGTGTGTGTGTGTCTCGTGATGTCTGTGTGTGTGTGCTGTGATGTCTGTGTGTGTGTGTCGTGATGTCTGTGTGTGTGTGCTGTGATGTCTGTGTGTGTGTGCTGTGATGTCTGTGTGTGTGTCGTGATGTCTGTGTGTGTGCCGTGATGTCTGTGTGTGTGTGCTGTGATGTCTGTGTGTGTGTCGTGATGTCTGTGTGTGTGTGCTGTGATGTCTGTGTGTGTGTCGTGATGTCTGTGTGTGTGTGCTGTGATGTCTGTGTGTGTGTGTCGTGATGTCTGTGTGTGTGTGCTGTGATGTATGTGTGTGTGTGTCGTGATGTCTGTGTGTGTGTGCCGTTATGTCTGTGTGTGTGCCGTGATGTCTGTGTGTGTGTCGTGATGTCTGTGTGTGTCGTGATGTCTGTGTGTGTGCCGTGATGTCTGTGTGTGACGTGTTGTCTGTGTGTGTGCCGTGATGTCTGTGTGTGTGCCGTGATGTCTGTGTGTGTGCCGTGTTGTCTGTGTGTGTGTGTCGTGATGTCTGTGTGTGTGTGCTGTGATGTCTGTGTGTGTGCCGTGTTGTCTGTGTGTGTGCCGTGATGTCTGTGTGTGTGTGCTGTGATGTCTGTGTGTGTGTCGTATTGTCTGTGTGTGTGTGTGCCGTGATGTCCGTGTGTGTGTGTGCTGTGATGTCTGTGTGTGTGTGCTGTGATGTCTGTGTGTGTGTGTCGTGATGTCTGTGTGTGTGTGTCGTGATGTCTGTGTGTGTGCCGTGATGTCTGTGTATGTGTGTGGTGTGATGTCTGTGTGTGTGTGTCGTGTTGTCTGTGTGTGTGCCGTGATGTCTGTGTGTGTGCTGTGATGTCTCTGTGTGTGTGTCGTGATGTCTGTGTGTGTGTGCCGTGATGTCTGTGTGTGTGTCGTGATGTCTGTGTGTGTGTGCTGTGATGTCTGTGTGTGCGTGCCGTGATGTCTGTGTGTGTGTGCTGTGATGTCTGTGTGTGTGTGCTGTGATGTCTGTGTGTGTGCTGTGATGTCTGTGTGTGTGTGTCGTGATATCTGTGTGTGTGTCGTGATGTCTGTGTGTGTGTGTCGTGATGTCTGTGTGTGTGTGTCGTGATGTCTGTGTGTGTGTCGTGATGTCTGTGTGTGTGTGTCGTGATGTCTGTGTGTGTGTCGTGATGTATGTGTGTGTATGTCGTGATGTCTGTGTGTGTGTGCCGTTATGTCTGTGTGTGTGTCGTGATGTCTGTGTGTGTGCCGTGATGTCTGTGTATGTGTGTGGTGTGATGTCTGTGTGTGTGTGTCGTGTTGTCTGTGTGTGTGCCGTGATGTCTGTGTGTGTGCTGTGATGTCTCTGTGTGTGTGTCGTGATGTCTGTGTGTGTGTGCCGTGATGTCTGTGTGTGTGTCGTGATGTCTGTATGTGCGTGTCGTGATGTCTGTGTGTGTGTGCTGTGATGTCTGTGTGTGCGTGCCGTGATGTCTGTGTGTGTGTGCTGTGATGTCTGTGTGTGTGTGCTGTGATGTCTGTGTGTGTGCTGTGATGTCTGTGTGTGTGTGTCGTGATATCTGTGTGTGTGTCGTGATGTCTGTGTGTGTGTGTCGTGATGTCTGTGTGTGTGTGTCGTGATGTCTGTGTGTGTGTCGTGATGTCTGTGTGTGTGTGTCGTGATGTCTGTGTGTGTGTCGTGATGTCTGTGTGTGTATGTCGTGATGTCTGTGTGTGTGTGCCGTTATGTCTGTGTGTGTGTCGTGATGTCTGTGTGTGTGTGCCGTGATGTCTGTGTGTGTGTGCCGTGATGTCTGTGTGTGTGTGTGCTGTGATGTCTGTGTGTGTGCCGTGATGTCTGTGTGTGTGTGCTGTGATGTCTGTGTGTGTGTGCCGTGATGTCTGTGTTCCGTGATGTCTGTGTGTGTGCCGTGATGTCTGTGTGTGTGTGCCGTGATGTCTGTGTGTGTGTCGCGATGTCTGTGTGTGTGTGCCGTGATGTCTGTGTGTGTGTGTCGTGATGTCTGTGTGTGTGTGCTGTGATGTCTGTGTGTGTGTCGTGATGTCTGTGTATGTGTATCGTGATGTCTGTGTGTGTGTGTCGTGATGTCTGTGTGTGTGTCGTGATGTATGTGTGTGTGTGTCGTGATGTCTGTGTGTGTGTGTCGTGATGTCTGTGTGTGTGTACCGTGATGTCTGTGTTTGTGCCGTGATGTCTGTGTGTGTGTGCTGTGATGTCTGTGTGTGTGTCGTGATGTCTGTGTGTGTGTATCGTGATGTCTGTGTGTGTGTCGTGATGTCTGTGTGTGTGTCGTGATGTCTGTGTGTGTGTGCTGTGATGTCTGTGTGTGTGTCGTGATGTCTGTGTGTGTGTATCGTGATGTCTGTGTGTGTGTCGTGATGTCTGTGTGTGTGTCGTGATGTCTGTGTGTGTGTGTCGTGATGTCTGTGTGCGTGTCGTGATGTCTGTGTGTGTGTGTCGTGGTGTCTGTGTGTGTGTCGTGATGTCTGTGTGTGTGCTGTGATGTCTGTGTGTGTGTGCTGTGATCTCTGTGTGTGTGTGCCGTGATGTCTGTGTGTGTGTCGTGATGTCTGTGTGTGTGTGCTGTGATGTCTGTGTGTGTGTGTAGTGATGTCTGTGTGTGTGCTGTGATGTCTGTGTGTGTGTCGTGATGTCTGTGTGTGCCGTTATGTCTGTGTGTGTGTGTCGTGATGTCTGTGTGTGTGTGACGTGTTGTCTGTGTGTGTGTGTGTCGTGATGTCTGTGTGTGTGTGCCGTGATGTCTGTGTGTGTGTGCCGTGATGTCTGTGTGTGTGTGCCGTGATGTCTGTGTGTGTGTCGTGATGTCTGTGTGTGTGTCGTGATGTCTGTGTGTGTGTGTCGTGATGTCTCTGTGTGTACTGTGATGTCTGTGTGTGTGTGTCGTGATGTCTGTCTGTGTGCCGTGATGTCTGTGTGTGTGCCGTGATGTCTGTGTGTGTGTGCTGTGATGTCTGTGTGTGTGTGTCGTGATGTCTGTCTGTGTGCCGTGATGTCTGTGTGTGTGCCGTGATGTCTGTATGTGTGTGCTGTGATGTCTGTGTGTGTGTGTCGTGATGTCCGTGTGTGTGTCGTGATGTCTGTGTGTGTGCTGTGATGTCTGTGTGTGTGTGCCGTGATGTCTTTGTGTGTGTATCGTGATGTCTGTGTGTGTGTGTCGTGATGTATGTGTGTGTGTGTCGTGATGTCTGTGTTTGTGTGTCGTGATGTCTCTGTGTGTGTGTCGTGATGTCTGTGTGTGTGTGTCGTGATGTCTGTGTGTGTGCTGTGATGTCTGTTTGTGTGCTGTGATGTCTGTTTGTGTGCTGTGATGTCTGTGTGTGCCGTGATGTCTGTGTGTGTGTCGTGATGTCTGTGTGTGTGTCGTGATGCCTGTGTGTGTGTGCCGTGATGTCTGTGTGTGTGTGCTGTGTTGTCTGTGTGTGTGCCGTGATGTCTGTGTGTGCTGTGATGTCTGTGTGTGTGCCGCGATGTCTGTGTGTGTGTGCCGTGATGTCTGTGTGTGTGTGTGCTGTGATGTCTGTGTGTGTGCCGTGATGTCTGTGTGTGTGTGCTGTGATGTCTGTGTGTGTGTGCCGTGATGTCTGTGTTCCGTGATGTCTGTGTGTGTGCCGTGATGTCTGTGTGTGTGTGCCGTGATGTCTGTGTGTGTGTCGCGATGTCTGTGTGTGTGTGCCGTGATGTCTGTGTGTGTGTGTCGTGATGTCTGTGTGTGTGTGCTGTGATGTCTGTGTGTGTGTCGTGATGTCTGTGTGTGTGTATCGTGATGTCTGTGTGTGTGTGTCGTGATGTCTGTGTGTGTGTCGTGATGTCTGTGTGTGTGTGTCGTGATGTCTGTGTGTGTGTGTCGTGATGTCTGTGTGTGTGTACCGTGATGTCTGTGTTTGTGCCGTGATGTCTGTGTGTGTGTGCTGTGATGTCTGTGTGTGTGTGTCGTGATGTCTGTGTGTGTGTGCTGTGATGTCTGTGTGTGTGTCGTGATGTCTGTGTGTGTGTATCGTGATGTCTGTGTGTGTGTCGTGATGTCTGTGTGTGTGTCGTGATGTCTGTGTGTGTGTGTCGTGATGTCTGTGTGCGTGTCGTGATGTCTGTGTGTGTGTGTCGTGGTGTCTGTGTGTGTGTCGTGATGTCTGTGTGTGTGCTGTGATGTCTGTGTGTGTGTGCTGTGATCTCTGTGTGTGTGTGCCGTGATGTCTGTGTGTGTGTCGTGATGTCTGTGTGTGTGTGCTGTGATGTCTGTGTGTGTGTGTAGTGATGTCTGTGTGTGTGCTGTGATGTCTGTGTGTGTGTCGTGATGTCTGTGTGTGCCGTTATGTCTGTGTGTGTGTGTCGTGATGTCTGTGTGTGTGACGTGTTGTCTGTGTGTGTGTGTGTCGTGATGTCTGTGTGTGTGTGCCGTGATGTCTGTGTGTGTGTGCCGTGATGTCTGTGTGTGTGTGCCGTGATGTCTGTGTGTGTGTCGTGATGTCTGTGTGTGTGTCGTGATGTCTGTGTGTGTGTGTCGTGATGTCTCTGTGTGTACTGTGATGTCTGTGTGTGTGTGTCGTGATGTCTGTCTGTGTGCCGTGATGTCTGTGTGTGTGCCGTGATGTCTGTGTGTGTGTGCTGTGATGTCTGTGTGTGTGTGTCGTGATGTCTGTCTGTGTGCCGTGATGTCTGTGTGTGTGCCGTGATGTCTGTATGTGTGTGCTGTGATGTCTGTGTGTGTGTGTCGTGATGTCCGTGTGTGTGTCGTGATGTCTGTGTGTGTGCTGTGATGTCTGTGTGTGTGTGCCGTGATGTCTGTGTTCCGTGATGTCTGTGTGTGTGCCGTGATGTCTGTGTGTGTGTGCCGTGATGTCTGTGTGTGTGTCGTGATGTATGTGTGTGTGTGTCGTGATGTCTGTGTGTGTGTGTCGTGATGTCTCTGTGTGTGTGTCGTGATGTCTGTGTGTGTGTGTCGTGATGTCTGTGTGTGTGCTGTGATGTCTGTTTGTGTGCTGTGATGTCTGTTTGTGTGCTGTGATGTCTGTGTGTGTGTGTCGTGATGTCTGTGTGTGTGTCGTGATGCCTGTGTGTGTGTGCCGTGATGTCTGTGTGTGTGTGCTGTGTTGTCTGTGTGTGTGCCGTGATGTCTGTGTGTGCTGTGATGTCTGTGTGTGTGCCGCGATGTCTGTGTGTGTGTGCCGTGATGTCTGTGTGTGTGCCGTGATGTCTGTGTGTGTGTGCCATGATGTCTGTGTGTGTGTGCCGTGATGTCTGTGTGTGTGTGCTGTGATGTCTGTGTGTGTGTGCTGTGATTTCTGTGTGTGTGTGTGTCGTGATGTCTGTGTGTGTGTGCCGTGATGTCTGTGTGTGTGTGCCGTGATGTCTGTGTGTGTGTGCTGTGATGTCTGTTGGTGCTGTGATGTCTGTGTGTGTGTGCTGTGATCTCTGTGTGTGTGTGCCGTGATGTCTGTGTGTGTGTCGTGATGTCTGTGTGTGTGTGCTGTGATGTCTGTGTGTGTGTGTAGTGATGTCTGTGTGTGTGCTGTGATGTCTGTGTGTGTGTCGTGATGTCTGTGTGTGCCGTTATGTCTGTGTGTGTGTGTCGTGATGTCTGTGTGTGTGACGTGTTGTCTGTGTGTGTGTGTGTCGTGATGTCTGTGTGTGTGTGCCGTGATGTCTGTGTGTGTGTGCCGTGATGTCTGTGTGTGTGTGCCGTGATGTCTGTGTGTGTGTCGTGATGTCTGTGTGTGTGTCGTGATGTCTGTGTGTGTGTGTCGTGATGTCTCTGTGTGTACTGTGATGTCTGTGTGTGTGTGTCGTGATGTCTGTCTGTGTGCCGTGATGTCTGTGTGTGTGCCGTGATGTCTGTGTGTGTGTGCTGTGATGTCTGTGTGTGTGTGTCGTGATGTCTGTCTGTGTGCCGTGATGTCTGTGTGTGTGCCGTGATGTCTGTATGTGTGTGCTGTGATGTCTGTGTGTGTGTGTCGTGATGTCCGTGTGTGTGTCGTGATGTCTGTGTGTGTGCTGTGATGTCTGTGTGTGTGTGCCGTGATGTCTTTGTGTGTGTATCGTGATGTCTGTGTGTGTGTGTCGTGATGTATGTGTGTGTGTGTCGTGATGTCTGTGTGTGTGTGTCGTGATGTCTCTGTGTGTGTGTCGTGATGTCTGTGTGTGTGTGTCGTGATGTCTGTGTGTGTGCTGTGATGTCTGTTTGTGTGCTGTGATGTCTGTTTGTGTGCTGTGATGTCTGTGTGTGCCGTGATGTCTGTGTGTGTGTCGTGATGTCTGTGTGTGTGTCGTGATGCCTGTGTGTGTGTGCCGTGATGTCTGTGTGTGTGTGCTGTGTTGTCTGTGTGTGTGCCGTGATGTCTGTGTGTGCTGTGATGTCTGTGTGTGTGCCGCGATGTCTGTGTGTGTGTGCCGTGATGTCTGTGTGTGTGCCGTGATGTCTGTGTGTGTGTGCCATGATGTCTGTGTGTGTGTGCCGTGATGTCTGTGTGTGTGTGCTGTGATGTCTGTGTGTGTGTGCTGTGATTTCTGTGTGTGTGTGTGTCGTGATGTCTGTGTGTGTGTGCCGTGATGTCTGTGTGTGTGTGCCGTGATGTCTGTGTGTGTGTGCTGTGATGTCTGTTGGTGCTGTGATGTCTGCTTGTGTGTGCTGTGATGTCTGTGTGTGTGCTGTGATGTCTGTGTGTGTGTGCTGTGATGTCTGTGTGTGTCGTGATGTCTGTGTGTGTGTGCCGTGATGTCTATGTGTGTGTGCTGTGATGTCTGTGTGTGTGTGCCGTGAAGTCTGTGTGTGTGTCGTGATGTCTGTGTGTGTGTGTCGTGATGTCTGTGTGTGTGTGCTGTAATCTCTGTGTGTGTGCCGTGTTGTCTGTGAGTGTGCCGTGATGTCTGTGTGTGTGTCGTGATGTCTGTGTGTGTGCCGTGTTGTCTGTGTCTGTCGTGATGTCTGTGTGTGTGTGCCGTGATGTCTGTGTGTGTGTGTCGTGATGTCTGTGTGTGTGCTGTGATGTCTGTGTGTGTGTGTGTCGTGATGTCTGTGTGTGTGCTGTGATGTCTGTGTGTGTGTGCTGTGATGTATGTGTGTGTGTGTCGTGATGTCTGTGTGTGTGTGTGCTGTAATCTCTGTGTGTGTGCCGTGTTGTCTGTGAGTGTGCCGTGATGTCTGTGTGTGTGTCGTGATGTCTGTGTGTGTGTGCCGTGTTGTCTGTGTGTGTGTGTCGTGATGTCTGTGTGTGTGTGCCGTGATTTATGTGAGTATGTGTCGTGATGTCTGTGTGTGTGCTGTGATGTCTGTGTGTGTGTGCTGTGATATCTGTGTGTGTGTGCTGTGATGTCTGTGTGTGTGTGCCGTGTTGTCTGTGTGTGTGTGTGTCGTGATGTCTGTGTGTGTGTGCTGTGATGTCTGTGTGTGTGCCGTGATGTCGGTATGTGTGTGCTGTGATGTCTGTGTGTGTGTGTCGTGATGTCCGTGTGTGTGTCGTGATGTCTGTGTGTGTGCTGTGATGTCTGTGTGTGTGTGCCGTGATGTCTTTGTGTGTGTATCGTGATGTCTGTGTGTGTGTGTCGTGATGTATGTGTGTGTGTGTCGTGATGTCTGTGTGTGTGTGTCGTGATGTCTCTGTGTGTGTGTCGTGATGTCTGTGTGTGTGTCGTGATGTCTGTGTGTGTGTCGTGATGCCTGTGTGTGTGTGCCGTGATGTCTGTGTGTGTGTGCTGTGTTGTCTGTGTGTGTGCCGTGATGTCTGTGTGTGCTGTGATGTCTGTGTGTGTGCCGCGATGTCTGTGTGTGTGTGCCGTGATGTCTGTGTGTGTGCCGTGATGTCTGTGTGTGTGTGCCATGATGTCTGTGTGTGTGTGCCGTGATGTCTGTGTGTGTGTGCTGTGATGTCTGTGTGTGTGTGCTGTGATGTCTGTGTGTGTGTGTGTCGTGATGTCTGTGTGTGTGTGCCGTGATGTCTGTGTGTGTGTGCCGTGATGTCTGTGTGTGTGTGCTGTGATGTCTGTGTGTGCTGTGATGTCTGCTTGTGTGTGCTGTGATGTCTGTGTGTGTGCTGTGATGTCTGTGTGTGTGTGCTGTGATGTCTGTGTGTGTCGTGATGTCTGTGTGTGTGTGCCGTGATGTCTATGTGTGTGTGCTGTGATGTCTGTGTGTGTGTGCCGTGAAGTCTGTGTGTGTGTCGTGATGTCTCTGTGTGTGTGTCGTGATGTCTGTGTGTGTGTGCTGTAATCTCTGTGTGTGTGCCGTGTTGTCTGTGAGTGTGCCGTGATGTCTGTGTGTGTGTCGTGATGTCTGTGTGTGTGCCGTGTTGTCTGTGTCTGTCGTGATGTCTGTGTGTGTGTGCCGTGATGTCTGTGTGTGTGTGTCGTGATGTCTGTGTGTGTGCTGTGATGTCTGTGTGTGTGTGTGTCGTGATGTCTGTGTGTGTGCTATGATGTCTGTGTGTGTGTGCTGTGATGTATGTGTGTGTGTGTCGTGATGTCTGTGTGTGTGTGCTGTAATCTCTGTGTGTGTGCCGTGTTGTCTGTGAGTGTGCCGTGATGTCTGTGTGTGTGTCGTGATGTCTGTGTGTGTGTGCCGTGTTGTCTGTGTGTGTGTGTCGTGATGTCTGTGTGTGTGTGCCGTGATGTATGTGAGTATGTGTCGTGATGTCTGTGTGTGTGCTGTGATGTCTGTGTGTGTGTGCTGTGATGTCTGTGTGTGTGTGCTGTGATGTTTGTGTGTGTGTGTGTGATGTCTGTGTGTGTGTGTCGTGATGTCTGTGTGTGTGTGCCGTGTTGTCTGTGTGTGTGTGTGTCGTGATGTCTGTGTGTGTGTGCTGTGATGTCTGTGTGTGTGCCGTGTTGTCTGTGTGTGTGCTGTGATGTCTGTGTGTGTGTGTAGTGATGTCTGTGTGTGTGCTGTGATGTCTGTGTGTGTGTCGTGATGTCTGTGTGTGCCGTTATGTCTGTGTGTGTGTGTCGTGATGTCTGTGTGTGTGACGTGTTGTCTGTGTGTGTGTGTGTCGTGATGTCTGTGTGTGTGTGCCGTGATGTCTGTGTGTGTGTGCCGTGATGTCTGTGTGTGTGTGCCGTGATGTCTGTGTGTGTGTCGTGATGTCTGTGTGTGTGTCGTGATGTCTGTGTGTGTGTGTCGTGATGTCTCTGTGTGTACTGTGATGTCTGTGTGTGTGTGTCGTGATGTCTGTCTGTGTGCCGTGATGTCTGTGTGTGTGCCGTGATGTCTGTGTGTGTGTGCTGTGATGTCTGTGTGTGTGTGTCGTGATGTCTGTCTGTGTGCCGTGATGTCTGTGTGTGTGCCGTGATGTCTGTATGTGTGTGCTGTGATGTCTGTGTGTGTGTGTCGTGATGTCCGTGTGTGTGTCGTGATGTCTGTGTGTGTGCTGTGATGTCTGTGTGTGTGTGCCGTGATGTCTGTGTTCCGTGATGTCTGTGTGTGTGCCGTGATGTCTGTGTGTGTGTGCCGTGATGTCTGTGTGTGTGTCGTGATGTATGTGTGTGTGTGTCGTGATGTCTGTGTGTGTGTGTCGTGATGTCTCTGTGTGTGTGTCGTGATGTCTGTGTGTGTGTGTCGTGATGTCTGTGTGTGTGCTGTGATGTCTGTTTGTGTGCTGTGATGTCTGTTTGTGTGCTGTGATGTCTGTGTGTGTGTGTCGTGATGTCTGTGTGTGTGTCGTGATGCCTGTGTGTGTGTGCCGTGATGTCTGTGTGTGTGTGCTGTGTTGTCTGTGTGTGTGCCGTGATGTCTGTGTGTGCTGTGATGTCTGTGTGTGTGCCGCGATGTCTGTGTGTGTGTGCCGTGATGTCTGTGTGTGTGCCGTGATGTCTGTGTGTGTGTGCCATGATGTCTGTGTGTGTGTGCCGTGATGTCTGTGTGTGTGTGCTGTGATGTCTGTGTGTGTGTGCTGTGATTTCTGTGTGTGTGTGTGTCGTGATGTCTGTGTGTGTGTGCCGTGATGTCTGTGTGTGTGTGCCGTGATGTCTGTGTGTGTGTGCTGTGATGTCTGTTGGTGCTGTGATGTCTGTGTGTGTGTGCTGTGATCTCTGTGTGTGTGTGCCGTGATGTCTGTGTGTGTGTCGTGATGTCTGTGTGTGTGTGCTGTGATGTCTGTGTGTGTGTGTAGTGATGTCTGTGTGTGTGCTGTGATGTCTGTGTGTGTGTCGTGATGTCTGTGTGTGCCGTTATGTCTGTGTGTGTGTGTCGTGATGTCTGTGTGTGTGACGTGTTGTCTGTGTGTGTGTGTGTCGTGATGTCTGTGTGTGTGTGCCGTGATGTCTGTGTGTGTGTGCCGTGATGTCTGTGTGTGTGTGCCGTGATGTCTGTGTGTGTGTCGTGATGTCTGTGTGTGTGTCGTGATGTCTGTGTGTGTGTGTCGTGATGTCTCTGTGTGTACTGTGATGTCTGTGTGTGTGTGTCGTGATGTCTGTCTGTGTGCCGTGATGTCTGTGTGTGTGCCGTGATGTCTGTGTGTGTGTGCTGTGATGTCTGTGTGTGTGTGTCGTGATGTCTGTCTGTGTGCCGTGATGTCTGTGTGTGTGCCGTGATGTCTGTATGTGTGTGCTGTGATGTCTGTGTGTGTGTGTCGTGATGTCCGTGTGTGTGTCGTGATGTCTGTGTGTGTGCTGTGATGTCTGTGTGTGTGTGCCGTGATGTCTTTGTGTGTGTATCGTGATGTCTGTGTGTGTGTGTCGTGATGTATGTGTGTGTGTGTCGTGATGTCTGTGTGTGTGTGTCGTGATGTCTCTGTGTGTGTGTCGTGATGTCTGTGTGTGTGTGTCGTGATGTCTGTGTGTGTGCTGTGATGTCTGTTTGTGTGCTGTGATGTCTGTTTGTGTGCTGTGATGTCTGTGTGTGCCGTGATGTCTGTGTGTGTGTCGTGATGTCTGTGTGTGTGTCGTGATGCCTGTGTGTGTGTGCCGTGATGTCTGTGTGTGTGTGCTGTGTTGTCTGTGTGTGTGCCGTGATGTCTGTGTGTGCTGTGATGTCTGTGTGTGTGCCGCGATGTCTGTGTGTGTGTGCCGTGATGTCTGTGTGTGTGCCGTGATGTCTGTGTGTGTGTGCCATGATGTCTGTGTGTGTGTGCCGTGATGTCTGTGTGTGTGTGCTGTGATGTCTGTGTGTGTGTGCTGTGATTTCTGTGTGTGTGTGTGTCGTGATGTCTGTGTGTGTGTGCCGTGATGTCTGTGTGTGTGTGCCGTGATGTCTGTGTGTGTGTGCTGTGATGTCTGTTGGTGCTGTGATGTCTGCTTGTGTGTGCTGTGATGTCTGTGTGTGTGCTGTGATGTCTGTGTGTGTGTGCTGTGATGTCTGTGTGTGTCGTGATGTCTGTGTGTGTGTGCCGTGATGTCTATGTGTGTGTGCTGTGATGTCTGTGTGTGTGTGCCGTGAAGTCTGTGTGTGTGTCGTGATGTCTGTGTGTGTGTGTCGTGATGTCTGTGTGTGTGTGCTGTAATCTCTGTGTGTGTGCCGTGTTGTCTGTGAGTGTGCCGTGATGTCTGTGTGTGTGTCGTGATGTCTGTGTGTGTGCCGTGTTGTCTGTGTCTGTCGTGATGTCTGTGTGTGTGTGCCGTGATGTCTGTGTGTGTGTGTCGTGATGTCTGTGTGTGTGCTGTGATGTCTGTGTGTGTGTGTGTCGTGATGTCTGTGTGTGTGCTGTGATGTCTGTGTGTGTGTGCTGTGATGTATGTGTGTGTGTGTCGTGATGTCTGTGTGTGTGTGTGCTGTAATCTCTGTGTGTGTGCCGTGTTGTCTGTGAGTGTGCCGTGATGTCTGTGTGTGTGTCGTGATGTCTGTGTGTGTGTGCCGTGTTGTCTGTGTGTGTGTGTCGTGATGTCTGTGTGTGTGTGCCGTGATTTATGTGAGTATGTGTCGTGATGTCTGTGTGTGTGCTGTGATGTCTGTGTGTGTGTGCTGTGATATCTGTGTGTGTGTGCTGTGATGTCTGTGTGTGTGTGCCGTGTTGTCTGTGTGTGTGTGTGTCGTGATGTCTGTGTGTGTGTGCTGTGATGTCTGTGTGTGTGCCGTGATGTCGGTATGTGTGTGCTGTGATGTCTGTGTGTGTGTGTCGTGATGTCCGTGTGTGTGTCGTGATGTCTGTGTGTGTGCTGTGATGTCTGTGTGTGTGTGCCGTGATGTCTTTGTGTGTGTATCGTGATGTCTGTGTGTGTGTGTCGTGATGTATGTGTGTGTGTGTCGTGATGTCTGTGTGTGTGTGTCGTGATGTCTCTGTGTGTGTGTCGTGATGTCTGTGTGTGTGTCGTGATGTCTGTGTGTGTGTCGTGATGCCTGTGTGTGTGTGCCGTGATGTCTGTGTGTGTGTGCTGTGTTGTCTGTGTGTGTGCCGTGATGTCTGTGTGTGCTGTGATGTCTGTGTGTGTGCCGCGATGTCTGTGTGTGTGTGCCGTGATGTCTGTGTGTGTGCCGTGATGTCTGTGTGTGTGTGCCATGATGTCTGTGTGTGTGTGCCGTGATGTCTGTGTGTGTGTGCTGTGATGTCTGTGTGTGTGTGCTGTGATGTCTGTGTGTGTGTGTGTCGTGATGTCTGTGTGTGTGTGCCGTGATGTCTGTGTGTGTGTGCCGTGATGTCTGTGTGTGTGTGCTGTGATGTCTGTGTGTGCTGTGATGTCTGCTTGTGTGTGCTGTGATGTCTGTGTGTGTGCTGTGATGTCTGTGTGTGTGTGCTGTGATGTCTGTGTGTGTCGTGATGTCTGTGTGTGTGTGCCGTGATGTCTATGTGTGTGTGCTGTGATGTCTGTGTGTGTGTGCCGTGAAGTCTGTGTGTGTGTCGTGATGTCTCTGTGTGTGTGTCGTGATGTCTGTGTGTGTGTGCTGTAATCTCTGTGTGTGTGCCGTGTTGTCTGTGAGTGTGCCGTGATGTCTGTGTGTGTGTCGTGATGTCTGTGTGTGTGCCGTGTTGTCTGTGTCTGTCGTGATGTCTGTGTGTGTGTGCCGTGATGTCTGTGTGTGTGTGTCGTGATGTCTGTGTGTGTGCTGTGATGTCTGTGTGTGTGTGTGTCGTGATGTCTGTGTGTGTGCTATGATGTCTGTGTGTGTGTGCTGTGATGTATGTGTGTGTGTGTCGTGATGTCTGTGTGTGTGTGCTGTAATCTCTGTGTGTGTGCCGTGTTGTCTGTGAGTGTGCCGTGATGTCTGTGTGTGTGTCGTGATGTCTGTGTGTGTGTGCCGTGTTGTCTGTGTGTGTGTGTCGTGATGTCTGTGTGTGTGTGCCGTGATGTATGTGAGTATGTGTCGTGATGTCTGTGTGTGTGCTGTGATGTCTGTGTGTGTGTGCTGTGATGTCTGTGTGTGTGTGCTGTGATGTTTGTGTGTGTGTGTGTGATGTCTGTGTGTGTGTGTCGTGATGTCTGTGTGTGTGTGCCGTGTTGTCTGTGTGTGTGTGTGTCGTGATGTCTGTGTGTGTGTGCTGTGATGTCTGTGTGTGTGCCGTGTTGTCTGTGTGTGTGCTGTGATGTCTGTGTGTGTGTGCTGTGATGTCTGTGTGTGTGTCGTATTGTCTGTGTGTGTGTGTGCCGTGATGTCCGTGTGTGTGTGTGCTGTGATGTCTGTGTGTGTGTGCTGTGATGTCTGTGTGTGTGTGTCGTGATGTCTGTGTGTGTGTGTCGTGATGTCTGTGTGTGTGCCATGATGTCTGTGTATGTGTGTGGTGTGTTGTCTGTGTGTGTGTGTCGTGTTGTCTGTGTGTGTGCCGTGATGTCTGTGTGTGTGCTGTGATGTCTCTGTGTGTGTGTCGTGATGTCTGTGTGTGTGTGCCGTGATGTCTGTGTGTGTGTCGTGATGTCTGTGTGTGCGTGTCGTGATGTCTGTGTGTGCGTGCTGTGATGTCTGTGTGTGCGTGCCGTGATGTCTGTGTGTGTGTGCTGTGATGTCTGTGTGTGTGTGCTGTGATGTCTGTGTGTGTGCTGTGATGTCTGTGTGTGTGTGTCGTGATGTCTGTGTGTGTGTCGTGATGTCTGTGTCTGTGTGTCGTGATGTCTGTGTGTGTGTGTCGTGATGTCTGTGTGTGTGTCGTGATGTCTGTGTGTGTGTGTCGTGATGTCTGTGTGTGTGTCGTGATGTCTGTGTGTGTATGTCGTGATGTCTGTGTGTGTGTGCCGTTATGTCTGTGTGTGTGCCGTGATGTCTGTGTGTGTGTCGTGATGTCTGTGTGTGTGTGTCGTGATGTCTGTGTGTGTGTGTCGTGATGTCTGTGTGTGTGCCGTGATGTCTGTGTGTGTGTGTCGTGATGTCTGTGTGTGTATGTCGTGATGTCTGTGTGTGTGCCGTGATGTCTGTGTGTGACGTGTTGTCTATGTGTGTGCCGTGATGTCTGTGTGTGTGCTGTGATGTCTGTGTGTGTGTGCCGTGATGTCTGTGTGTGACGTGTTGTCTGTGTGTGTGTCGTGATGTCTGTGTGTGTGTCCCGTGATGTCTGTGTGTGTGTGTCGTGATGTCTGTGTGTGTGCTGTGATGTCTGTGTGTGTGTCGTGATGTCTGTGTGTGTGTGCCGTGATGTCTGTGTGTGTGCCGTGATGTCTGTGTATGTGTGCCGTGATGTCTGTGTGTGTCGTGATGTCTTTGTGTGTGTGCCGTGATGTCTGTGTGTGTGTGCCGTGATGTCTGTGTGTGTGTGTGCTGTGATGTCTGTGTGTGTGCCGTGATGTCTGTGTGTGTGTGCTGTGATGTCTGTGTGTGTGTCGTGATGTCTGTGTTCCGTGATGTCTGTGTGTGTGCCGTGATGTCTGTGTGTGTGCCGTGATGTCTGTGTGTGTGTGCCATGATGTCTGTGTGTGTGTGCCGTGATGTCTGTGTGTGTGTGCTGTGATGTCTGTGTGTGTGTGCTGTGATGTCTGTGTGTGTGTCGTTATGTCTTTGTGTGTGTATCGTGATGTCTGTGTGTGTGTGTCGTGATGTCTGTGTGTGTGTCGTGATGTCTGTGTGTGTGTGTCGTGATGTCTGTGTGTGTGTGTCGTGATGTCTGTGTGTGTGTACCGTGATGTCTGTGTTTGTGCCGTGATGTCTGTGTGTGTGTGCTGTGATGTCTGTGTGTGTGTGTCGTGATGTCTGTGTGTGTGTGCTGTGATGTCTGTGTGTGTGTCGTGATGTCTGTGTGTGTGTATCGTGATGTCTGTGTGTGTGTCGTGATGTCTGTGTGTGTGTCGTGATGTCTGTGTGTGTGTGTGTCGTGATGTCTGTGTGCGTCTGTCGTGATGTCTGTGTGTGTGTGTCGTGGTGTCTGTGTGTGTGTCGTGATGTTTGTGTGTGTGCTGTGATGTCTGTGTGTGTGTGCTGTAATCTCTGTGTGTGTGTGCCGTGATGTCTGTGTGTGTGTCGTGATGTCTGTGTGTGTGTGCTGTGATGTCTGTGTGTGTGTGTAGTGATGTCTGTGTGTGTGCTGTGATGTCTGTGTGTGTGTGTCGTGATGTCTGTGTGTACCGTTATGTCTGTGTGTGTGTGTCGTGATGTTTGTGTGTGTGTGACGTGTTGTCTGTGTGTGTGTGTGTCGTGATGTCTGTGTGTGTGCCGTGATGTCTGTGTGTGTGTGTCGTGATGTCTGTGTGTGTGTGACGTGTTGTCTGTGTGTGTGTGTGTGTCGTGATGTCTGTGTGTGTGTAACGTGTTGTCTGTGTGTTTGCCGTGATGTCTCTGTGTGTGTGTCGTGATGTCTGTGTGTGTGTGTCGTGATGTCTCTGTGTGTACTGTGATGTCTGTGTGTGTGTGTCGTGATGTCTGTCTGTGTGCCGTGATGTCTGTGTGTGTGCCGTGATGTCTGTGTGTGTGTGCTGTGATGTCTGTGTGTGTGTGCCGTGATGTCTGTATGTGTGTGCTGTGATGTCTGTGTGTGTGTGTCGTGATGTCCGTGTGTGTGTCGTGATGTCTGTGTGTGTGCTGTGATGTCTGTGTGTGTGTGCTGTGATGTCTGTGTGTGTGTGCCGTGATGTCTTTGTGTGTGTATCGTGATGTCTGTGTGTGTGTGTCGTGATGTATGTGTGTGTGTGTCGTGATGTCTGTGTGTGTGTGTCGTGATGTCTCTGTGTGTGTGTCGTGATGTCTGTGTGTGTGTGTCGTGATGTCTGTGTGTGTGCTGTGATGTCTGTTTGTGTGCTGTGATGTCTGTTTGTGTGTGTCGTGATGTCTGTGTGTGTGTCGTGATGCATGTGTGTGTGTGCCGTGATGTCTGTGTGTGTGTGCTGTGTTGTCTGTGTGTGTGCCGTGATGTCTGTGTGTGTGTGCTGTGATGTCTGTGTGTGTGTGTCGTGATGTCTGTGTGTGCCGTGATGTCTGTGTGTGCTGTGTTGTCTGTGTGTGTGTGCTGTGATGTCTGTGTGTGTGTGCCGTGATGTCTGTGTGTGTGTCGTGATGTCTGTGTGTGTGCTGTGATGTCTGTGTGTGTGCCGTGATGTCTGTGTGTGTGCTGTGATGTCTGTGTGTGTGCTGTGATGTCTGTGTGTGTGCTGTGATGTCTGTGTGTGTGTGCTGTGATGTCTGTGTGTGTGTGTCGTGATGTCTGTGTGTGTGTGCCGTGATGTCTGTGTGTGTGTGCTGTGTTGTCTGTGTGTGTGTGCCGTGATGTCTGTGTGTGTGTGCTGTGATGTCTGTGTGTGTGTGTCGTGATGTCTGTGTGTGTGTGCCGTGATGTCTGTGTGTGTGTGCTGTGTTGTCTGTGTGTGTGTGCTGTGATGTCTGTGTGTGTGCTGTGATGTCTGTGTGTGTGCCGTGATGTCTGTGTGTGTGTGCTGTGATGTCTGTGTGTGTGTCGTGATGTCTGTGTGTGTGTGCCGTGATGTCTGTGTGTGTGTGCCGTGATGTCTGTGTGTGTGTGTCGTGATGTCTGTGTGTGTGTGTCGTGATGTCTGTGTGTGTGTGCCGTGATGTCTGTGTGTGTGTGCTGTGATGTCTGTGTGTGTGTGTGTCGTGATGTCTGTGTGTGTGAAGCTTTGAAGGCCGGCACGTTACACGAGGGGGTGGGTGGCCAACACCACGCCCGGCCGCCTTTGTCTCCCCAGTGGCGATGTTTAGACATCGCACCAGGTACTCATTTGAGGCGGATTCGACCTAAGGGAGGCCCATGACCGTTTAAAATAATCGTCAATGGTGTTGGCCGTGAGCGGGAATCAAACCTGGGTCGCCAGGTTGCAAGTGCAGCGTAGCGCTGACCGCGACGCTACCGCTCCCCACAACCACCGCCAGCCGCCACCCCCACTCACGGCAACAGCAGTCCAGTCGATCGCTGTCACCTACTTGGGCAGCAGTGCGATAATTGCGTGCAGTGGTTATGAAGATACAGTATTGTAGGTGTATTTTTTTTCTCAATGAATAACCAAGTGATAGTCCCTTACGACCGAACGTCTAATTCCCAAGGGGGTTTTGCTGGATCAAACCAGGACAGGTCACGGTTATTAATTGCAGTGGACAACCCCAATGTCCATTGCTCGCGCGAATACAACATTCGACTCAAATAGAGTAGTGCACCGTACGACACGAAGTGAACTAAACACGTCCATTAATGTAGTGATTAATTTATGTATTAATCGATGCTAAAGTGAAAGAGTTCAACAGCGCCCACCAAGTGCACGCGTGGAGGAGCCGGGGCCGCGCCTCCACGGGCAGCGTGCACCTGGGGAGCCGCCTCGACTCCGGCGTCAGCAGACGAGGTGGTGTGGAGGTGACGTGGACGTGATGGCATGATGATGATGATGTGTGATGAGGTGCACGCTCAAATCCCCAATATCGGCCGCACCTTCCCTCTAGCCTGACCCCCCCCCCCCAAACCCACCATCACCACGATCCAGCATCTCTCGCCAGCCCCAGCTGCACGCCTCTCGGCTCATGCATATTTAATTTGCTTCTTCGCAGGTTTTATTGCGTCTGCGGGGCCGCCTGGCAGAGGAGGAAGGTGGGGGCGGAAGGGGAGAGAGGGTGAAAGGGGGGAGGGGTGAAAGGGGGGAGGGGTGAAAGGGGGGAGGGGTGAAAGGGGGGAGGGGTGAAAGGGGGGAGGGGTGAAAGGGGGGGAGGGGTGAAAAGGGTATGGGAGGCGGGGGAGCGAAGGGGGAAGGGGGGTTGCGGGGGGGGTAATGCCGCTAATTCCGCCAGAATTTGGCTGCCGTAGAGAAGGAAAGCGGTCGAGAGAGCCGCGCGCAGGAGCAGGGCGAGCCGAGGGGTCACGGCCGAGGGGTCACGGCCGAGGGGTCACGGCCGAGGGGTCACGGTCGAGCGTGACCTCCGAGCACGAGGTGGAGGCGGGCCGCGAGGGGCGGCGATGCGCGTGACAGCCGAGAGGCGTCACGGCGACGACATCGGCACGGGCTTCTCCCAAGTCTTCCCCGAGAACGGATCGTCGCCCGAAACGTCGAGTTCGGCAATCGATATAGTCACTCGCGTCGTTGTGGAGAGCGGAGATAACACAATAACACGCACACAATGTCTCTCCTCTACGTTCTTTGTTCTCTGCACTCAAACGATGTTTTTACACATCCCATCAGCCGCGCGCACGGCCTTCTGGGAAGCGCACACAATTTCAGCAGCACGGGTCAAGTCCAAGCAAAGCTCGGGTTGCGGTTTCCACGTTCGGCGTCTCATCAGCAGAGTCCGGGCTCGCTTGAAAGCAACGCTTTTGTGAACCTTGCCGATCTGCAACCAGTTGAGCGATCGGATGCCTTCCGACAGCTGCCATCAACTCCCGGGGAGTGCGCTCACGGAGAGAGAGGGGAGAGAGAGCAGCGCGGGACGAGCGAAGGGCTTGTTGCTGCTGCTGCTGTTGTTGTTGATGTTGTTGTTGCTGCTGTTGATGTTGTTGTTGATGATGTTGTTGATGTTATCTCGATGGAGTGTTTTAGCATCGCGCTTGAGAGAGCTCACACACCGCACACGCAGCGCGGGGAGGGGTGGGGTGTGCACACTGAGGGGAGGGGTGGATTAATCGCCTGGGAGAGGACGCCTGGGGGGGGTGGGGGTTTGGGCTGCGCAGGAGATGAAGAGCGCAGAGGCAGCGATGGAGAGGCGCGGCAAGTCCAGCAGGGGTCGAGCCGTGGAGACAGGGAGAAGGAGACGTCGAGAGGGGGGAAGAGAGATGGAACGAGACGGGGAGAGAAAGGCGGCGAGAGAGCGATGAGGAGAGGCGCGGGGAGAGAGAGCGAGAAGAGAGAGGGTTACAGGAAGATGGGGAGAGAGGGGATGAGCGTGATCGGAAGAAGTGGCGAGACAACGGTGGGGGGAGAGACAAATGGGTAGAGGGAGGAGGAGGAGAGAGAGAGCGTGTGAAAGAGAGATGAGGAGAGTGCTGAAGAGAAATGGGAGGAGAGAGATGGAGAGGGTCTCATTCAGTCAGAGGCGCACGGGGGAGGGGCTAGAGGGAGTGGGGAGATAAGGGGGGCACGGGGGGAGTCCCCCCTTGCCGGGGGTTCACCTGCACGGAGCCCGGCGACTCGACCGTGCGAGGAGGTGAGCGGCTCACCTCTTCATCTCGCGGTCAGGGGCGCGTTACCGCGACGGGTCTCGGTGACAAATTAAAGCCATTTACGGGAAATCGAAACATTATTCAATGAAATTCATTTGCCGATTTTATTGAAATTCAATCCACTTTTTCATTAGCGAGATCAAGGCGCCACCAATCAATGCCGCGCTCCCGGCCCCCGAATCCCGCGTGGGGCGGGCGCGCGGTGCCGCGAGTCGGGGCCACGGCGCGGGGCTCACATCGTCTGCGCCGCGCGCGCGTGCCCGTGCGCGCGTGCCCGTGCGCGCGTGCCCGTGCGCGCGTGTCCGTGCGGAGCGCGTCCGTCCTCTGCGCGCTGTCGACACGGCCCAAATGTGTTTTTAATGCGCTTACCACTGTCATGGTGCCTCGCACGGGCCGCGTGCCACCCGCATCTCTGCCATTAACCGATTACACAGCGCCAGGTAATTAATCACCGCGCGTAATTATATACATTACGAGGGGAAATGAAAGATTTGCATGGATAATCCCACGTGATGTGAGGGTCAGCGTTACCATGAGAATCACGCGAGTGAAGTGTGTGTGTATATATAGTCTATAGTAATGTGGGGAGCGGTAGTGTGGTGGTTAGCGCACTACGCTACGAATTCGACCGACGGCAATGGTGGATGTTTGAACCTGCCCTGGGCCTTCTCTAGGTGGAGATACAAAGGCGGCCAGGCGTCGCGTTTGGCCACTCGCCCCTTGCTCACCAACAGCAGTTGCCCCAAACGTCTGCGTAGGCTACACGCGGGAGTTTTTGTTTTATATATATGTACAGTGGTGTGCGTGAGTGCGTGTAATGGTTTGTATATGCGTTGTGTATGCAGTGGTGTGCGTGAGGGCGTGTAATGGTTTGTATATGCGTTGTGTATGCAGTGGTGTGCGTGAGGGCGTGTAATGGTTTGTATATGCGTTGTGTATGCAGTGGTGTGCGTGAGGGCGTGTA
The DNA here is from genome assembly GCF_965212315.1 of Lampetra planeri. Taxonomy (NCBI): domain Eukaryota; kingdom Metazoa; phylum Chordata; class Hyperoartia; order Petromyzontiformes; family Petromyzontidae; genus Lampetra; species Lampetra planeri. The sequence continues at coordinate 11,952,876 of NC_136132.1, forward strand.
ATGGTTTGTATATGCGTTGTGTATGCAGTGGTGTGCGTGAGGGCGTGTAATGGTTTGTATATGCGTTGTGTATGCAGTGGTGTGCGTGAGGGCGTGTAATGGTTTGTATATACGTTGTGTATGCAGTGGTGTGCGTGAGGGCGTGTAATGGTTTGTATATGCGTTGTGTATGCAGTGGTGTGCGTGAGGGCGTGTAATGGTTTGTATATGCGTTGTGTATGCAGTGGTGTGCGTGAGGGCGTGTAATGGTTTGTATATACGTTGTGTATGCAGTGGTGTGCGTGAGGGCGTGTAATGGTTTGTATATGCGTTGTGTATGCAGTGGTGTGCGTGAGGGCGTGTAATGGTTTGTATATGCGTTGTGTATGCAGTGGTGTGCGTGAGGGCGTGTAATGGTTTGTATATACGTTGTGTATGCAGTGGTGTGCGTGAGGGCGTGTAATGGTTTGTATATGCGTTGTGTATGCAGTGGTGTGCGTGAGGGCGTGTAATGGTTTGTATATGCGTTGTGTATGCAGTGGTGTGCGTGAGTGCGTGTAATGGTTTGTATATGCGTTGTGTATACAGTGGTGTGCGTGAGGGCGTGTAATGGTTTGTATATGCGTTGTGTATGCAGTGGTGTGCGTGAGTGCGTGTAATGGTTTGTATATGCGTTGTGTATGCAGTGGTGTGCGTGAGGGCGTGTAATGGTTTGTATATGCGTTGTGTATGCAGTGGTGTGCGTGAGGGCGTGTAATGGTTTGTATATGCGTTGTGTATGCAGTGGTGTGTATGCAGCGGTGTGCACTCAGCTGTCTCCTGGCGCTAAAGTCGCTCTTCGTCTCCATCCACGACCCCCGCCCCCCCCCCGTGTCATCTCGCCACAGGAGGGGCGCGGGGTGGGTGGGGGGCCTCATATCTTGCGCCGATTTGCCTGTGGGGCCATCATTGAGTAGTTCCGCAAAAATCTGTCAAAACTTGACCCCTCCCCCCCTCCCTGAACGCACGCGGACTTTTACACCGCCCCCCCCCCCCCACCTGCGCACGTTCACGTGTCGCACCCCCCCCCCCCCCACCTGCGCACGTTCACGTGTCGCACCCCCCCCCCCCCCTTCGAATCCTATAGAACGGCCGATATTTAATCCACGCATAAACGATCAAGGATTAATAATATTAACGTGTGTAAGCAAACAGATAATCCCCCGCCGGACTAACTAATTTGAATTTGAAGGCCAATATCGACAAATTGTTATCGAGGCTTCACCCCCCCCCCCCAGTTTCCTATGCGTACTTCGTCAGTAGACCCCCCATACGCAAGCGAACGCATTTGGGTGACCCCCCCCCTCGCCCCTCCATGCGTACGTACTAAATGGATGGCCCCTGACCGGGTTCGCTTCACAATATCAATCATCAGTCGCACTTTATTTCTATCGCACTATTCGTGCAACAGAATGCAATGCATCGTGCTTTACAGGCATGAACGATCAAAGTGAAATTGTAGGCAAACTAAAATCACGTTGTAACAAATTTCGAGCAAAGACATAATAAAAAATAACATCTTAAGAAAATCCTAATTAAAATAAAGTTTCAAAAAGTAAGTCTTTAGGGTGTGGGCACCTTCCTAGTCGCTGCTCGCTGTGTTCGGACCCCGCAGAACCCGCGGCGCCACGCTGCGTCCGGGGGCCACCGACGCCGCCCTCGGAGCCGCGGCGACTCTCGCCCCCGCGGTGTTCACGCGCGCTGCTCGTTTCCTCGCTCGCGTAACATCTCAAAACGCGTCGTCTGGCCGCCCCACCGAGCAGCTGGCACCGCGGAGACGGGACCGCGCGGGCTCATTAAGCCGCGCGTCGTCGCTACGGCGGCGAAGAGAATCAAACGCAATTCACAGAAAGCGACACTTCAAAAGCGACGTCGGATTCAGGCATCTCCTCTCACGGAGTCTCCCTCCCTCCCTCCCCCCACTCTCCTCCTGGCATCTCACTCTGAGGCCCAAGGGATACTTGTGATGTCCCGGGGGGGTCACGAGAGGCCAGGGATTTGAAGGCGGCTCGGAGGGGGGGGGGGGCGTTGTGTCCACGCTGCGTGGGGAAGCCGCTGTCAATAAACAACAGACAACGACCTCCTCCTCCTCCTTCTCGTCGACGCCGCCACTTGCTGCAGACACCCACGCCGGGCCATCGTTACGCGCTAAATGGCAAAGAACGTCGCGGCCCTGAGGAGATTGCGCACCCCCCCCCCACACGCGCACCAGGAGGGCGCTGGGGGACAACCTCCTATTGCCTCAACGGGAGCGGCGCCGCCCTGGAAAGGGGCGGGAGGAGGAGGAGGGGGGAGGAGAGGGGGAAGGGAGGTCGCAGGGGCCGCAGAGACACGCGGAGTTTATTTCAAGGCGACGTCTCCCTCCGCGTGGTGGCTGCCTCCTCATCGCAAGGATACCCACAGGGGCCTATGACGCAGAGCGGCCAGCAACTAAAATCACTAACGACGGCGGGGATACTAATTATAATAATAATACTTGACGGGTGTCTTGACTTGCGCAGGAAACTTTGGGAAAGTGTGTGATGGGAGAGAACACCAGAGTCGAGGAGCGCGGGGAACCGACTGGGCCCGCGGTGTGAAGTTGGAACCCGTCAAAGGTGCGATAGGCGCCTTGGGACGTTAGTGGAAGGCGCCTTACAAATAGGTGTAAATTATTATAGATCTGTCGATCTGGTATAAGGAGGATGACATGGGCGGGAGTATTGAGGCGCCAAGCTCACGGGAGAGCAAAACGACGCGATAGCGGTGGCCACTCACGCGTGACGAGCGAGCGAGTGGGCCCTCTGGGGCTTGACTGGCGCGAGATTCCCGTGAGCGCCGGACCATCGAGTGGACGTGCGCTGCGCTCTGCAGCGAAGGTCCACCCGAGTCGGCTCCACGTGCGAGCCGGGGCTGCCAACTCGCAGCACCAGCTGCGAGGTGCCGCCCCACGCTCTCACTACTGCCGCGGGCATCGATCGCATGGACTCCGGGCGGAGGTGACCTCGAGTCTCCACGTGGCGCCGTTTGGGACGTTTCCATGGGAGCCGGTGGGGCATGGGTGGGTGGTGGGGGGGGGGGGGTGAGCCCCGGTCGGGCATCGCGGCGCCTTGCAAGCGGAGATCGCTCACCGCTCGGGAAGAGGAAGGGGGTCCGGATAGTCCGTGGCATTCCTAGAAATGCGCTCAATTTAGAGATCCGCCGGAGGTCTGGGGGCGCGCCACCGATGGTTGCCGCAGTTGGGGGGAGCTGAAGGAGCTGGGAACGAGGAGCTGCGAGAGTCCTCGCGGGGAGCGCTCGCGGCAGTGACGGAGCGCCTCCGTGCGAGGGGAGGCGCCGCGCCGATTTCCCCCCCCCCACAGCCAACCCATTATGGCCCCATTAAGAGCCTCGCGGGCAGGGAGACAAACGCGTAATTAAGGGTTTGGGCCGTACGATCGGGCGCGGCTTCAAGGCCAGCCCCCACCGCCCGCCCCCATCCCCGTACCCCAGCGGTCCCGGCGAGAAGAAAATGGGGCCATCTACACGCGGCGAGGTGAATTTAGAATGAGCGGTTGACACAGCGCGCGTTAACTCGGCACCGCTGGAGGACTCCCCGCGGTACGGCGGTGATTGAAGCCCGGGTGCAGGTGAGACCGTGGATAGCAGGCGGGGGGGGCAGGGGGGTTCTGGCGCACGCGGCTGTGATCGCCACGTGTTCGGTGTGTCGCCGAACCCCCTGCATCACATCCCCCCTCCCACGATTCTGGGGGGGGGGGGCGGGGAGAGCGGTGGCCCCCGGTGTTTACATGCGGGGGAGATAGGGGGCAGTGGGGGGGGGGGCGCCCTGGTTTGCAGGCGTTTTAACAATCGAGATCGGGCCAAACGCTCGAGCGCTTAAATTGGCTTCTGCGTCCGTCAAGGACCTCCCCGAGGTGCGCTCGGGGCTGCAGTGCGGAGCCGGGAGAGGTGAAAGGCGGCTGGGCCGAAAATCGCGGCCAGCACCCCCCCCCCCACACCCCCCCCCCCCACCCCCGTGCCCCATTGTTGGGCAGCGAGGAGCGCTCGGCCGTACCGCCGCGCTCTGATGGAGGAATCAATTTAGCGGTGCACGTGACGCCCCCCCACCCGCCCTCTCCCTGCCCAAAACTTCGGCCACTCACCACCCCCTCCAAGCCCCCCCCCCCCCTCCACTCGTCTCCCTGCATCGGCCGTGCAGGCTCACCGGAGGAAAAGAGCATTGGTTTCGGCAAGCACAACTCTGCTGATGAGATGATGAATGACAAAAAAAACCCGGTTGAGTGTTCAACCAATTTCCAGAAGGCCGTTATGGCCAATGGAACGTGTTAACATCATCTACTTTAATTCTATTTTAGGCGCAAAGACAAATACGGAACAGAGGCGAATTGTGCGCTCATTAATCTCATTACCGACATCATCCGCAAGGGCGCTCGTGATTATTTCGTGGCACGAACCCGTCGATTCGGTGCACGCCGCGTGCGCTCTTCTCCGCAGTCGACATGAAGAGGCAGCTCTGTCTGGCCGCCTTCAGCCGCCACGCTGACACCGACTGAGCGCTGCAACTTCTGCGGTGCAGAGGAGAGTCAGGGCGCATCCTCCTCGCAAGAGGTGACCGGGGACCCCTATGATGTTAACTCCCTCGCTTGGTGTGCATTAGGTCGTGGGTTCGATCCCGACCCTGACGCCTGTTTATTTGGAGTTTGCGTGTTCTCCCGGGTTCTCGGGTATTTCCCTCCGCATTTGGAAACACGCGTTTAGAGTATTTGGCTGCGATAAAGTTCCACGTGACAAGCCACTTCGTTTGACCTATCATTCGTGATGGCCAGGGCACTTCTGAAAAAGAGCTACACAACTCAGTGGGCCGTGCCTGGTGACATAAACATTCAACCGCCACAGTGCAGGTCGTAACAATGCGTACTCAATTACTCACTCACTCACTCACCCAAAGACAAAAATACCCCGTATAGGCTTAACCGACTGTTGGGGCAAGTGCTGTTAGCGAGCTGTTCTGAAAAACAATATATATACTGTAGCTTAGTGGGCATTTCTTGTTTAAAATAAATAGTTTAGTCTAATATTTTGTTTGTAAAAAATTGTATTGTGAGCTGTGCACGATCTCTGATCCAAATTAACGAACTGCGAGCAAGATGTTTCCACAGGATGCTAACCGTACGGGCGTTTTACGCATTACTCAGCGACCTGCCAACTCGCCTGTTAATGTTGAGAGTTGGGGAATAATGTCGTGAAATGGGAAGACAATCTGGGAAACGCGTGTTGGGTAAATCGTCTTGGGAGGGGGTGGGATGGGGTGGGAAGAACGTTCAACCACCAAAGGCAACCCAATTTTCCAGCGCAGATGCGAGGAGATTGCCCGGACGTGCTTGTGCCAATGTTGGGGCAGTCGGCCCAATCAGCCTTGACTCTGCGGTTCGTGCCGTGGGCCCGCGGTTGTTGCTTTTTTTTGCCGTGTCCTCGGATCGCGGGCGAGTAATGACCGCAGGCCGAGCGGCGCGCTGTCGTTCGGCCGACCCCGCGGGAATCCGATTAAAGGCGCCGGTTTTGTTGAGCAGAGCGGGCTCCATCCCCCCCGCCCCCCGACCTCCTCCTCCCCTCCGGACGCTGCGGCTCAAACTCGCAAATTAAGGCAGCGATGACGACAGCACAGGCAGCACTGCGGGAGCGGCTTGAACGCGAACGGCGCTGATCGCTGATCGCGGAGCTCAGCGGAGGGTGGCACGGGGAGAGCAGCGTGGGTGGCGGGGGGGTCGGGGAGGTGGGGGATTACAACGACCACGAGGGCGACGCAGCGAGTCGACTAACGAGAGGCGCAGTGGCTTCCCGTGTCCCCCCCCCCCGCGCGCTCTCTCCCTCCTCGCCAGTCATCGCCGAGTGACCGCTCCTCCTCCTCCTTCCTTCTCGACAATCTTCGCGTGCACGACCCCCGCCCCGCGCTCAGCGCGCGCCCCCTTGGTCCTTCTTCGTGCTCAGATACGAACACGTGTAGCAGCACCGACGAACACGTGTAGCAGCATCGACGAGCACGTGTAGCAGCATCGACGAGCACGTGTAGCAGCATCGACGAGCACGTGTAGCAGCATCGACGAGCACGTGTAGCAGCATCGACGAGCACGTGTAGCAGCACCGACGAGCACGTGTAGCAGCACCGACGAGCACGTGTAGTAGCATCGACGAACACGTGTAGCAGCATCGACGAACACGTGTAGTAGCACCGACGAGCACGTGTAGCAGCACCGACGAGCACGTGTAGCAGCATCGACGAACACGTGTAGCAGCATCGACGAACACGTGTAGTAGCATCGACGAACACGTGTAGCAGCATCGACGAACACGTGTAGTAGCACCGACGAGCACGTGTAGTAGCACCGACGAGCACGTGTAGTAGCACCGACGAGCACGTGTAGTAGCACCGACGAGCACGTGTAGTAGCATCGACGAGCACGTGTAGTAGCACCGACGAGCACGTGTAGCAGCATCGACGAACACGTGTAGTAGCACCGACGAGCACGTGTAGTAGCATCGACGAGCACGTGTAGCAGCACCGACGAGCACGTGTAGCAGCATCGACGAACACGTGTAGTAGCATCGACGAACACGTGTAGTAGCACCGACGAGCACGTGTAGCAGCATCGACGAGCACGTGTAGCAGCACCGACGAACACGTGTAGTAGCATCGACGAACACGTGTAGTAGCATCGACGAACACGTGTAGTAGCATCGACGAGCACGTGTAGCAGCACCGACGAGCACGTGTAGCAGCATCGACGAACACGTGTAGTAGCATCGACGAACACGTGTAGTAGCATCGACGAGCACGTGTAGCAGCACCGACGAGCACGTGTAGCAGCATCGACGAACACGTGTAGTAGCACCGACGAGCACGTGTAGTAGCATCGACGAGCACGTGTAGCAGCACCGACGAGCACGTGTAGTAGCATCGACGAGCACGTGTAGCAGCACCGACGAGCACGTGTAGTAGCATCGACGAGCACGTGTAGCAGCATCGACGAGCACGTGTAGTAGCATCGACGAGCACGTGTAGCAGCACCGACGAGCACGTGTAGCAGCATCGACGAGCACGTGTAGTAGCATCGACGAACACGTGTAGTAGCACCGACGAGCACGTGTAGTAGCATCGACGAGCACGTGTAGCAGCATCGACGAGCACGTGTAGTAGCATCGACGAGCACGTGTAGCAGCACCGACGAGCACGTGTAGCAGCATCGACGCGTGCTCGCCCACAGCGACTTCGCACCGAAGTCCCCCGTCCCTCGAGCATACATCGACCGCTGTGGCGAGAGCACTTAGCGAGCGCCTGGCTTGGGGTGGCACGGCGGCGGTGGTGGTGTTGGCATGGACAGTGCCGGGGTCGGCTTCGTCTCGTCAGTGCTGGTGTTTACACTCCGCGCCAGGGGTACTCGAAGATCAAGGGCCGAGTCAACACGAGGTATTCACGGTCAGCAATTGAGCTGAGGCCGCCGGGTTCGTAGCGCTACACTACCACTCCGCATCACACACAATCGCAAACACAGCCACACACAATCACAAGGAAACACTCACAAACACAGCCACAAACATACACAATCATACAGGCAAAATCACACAAAGATCCCCCGTATAGCCTTAACATACTATTGGGGCAAGTGATGTTCGCGAGCACCTGTGAAGGACGGCACGGTACACGAGGGGGTGGGTGGCCAACACCACGCCCGACCGCCTTTGTCTCCCTAGTGGCGATGTTTACACACCGCACCAGGTACTGATTTGAGGCTGAGTCGACCTAGGGAAGCCCCAGGACTGGTTCCGATAATCGTCACTGATGTTGGTCGTGAGCGGGAATCGAACTCGGGTCGTCAGGATCGTAGCGCAGCGCGCTAACCACTACACTACCGCCTGCCACAATCACACACACAATCGCACATACACAATCGCACATACACAATCGCACAAACACAATCACACAACCGCCATGAGCCACTAAGAGGCGGTGACGTCACCACGTTGCTCCTCCCCACTCCGTTGTTGCTGGAGGGCGACTACCTCCAACTGCCCAGTAGCGTCCTTCACGAGCCTCCTCAACAGAAGCCGATCTTGACACCATTGGTACCGGTCATCGGCAATTCCACTCAGCTCCACGTCCTCTTGTACTACCACATCACTCCATCTCCTCTCCAGTCCATTTAGCCCCCGTCTATCTGGCCGAACAAACGCTGATTCGGCATGCGGTGGCTGGGCATGCAGGCCCCATAACTCAGCCAACGCAGCCTTGCCTGAAGGATTTGTGAGGGGGGGTCCAAGTTTCGCAAGCATAGAAAATAGAGGGCATGATCATAGCCGAGAAGACCCGAAGCATTGTGTGGAGCGACAGACCAGGTAGCTTCCACAACAGCATTACGCAGCCGATGAAAAAATAATGCCGCTTGATTAATTCGGAGTGAGACATCTGCTGTCAAACCGGAGCCGGTCACGAGCACACTGTCCAGGTGTGGAAAACTCTGCACTCTCTCCACAACTGCCCCATCACCAATGGGGAGTTGAGGGGGTGGAGTATGTGATGGCAAAAAATACCCAGGCAGGTGCTTAGTTTTGGTGAGGATGATGGTAAGGCCCCACCTCTTCGTGGCAAGCTCCAGGTTCAGCAGCAACGCCTCCAACTCCTTCTCTGGGTGAACAACAATCACCAGATCATGAGCATACATAACATGGTTGACCAATAGGGAGCCATCCCTCGACCGCACCCGGGCATCGATCAGCCTCTCATTGTATCTGTACCAGATAGAGATACCTCCAGTACAGCCATGGGAGGCTTCTTGAACTACGTGGTCGAAAAAATGTTAAATAATGTGGGGGCCAGAGAACATCCCTGTCGCACCCCAAGGTGAACAAGGAATGGCTCTGACTCCCAGCCATGCAGCTTTACACGGGTCTGCGCACCATCATGAAGGTCCCAATGATCTTGAGCAGAGAGTCAGGAACTCGGAAAGCACGAAGAACAACCCAGAGGCCAGGACTTCTGATGGTATCATGGGCTTTGACCAGGTCAATAAAGCAGGGATGTAGGTCCTCTTGGAATTTCCTACACCTCTGCTGTAGTAGACGATCAGAAAATATGGCATCTGTGCAGGGCCGTCCTTTCCTAAAACCACATTGGGGCTCCGCAAGCCTCTCCTCAACGTGCTTGGCAAGGCGATGTTGAATAATCCTTGCCAGGACCTTTCCCTGCACACTGAGGAGTGAGATGCCCCTGTAGTTGTTACAGTCTATGCAGTCCCCCTTCATAAATAGGGGATCACCTTCCAATCCTGCAGAACCTGTCCAGTGGTCCAGACTGTTATTATGATGTCATTTATTGCAGTCTGCATACAAACGCCACCCTTCCACAGCATTTCTCTTGGGAGATCATCTCTGCCCGGTGCTTTTCCTGGTCTCAGACTCCAGATCGTCATTTGTACTTCCTAAACACATGGCATGTAAGCCAGCCACTCACAGGGGGTGGCTACGTCTTCCAATATTTGAGGCATAGCAACTGGGTCATCTCCAATATGCCCCAGGCTGAGGGATTTCCCCTCCCTCAAGACATCACGTAAATACTCCTTGCAGCTCCATACGGCTCTCCGAACCTCCTAGCGAAGGCTGCTGTAAGCCTCCTCATTCTCTGACGTGGGATGCTGTAGACGGTGAAAGTGGGCCTCTTTCTCAGCCAGCCGGAACAGCTCCTCGGTCAGTCAGGGTCTCTGGGGAGGTTTGGACCGTGCACCCAAAGCAGCCATTGCAGTTGCATGAGCCACAGTCCCATTTCCCCTCGGCATCAGGAGTAGGGGACGATGCCAACCCCAGCTGCAAGCGATTATGAAATTCTCGTTTGCAACTTTCATTAGCTAGTTAAGACCATGCCACTGTGGGTTTGAACGGGGTCCTGGATGTACACCCGCCACAAAATCACATGCACACAACCACACACAAAACCAACCAATTACAAAGATCCCCCGTATAGCCTTGAGCAGATTGTTGAGGCAAGTGTTGTTCGCGAGCACCTATGAAGGCCGTCACAGCACGCGAGGGGGTGGGTGGGCAACACCACGCCCGGCCGCTTTTTTCTCCCGAGTGGCGATGTTTACTGTTCTGCCTCACGGCAGGTGTTTTGCTCCGCGGCAGGAGTGGGGGTGTGTGTAAACAGGAAATTCCTGTTTTGAGGTTGAGTTTGGTCACATGACCAGGAAGTTACGATTTAAGATTCCTTCTCAACCACGCGGGTGTCAGCCATTACACAGAGTACAAAATGGAGGCACAAATAACGTCTCAGTGAAGGCAGCTGCATCTGTTCATTGTGGGACTTTGAGAAGCACGGTCTGTAAGTTCGTTTATGTTCTTATAATACTGTGAATGCTGTTATAATGTTAGAATGACCGTTATAATGCTGTTGCATTGTTATGATAAATGTGAGGCCTAGTTAACAACGAAGCCTGCCACTTGCCTTATTGTAAATGTTACTTGTAATTGAATAAGTCGAGCCAGACTCGTACCCATGTAACCTGATTGCGATCTTGAGAGCAAGGATGACGAAATATCTCATCCACAGTTCAGTATTATGTGTAGTGCTGTACATTTAGGCTGCATCATGGTGATCACACGATGTGCCCTTAACACAGTAGCTCATTCTCTTGTATAGCTATTCAGTACTAATGTAGGTGCCTGGTCCATCCAGGATCTATTGTTGATTTTCATGTTATCTAAGACAATGTTATGATTCTGTAGTGTTCATTAATTGTATTGATAGTACCAAGTATTAACAGATGCTGCATTTGTGCTGTGTTTTTCCTCAGTTTTACCTCGTTCAATTCAATAAATACGTTTGGAGTCGGATGTTCACCCTGGCTTTGAAGGTTTATTGAATGCGAGGTTATCTACTCGGATAGCGGTGCAACACAGCGCACAGCGAGGCCGAGACATTTACACATCGCACCAGGTACTCATTTGAAGCTGAGTCGACCTAGGGGAGGCGCAGGACCGGTTCAGATCATCTTCACACTGGTATTGGCCGTGAGCAGGAATCCCCTTAAAAGTCAATGTGAGTAATCACGGGTTTTTTTTTTGACGCCCAATACTTTAGTCCAAATTAATAATTTAACGAGTGCGTCGGCGTTCGGGGAGACTGCGTGGAAAGGATGAAGCGATCATTCTCGTCCTGATTACGTGTTTCATTAATAACCCGCTTCAAACCCCATCGACGGCACCGCACTTCTCTTCAACCGCATTGACTGCCCCTTCGCTACTTGCCAAAATGTAGCGCGCCGATGTCAACATATTACTCATCAGCCACGATCAATCCACTGCTGGATGAAGGCCTCACCAAGCCACCACCCCACCGGCCCCAGCATATCGCACTTGGTTGCATTGCTCAATCTCGTCGTGGGACGTGTTCCATTCCTTGGCTGGCACTCCGTTACTATCCTTGACCATCGGCCTTCGTCGTCATCGTCATCCTTTGTGGCCGTGACGCGTCCTGACCAAGCCCCCTTAATGCTCTGAAGAGTTCGGATGATGTCATGAACTTGCGTTCATGATCTCGACCCCTCCCCCACCTCTCTCTGTGCCTCTCGATGCAATTCCAAGCGTACACAGCTCGCCGTGGTATTGCGCACACTTTTCATCGCTGGTTCCCAACGTTGTAGGTGACAGACCCGGAGATGAACGTCGTGGTCTGCTGCTTTGGATCACCAGACGTCGTGATCCAACTCATTTCTTTAGAACTGATTTTTGTGTGTTTGTTTAGTTTGTTTTCCTCCCGCACCTCCGATTATCACGGTTGCCTACGTACGGTGCGAAAGAAATTCAACATAAATACTTCCCCAGATTCCCACTCGCAACGCTCAACCACACACACCTCGCGGTGGGGCGCATTTGCCTCTTTTACCCAATTACTCCAGAATATAAATAATTAGCGATGCACAGCCGCGTGAAGACTGCTCTACCTGGGGGGTGGAGGGAGGGAGGGGGCGAGGAGGGGGAGTAGGCTCCTTCTAGGAAGTAACGAATGCAACCTGTCAGGCCCAATTACTCGGTCTCTCCCCCCCCCCCCCCCCCCCCGTTTGAGCGCACACGCGCCAAAGCCGTGGATATGCAGGGCCACATCGCGCGGCAATTATTTTTTACAAAAGCAGTCGTACTCGGCATTCTTATGGTTCAGTCGAGTTTTTTTTTTAAAAGTACAACCCCGACTGATTAAATCGCTCTCACCTCTCGTAAAATAACTGTGTTGTGGGGGGAGTGGTAGTGTAGCGGTTAGCGCTACGCTGCGCTACTACGAACCCGGTGACCCAAGTTCGATTTCCGCTCACGGCCAACACCAGTGACAATTATCTGAACCGGTCATGGGCCTCCCCCTAGGTCGACTCAGCCTCAAATGAGTACCTGGTGTGTAAACATCGCCACTGTAGAGACAAAGGCGGCTGAAGAACAACAAACAAAACACCAAAAAAGTTCTAAAGATTTTTTTTTCAATCCATATCATTAAAAGTGCAAAGCTCCAGTGGCTTCCTAATATCGGAGGGAAGAGCGTTCCAGACGGCCATAGAAGCCCATTATGCGCACAAATATAATGACTGTAACTCGCACCTCCGATTAGCACGGTTGGCTACGTATGGTGCGAAATAAGTTCAACATACATACGTAGAATGGTTGTGTTTTCCGACTGTAGGATGATTGGGCCTGCTATCTGTAACGTGGCTGTCTTTTCCCACTGTATGGTGCTTGCGTTTGCCGTCTGTAGCATGGCTATGTTTTCCCACTGTATGGTGCTTGGGTCTTCTGTCATGCACAAACACCACTCACTTCTTATACTCTGGTTTTGATGTTCACTAAAAAAAGTTCATTTTATTTCTGGTGCCGAAGGTAAGCGGGTCTTCAACCAAAGTTTTAGATCATTTTGAAGTCAATCTGAAAGAAAAAAACACGACTCGTGCCATCGATCACAGACTCCGATACATCATCGAGCAGTTTCAACTTATTCCGCGCACGATTAGCCAACACGGGGAGCAGACGACGGGGTTAATCTACGTGAAATCTTACTTCATCCGCTCAATAGCTACATCTATTCGTAGAAAAATATATATTCTCGTTACAATCGATCTGCTATGACGTATTGATGGGAAACATGGACAATGTCAAGGAATATTCATCGAGAGCTGAAGAGTGCACAAAGAAGCATGGAGCAGTGGGTTGCACTGCTGGGAATGTCACCACTGAGGGACAGCAAGAGGCGCCACGTGGATTAGAGAACGAACTCAAGAGACGTCACACTGACCGTGACGCACAGCACGTGGGGTTGGGCACAACACAATGCGAGCCGACTGCATGATATAATGCATGTATGTTGCACTTCTTTGCATGTATGTGTTGAATATCTTTGTATTTATGTATGTTGAACTTCTTTGCATGTGTGTGTAATAACACGCTGGAGACGGCTTGTGGAATCGGTCCTTTTATTTCACTTCTTGCAGTTCACAAACACTCCCCGTTGCTGGCAGGCAACGGGAAGCGGCCAGACAGCCACCAGAGACGCACCGCCACGTGGCACCCGGAGCCCCACTCGCGCGTGGCCCCTCTCTCTCTTCGTTCCGTGTCTGACCACGTGTCTCTCCTCTCTCTCCTTATTTAACGCCTGGGTCACGTGGTACGCTCCAGCCGATCCTCAATAGCCTGCACCGAATGTTCCAGATTCCCCATCAACTCCCGGGACCACGCCCCTGACTTGTCTTCCCATTGGCTGAGGCCAAGACCAGCACAACCAATCACCTAGCTGACATCCCGTGATCATGCCGAGGCCATGCTCCCAGGCTCTCCCCCCATTGGCTGTAAAGCGGGACCGGCAAAGCCGATCACCACGTGAGTCCGACATAGGCTCTTATTACATGTGTATGAACTTTTTTGTACAATATTGAACTTCTTAGTATGTATGTTGAACGTATTTGCATGTATGTATGTTTAACTTTTTTGTATGTATCTTGAACTTCGTTGTATGTATGTTGAACTTCTTTGGATGTGTAGTGTAATAGCGCCGGCTGGTGACCAGCAGCGGCAACTGTGGTGGACAAACAGTACACATGCCGGTGCGCATATACATGGGTGTGTCGGCAGGGCGGAGTAACTCGGGCAAGGGTCATGGAGGGCCCCATCTGGAAGTCCCTGGAACCTGCTAGTGGGTTCGAGAAAGGAGGCGCGGCCAGGGCGGAGCCAGGCCGCGCTGGGAGGATAAAAGTGGCTGAGAACGGGAGTTCGAGGCTGCCGATTCTGGGATTGGATCGTCTCATTATTGCTGTCGTCTCGTCGCCATCATCGCTGCCATCTTCACTCGATATTGCGCTGCTAGATAGCCTTTTAGCTGTCTCGGTCAGCGCCGTCGATGTTAGATGGCTCGTGTTGTGTATAGGCTAGCGACTGTAGAGTATGCAAGGCGAGATTGTGTGCGCCTCTACAAACCTGATCTCCGACTCACTTATACTACAGATGTATGTAAGTTGAACTCATTTGTATGTATGTTTAACTTATTTGTATTTGTGTATGTTAAACATCGTTGCATGCATGTACATTGAACTTCTCTGTATGTATGTTGAATTTCTTTGTACGGATGTAATGGGTTCAACTTAGTCACAGACGTAGACTTGGAGGCAACACATTAATTCAGTTTCAACCCATGGGGTAACTTTCCCCTTAACAGAATAACAACCTATGGTGGTGACCACCAGGCGAACTACACTAGTTACACCGTAACTGCTACTGCGGATCGGGACCAACAACTTCGGCCCGGGTCCACGTGTTGGAGACTCGTTGAACTGAGAACGTTGACGAAGGTTTCTTCCAGGATGAACAACAACCCCGGTCCCTCTCAGGACCCAGCTTATATTCTCTGTGGCGTGGATGGCATCGCCATTGGCCACGACCACCTTCCAGAATCCTCGGGAAGGATCTGGGTCCCAATCATGTGATCATTTGCCCTGATAGCGTTTCTTCATTATTGCAATGTCCTGGTGAAATCGCTCGCCATGCTGGTCGCTTACTGCTCCGAAGTTTGTGGGGAAAAAATCTAGATTAGAGTGCAATTTTTTTTTTAGTGACATGTTGCAACCAATGCTTTTGTATGCCTTGATGACGTTTTCCACCAACTCCCTGTAGTTGTCTGCCTTGTTGTTTCTGAGAAAATGTGTTGCCACTAACTGGAAGGCTTTCCATGCTGTCTTTTCCTTGCCACGCAGTGCACTGTCAAACATCATCTCGAGGAAGTTCACGAATCTGAGGACCAACAAAGACACCTTCCTTTATCTAAACTTTACTTAACCTTGGACATTTTCCACGGAGGTACTTGAAAGCTGCTTGTGTTTTGTCCATGGCTTTGACAAAGTTCTTCATCAGACCCAGCTTGATGTGTAAGGGTGGTAACAAAATCTTCCTTGATTCAGCAAGTTGTGGATGCTGAACGATTTTCCTCCCTGTCGGAGTGGCCAATCTATCTTGATGTAGTGGGAATCTCTCGCACGACTACCCCATTCGCAGAGAAAACAGCAGTACTTTGTGTATCCAGTCTGCAGACCAAGCAAGAGAGCAACAACCTTCAAATCACCACAAAGCTGCCACTGATGTTGATCATAGTTTATGCACCTCAAAACTTGTTTAATGTTTTCATAGGTTTCCTTCATATGGACTGCATGACTAACTGGAATTGATGGCAAAACATTTCCATAATGCAGCAAAACATATTTAAGACTCATCTTCGATGAATCAAGGAACAGTTTCCACTTATCTGGATCATGAACGATGTTGAGGGCTGCCATCACACCATCGATGTTGTTGCAGGCGACAAGATCGCCTTCCATGAAGAAAAATGGGACAAGATCCTTTTGACGGTCATGGAACATGGAAACCCTAACATCACCTGCCAGGAGATTCCATTGATGCAGTCTGGAGACCAACAGCTCTGCCTTACTCTTGGGTAGTTCCAAATCCCTGACAAGGTCTTTCAGTTAACCTTGTGTTATGAGGTGTGCTTCAAAGGAGAAGGATGGGAGAAAATCTGGGTCATGTGACCTTGATGGTTCAGGACCAGAAGTTTCTTCCTTTTCCTCATCTGACTCAAGTGAGAATGATTCTGGTGCATCAGGAACCGGCAGTCCTTCTCCGTGGGGTGCTGGGCGTATAGCTGATGGAATGTTTGGATAATGCACAGTCCACTTTTTCTTCTTTGACACACCTTTTCCAACTGGAGGCGCCGTGCAGAAGTAACAATTGCTGATATCATCTGTTGGCTTTCTCAAAATCTTTGGTACTGCAAAAGGCATAGATTTTCTTTACCTCTTCAACCACTGGCGAAGATGTTTTGCACAAGTGTTGCAGCATATGTGCGGGGCCCACATATTGTCCTGATCTCCATTGTGGTTATACGGCGCTTTTGTAATGCAAAAGTTACTTCACCACAAACATGGCAGAAGTTATCTGATTTGTTCACACAAGTACAAATGTGTCCCGTTGCAAAATCAAACATTGACAAATAAGAGAGTACGACACTGTATGATATCTAGAGCTGATATAGGGTTATTTGTTCAGCAGAGGGATGTAAGCCTAGTTATGATTGCATCATCCATACCTTATCGAAATAACATGATGCAATTCATATCATGTATGATGCAATACCAGGTTCAGATTGCATCATTCATTGTTTTGCTCAAAAAGTAAGTGCTGTCCAAACCCAGTCATAGATTTTTTCATAGATCCAGTCAAAGATGTATTTGACTAATTTCTGGTTCAAATTGAGATCCCTTCCCTTTATAACTCACTTATCCTCCGCCATTCCCAAGTCAAGGGTCGTATATACTATATACTGACCCAGTAGCATAGCTTGAAAACTAGAGCCAATCAACAATTGTAAGCATCATTTTCATTCTCAGTGACCCAGAATAAGTAAAGTTTGACTACATTAATTTCGGACGCATTTTGGCTGTAGACCAGTGTTATTACTCTTGCATGTGTCCAACCTGCAGGCACTTTTCATTGACACAAAGCTGCTATGAAGGCGCTGTCTGTCTGTAGGCTTTCGGAGTCGAACTATCGGTGCCCGGAACCCAGCACTTGATTACAGCCGGAACAGCTCCGGAAAGTTGTTGCCGAAATTATGTTGGCACCCAGCCACCGTCACGTCGCCTTACGTTGACCTTACAGCGTCTTTACGACCTGTTCATATGATTACAGCAAAGCAACGTAGGGCACGCCAATAGAGGATTAGTAAGGATAAGTGCGCCTCATACTTCAGTGGAAGTGAATGACGCCTATTATCCCAACTGCAAACTATCCCAGTGATGCAACATCGAAGCTAGTCACTGTTAAGCCCTGCTTGCCTCCTGTATGCTGGTGATGCTTGGCTTCGTCTGCTATCTGGCTTCGTCTGCTATATGGCTATACTTGCTCTCTGGCTATAGCTGCTTTCTGGCTATGCCTGCTGTCTGGCTCATGTAGAAACGTGCACGAAGCGTGGCTGAGGTGGCGGACGTGGTGGTGGTGGCGTGCCTGTCGCATGGGCTGACAACGTGAGGGAGGGAGGTCTCGGGGGTCCTCGGAGCCGCCACGGAACAGCTGCGTCACGCGAGCGCCGTGACTGCTCGGAGCTCCCAGCGCGGCGCCCATCGGCCCCGGGGCCGCTGTCCTTACACGCATCGTGCGGATCGCGCCTCGTTCCGGAGAAAATCTAATTACGGCGAGAGGAGGCGCCGTGTCGTGGTCCATTTGCATGTTAACACAGCACCAGCCACCGTGACCCAGCCACACGTCAACCCGTGCGCTCACCCAACCAACCATCCCACGCAATCACTTACCCATCCATCCACCCATCATTCATCCCACCCACCATCCCCTCCCGTGAGGAACCTGAATTCCCATTGCAGCTCCTCTCATCGCCCCCCCCCCCACCGCCACCCCTCACACCACTCTTTAGAATCCAAGCGCAACACCGACGTCACCGCGAGCGTGACCCGCGGTGTCTGACAAGTCACGCTGACAGCTCACGCTGACATCTTCACGCTGACAGTCCGCCCAGCGCCGACAGCGAGCACATGTCGCCGCTGTCCGCGGATGTTCGCGTGCGCGCAGACGACGCGTGCCGTGGTGCATGCGAGATGCGACCTGCGTCGTCCCTTGGCGGAGACGACACCCGCGCCAGACTTCACGCGCGCCCCGTGATACAGCGGGCCTCCCAAAGACTCCTCCTGCTTTCTCTCCTCGCCTCGAAATGGAATGTTATTGACAGATCGCGTGAACTGAGAGGTGAAATCAAGTTACAAATGCCGATGAGCGTCCTTCGGGGGAAGCTTCCAAACCGCGCGCTACATTCGTTGTTTTTTTTTCTCGCTTGCCCTGCAGCTGAGAAAGCTGCAGACGTCCGAGGTGAGATTTATATAAGATTCATTTCCAGGAACAATTTCATCTTGAGACACGATGGTGGGCCACGCGCGAATAAATGAACTCGCCGATTCCGGCGGCACTCGAGACGCGTTCACCAATTCCGCCTTCGATCAGACTTCAGTCCGAGCGATGTCAGCCGAATTAGACGTGACTGAGAGAAGCGGGGATTTAAACGTGGGTGGAAAGGTGGTGGGGGGGGAGAGAGTGGGAGGGGGGTCGGCACGGACACGGAGCGGTGGGAGTGAATCGCACTGCCCGGAGATGACTGCAGGGAGTTCCCACTGCGGGTGCCTCCTCCTGGCAGGGCACGTGGCACGGCGACACGTAGAGTCACCCCCCCCCCTTCACACTCTCACGGGGGGCGCATTGAGCAGCTGCGCCGGGTCGATCCGTCATCTGTCACGGGGGCTGACGAGAGCCCGGCTAGAGAGCAGCGCGGAGCCATCACCCCCGTCTCCGCTCCCCTCAATCCCCACTGCCTCATCACACCCAAATCCCAACCACCAGCAATCTGTCCCAACCACTCCCCATCCCCCCTCTTCAATATCCATCACAACCACCCACCCGTCCCCGCCAGGCCCTCGTCAGCCCCATCTTTCCTGCCATCCTCCCAGTCTCAGCATCCCTCCTCCTGCCACCCATCCCCATAAGCAATCTCAGCCATTCCTCTCCATCCCCACACCGCCCGCCTCCCTACAAAGCCACCACCGCCTCCCAGATCCACTCGGCCCTCTCTCACTCCCGTGACAACCGCATGCCCGGACACGTGGGACGTGGACCCCCCCCCCAACGCCACGCTACACATCCCCCTCCAGGTTAGCCGCATACCCCCCCCCACCCCTCCGGGAGCTCACGCGACTGTTCACCGCAGTGTCCTAAAACAATCTAATGATTAGCTGTGTAGAGTAGCGTCCTTCATACAAAATTGCATTTCACAATCGCTGGGTAGGGACCACAACCATAAACTGGAAGGCTGCCAGGCGGTGAGTCGGCGTCAACAAATGATCTGCAGTTCTCTCTATATCAAGATGTTTCACAGGCCAATTCGTTGAGTGTTGTTTGTACTGCGTCTGGGAGGAAACAGGAACACCCGGAGAAAATGCACGCATGCGAGGGGGAAACACTCAATCCCCGTACAGATGGGGACAGATGATATCGGTTCACACAGACACTGGGGGGCTCCTCCACTCTGGGATAACAACAACAATAATCTAGTGATCAATTTTAGATGACAAACGTTTTTTATTTTACCAGGTAACGCTCGCCGAGCTGTATATCAGAAGCGACCTAGCCACAAATGATATCTCAAACGAAGTGGCTTATCACGTGTAAAGGTATAGCAGCCAAATACTCCAAACTCACATTTCAAAACATGGAGGGAAAAACCGGAGGACCCGGAGAAAAATCCACGCGACCACGGTGAGAGACACACGCAAACTCAAAATATACAACAGGCGTCAGGGTTGGGATTAAACCCACGAACCTCCTGTATACCAGGCGAGGTAGTTAACATCTCACCACCGTGGCGCCCCAGAGGCCTCGTCGTTCATGCAAATCGCATATCTCACAGTCGCCGAGTAGGAACCACAGACCAAGCTGGAAGTCTGCCAGGCGGTCAACCGGCAGCAAAACATATTCAGCCAATTATTTCAGTGTTGTTGAAACGGCACGTGGTAGGAAGCCAGAGCATCCGGAGAAAACGCACACGTGCGAGGGGGCAACACTCTATCCCCGTACAGATTGGAGAGATGATATCAGTGCCGGTGGGGTCCCTCTCCACGCGCCGCGACGCGGTGCCACAAGCCCGAGAGAGGGGGTCACGCGTGGCGAGGCCACGGCCGCAGCAGAGAGCCTCGATTCCAATCCTTGGGCTCACCAGTCGACCTCTGTCCGTTATCGCGGCCGCCAAGAGGATGAAACGATCGCCGCAGAGGTCGCGGAACTTGTGCTCTGAGCAGAGGGTTCCATCGATGGTATCAATGTTCTCGCGCGGTTCTGTAGAGGTAAGGGGAAGGCGGTGGTACTGCAGTTCCCCAAATGGGTTTAAAGAGCCTCCCTTCAAATGTTTTAATAACCTGCCCGGCTCTGACTGTGTTTTTTTCTGAACATTTAGCTGTTTGCCTGGCATTGTTATACAACTTGCTAACTAGAGGCCATGCATCGTGAGCCATTGTCTACCCACTGCTGGATGGAAGCCTCCCCCACGCCGCGGCGACTATCCCTCACGAAACCAACCTCGTCTTGGTTCTTTCGGTAAAGTCACGTAGAAGGGAAATAATAAAATAATAAAAATAAAACATAATAAAATAAACCAACCTCGTCGCGTACATCTCATCGCTCCACCTTCGAGGTGGTCGTCCCTTTGGGGTGCGTTTCCCCTCCTTCATTTGCCATTCCCTCGCCACGTGCAAGTCCCCTCATTCCGAGCCGTGATTCGTTCTGCTCAAGACCAGTCGCCTCGCCACTGCAATGGCGAGGCGTTGCCTCTCTTCCCTGACCGACGCCTTCTGCTTTCTCTCCCAGTGGGAGGTTGACATGTGGAGCGGTGTACTATCATTGTCGTAACTTTCTGCTTTGACTCCACTTTAGATCTTAATTTTTTTGTTTGACCAGGTGAGGCCCACTTAGCTGTGTAGCTCTTATTACACTGTGTTAAACAAAAAATGTTCCTGGATAGTAAGTGTTATTTCCTAATTGCTTATGCCTGAAAAATACAGAAAATGGCTATTAATCCCCACAAATTTCGATTTAAAGCTTTCGTGACTGCAGGGATTCATCTTCTTGGTTTTTTCGGTAAAGTCACGTAGAAGGGAAGTAATAAAATAATAAAAATAAAACATAATAAAATGAAACAATTCTCACGACGTTTCGGCCACAACGCAAGCAGCCGTCCTCAGGTGTCTCATTCTTCACCTGAGGACGGCTGCTTGCGTTGTGGCCGAAACGTCGTGAGAATTGTTTCATTTTATTATGTTTTATTTTTATTATTTTATTACTTCCCTTCTACGTGACTTTACCGAAAAAACCAAGAAGATGAATCCCCACAAACTTTGCTTTTGTGACCAGGAGAGTGATATTTTGAAATGTACCCATTGTCAATAAGAAAACGTGTGCATTTGTGTATTTCGTTAACATTAAGTCCTGGTCACAAAAGCAAAGTGTGTGTGGAATAATAGCCATTTTCTATGCTTTTTAGGCATAAACAATTTAAAAATAACATTTAGTATCCAGGAACAAAAATGATGTTACATAGTGTTATCCTCACGTGTAAATTGATCGCAGTCAAATACAATGAACGCGTGATGTTGATTCTGAATGCAGAGGAAAAAACTGGAGGACCCAGAGAAAGATTTACGCGACCACCGGGAGAGAGACATAAAAACTCCAAATATACCGCAGGCGTCATGGTCAGGATCGAACTCACGACCTCCTAGATACCTGGCGAGAAAGTTGACATCTCCTAGCCACCGTGGGACACGTTGTCAAGATTCCTACCGTGATTCTGCCCATTTCTAGTAAAATGCAAAGCAGTGCAAATGCCTGTTAGTGCAAATGCCTGTTATTTTCCCTAAGGCACTTAAACTAAAATATACTAAGTCGATTACACGAGCTAATTGAAATGTAGGACTCCTTAACATCCTTCAACATTCGTATGCATGTTGGACTTCTTTCGCACCGTACGTAGCCAACGGCGCTAATCGGAGGTGCGGGGGAAGCACTACATACTAAACACACAAAGCAGTTCTAAAGACATCAGGTTTCAATCTCGATTTAAAAATGCATAGCGTATGATGGTGCGTGTGCAGAATGAGTAGTGGATATGTGAACTGAGGAACGTGTGTATATATTTTAAGAGGGTGTTGAGTGTCAGCTATAAATCTTGTCGGGTTACGATGCACAGACATAAGGGCCCATGATGGAGTTAAGGGTTTCTGGAGCCTGCGGCCTTTGAGAGGCGGCCTTAAATAGTGGGCCAAACCCCTGCCTCCAATCTGATTGGCTCCTATAAGACCACCAACGTGCGGGCCACGCCTAATGCAGGAACACGGGGGCCAATCAGCGGCCAGCAGCTCTGACATCACCCAGGAAGGGTCGCGGCTCACCTGGGATTTCAGCAACGTCAACGCAGCGTTTGGTGACGCTGTTGCGTTGACAAAAAAGATGCAACAAGCACGGCCAATAACAATGAAACAAAGTCGGAACATTCGTCAATAACACTGCCCCCCTCCCCAAAAATAAAGTTATACAATTGTCAACGTTTCGGGCTATTACCCTTGTGTGCTGTGAAGAATGCCCATTTCAAAGTCAGGACGATTCGTTATATGGCATCTACAGTGCTCGATTAACACATTTCAATGTAATTATTTTACAATATACGAAACAATCAGGGAGATTTGAAAACGTATGCATGCTGAACTTATTTCGCACTACACGTAGCCAACCGTGCGAATCGTAGGTGCGGGTTAGGGTTATGTGGTCGCGTGAGGATATCTTCAGTGGATTGATCACGGCTGACGACGCTCGTGGTTGTGTTTGGCACGGGGTGGGAGTCCACCCTTCCTCGAGATGATCCTAGGCCCAGGCTATGCCGTCCGCCGGCAATGGGGCATCAACGAGAAGGGTTGAGGGTGGAGGAGAAGAAGAATGGGTTTGGTGCGGGCGACGCGAGTGTTTAAACCCGCGGCGTCTTCATCGCTTAAAAGATTCACGGATGGGGTGGGGGGGGGGTGTACGGTGGGGGTGGACAGCGGTGGGGGGGACAGAGCCGCCCCCTTCGTGATGATGCGTGGAGACGTCACCCTACCGCGTTCGGAGACATCGTCCATTCCTTCCCTCTCGCACCCCACCCCACACACACAATCCTCCTCCCTCCATCACTCTCACTCGGCGCGTCTCTCTCAATTTGTCAGTCCCTGACTAATGGGACGGCTCCCGTTTTGCTGCTTAAGCACAATTTATATGCCGTGTTATCACTTCGCCTCGCCGCGCTCAATTAGCTCCGTCTAAACAAGGGCCGCGATGACGCGCTGCGCGCTGCGCGCTCCGCTGAGCCGTGCCGGGGGAGGAGAGCCATCACCCCACTCGCGGAGCGACGACGGCAGTCGCCCATCCCCCGTTACAAGAGCCAGCTTATTCCGACTATTGAAGCCAGCCCCCCCGCCCCCCCCCTTCTGGCCACGAGGAAGCGGCTCTCGTGGCACCAGCAGGAGCCTGCAGGAGCCAGCACCCATTGTCTCAAGTCGCCTTCACCTGAATGGGAGCCGGCAGCGGCTCGCTCGCGACAGAGGCGCCAGGGAGCCACGCTGCGCGATGCCTGCAGCTGATGATGGGACGCGCCTCCTCCCCACCTTGCACCTCGTGTCACAGTTCGTCCCGCACGGGGATCACGCCGTGGGGGGGAGGGGGGGTCACGACCTCTAATCGGTGCATTCGGAGCCTTAGACGCGGGACCCGCGAGAGGAAACGTCGAGCCACGTGGTCACTGCGCACCAACACGCTCGGTGCGTGTTGGTGCGCGTCGGCTCCATGAAAGAAAAGAAAACAAAGACGACTGCCGAGGATGCGCGGCGCGGCATTTAGACCGTGGGCGGCATTGGCCCCGCCGCGTGCAGCATTTGTGTTCGACCTCACAGTGCCCCCCCCCCACCCCCCCCCCCCCCCCCCCGTTGATGGACAATGGTTTCCAGACCTCACATTGGCTGCGTTGTCGTTCTCCTGCTCGGCCCCCAGGACCCATGCAGGACTCCTCTCCCACTGCGCCGTCTCCCCCCCCCCCCCCCTGGGCTCCTGGAGACCGCCGCCTCGCTCGGGGTGTCGTTGGATTGAATTAGAGGGCAATTCTCGCGCGGACAGGTCGAGCCAGGCTGGTAATTGGAAAGAGGCATCTACGCGCCGCTTAATAAAACTCGCCGCGACGCGGAGGCGATCGATGTCTGCTGCTGCTGCTGCCGCTCGTCTCCACGCTGGGGGAGGGGTGTGGGGGGTGAAGTGGAGGGGGGGTCGTGTGGGGGGGGGGCTCTGGGGTGTTTTACGAGAATGACGCTTCACATCCACTATTTTAGGGCTGCCCACACGCGACGCGATGACCGTCAATGACGATCGATACGCGCCAGGTTACTGACACTGGAAATGTGCTTAATTGGAATCAATTGCTCGCGACATAAATTATAACAATATAAACATACACACACACAGCACGCGCACCGGTCACATACACACCTAATACACACCCACCCCTGTAACAAACAGATACAGAGACAAAGATCCCCCGTGTAGCCCCAAACATACTGTTGGGGGTTGACTCAGCCCATCATATCGATAGAGCCCGATAAATGAGTACCGCTTTGTGAAGAAGTCAACCAGTCCTATGTCCAGACTCTGTCCCCGCCATATGAATGTGGAATTTCAACCACTGGCCCTCGGCTATAGAATTGTGTTGATGTACATAAGTGGAAGCCACGTGCTGTTCGCGAGCACCTTATGACAGTCGCCATGAACACACAGACAAAGATCCTCCGTGACCATCGGGGCAAGTGCTGTTAGCGAGCACCGTTAAAGGCCGGCACGACGCACGAGGGGGTGGGTGGCCAACACCACGCCCGGCCGGCTTTGTCTCCACACCGCAGCAGGAGCACTGAGGATAGAAGAGCACAAGTCGAGTCGCTTGCGGTGCCCGCGAACAGGACGCGTCATGGCCAGTGGCTTCCACTTCTGGTACATCAACGCAGTTCTATAGCCTGGCCCAGTCGTTGCAATTCCACATTCCTATGGCGGGGACGGAGTCTGGTACTCATTTATCGAGGCCCACGTATAGAGATGATGGGCTGAGTCAACCCAAAACAGTCTGCTGAAGGCTACACGGGGGAGCTTTGTCTTTGGTGGCTGCAGCTACATTTGTGAGTTTCCTTGCACACAGCTACATGTGTTCGTTGTTTCGCCGCCTGTGAGTGTGCGTGCATCACATTATCATAAATTAGCTCCTTTTAAAATTTCTAACGCAAATTTTAATTGTAATTATAGTCCTGTAATTATAGTCGTGATATCACCCAAATCGAGGCTGTGAGCGGGAAGCCGGGCGTGAGATGATGAACGGGATCACCCCCCCCCCCCCACATCTAACCTCACACTCCACCCCCCAAATCACATCCCCCCCACCACTCAGCATGTACCATCCTCCCCCCCCACCACTCAGCATGTACCATCCTCCCCCCACCACTCAGCATGTACCATCCTCCCCCCCCCCCACCACTCAGCATGTACCATCCCCCCCGCCACCACTCAACATGTACCATCCTCCCCCCCCCCCACCACTCAACATGTACCACCCCCCCCCACCACTCAGCATGTACCATCCTCCCCCCCCCCCACCACTCAACATGTACCACCCCCCCCCCACCACTCAGCATGTACCATCCTCCCCTCCCCCACCACTCAGCATGTACCCCCCCCCCACCACTCAACATGTACCATCCTCCCCCCCCCACCACTCAACATGTACCATCCCCCCCCCCCACCACTCAGCATGTACCATCCCCCCCCCTACCACTCAACATGTACCATCCTCCCCCACCACTCAGCATGTACCATCCCCCCCCCCACCACTCAACATGTACCATCCCCCCCCACCACTCAACATGTACCATCCCCCCCCCCCACCACTCAACATGTACCATCCCCCCCCCACCACTCAGCATGTACCATCCCCCCCCCCCCCACCACTCAACATGTACCATCCCCCCCCCACCACTCAACATTTACCATCCTCTCCCCCCACCACTCAACATGTACCATCCCCCCCCCACCACTCATCATGTACCATCCTCTCCCCCCCACCACTCAGCATGTACCATCCTCTCCCCCCCACCACTCAACATGTACCATCCTCTCCCCCCACCACTCATCATGTACCATCCTCTCCCCCCCAACACTCAGCATGTACCATCCTCTCCCCCCCACCACTCAGCATGTACCATCCTCTCCCCCCCCACCACTCAACATGTACCATCCCCCCCCACCACTCAACATGTACCATCCTCTCCGCCCACCACTCAACATGTACCATCCCCCACCCACCACTCAACATGTACCATCCTCTCCCCCCACCACTCATCATGTACCATCCTCTCCCCCCCCACCACTCAGCATGTACCATCCCCCCCCCCCCACCACTCAGCATGTACCATCCTCCCCCCCCACCACTAATCATGTACCATCCTCCCCCCCCACCACTCATCATGTACCATCCTCCCCCCCACCACTCAGCATGTGCCATCCTCCCCCCAACCACTCAGCATGTGCCATCCTCCCCCCCACCACTCAACATGTACCATCCTCCCCCCCACCACTCAGCATGTACCATCCTCCCCCCCCCCACCACTCAGCATGAACCATCCTCCCCCCTCCCACCACTCAGCATGTGCCATCCTCCCCCCCACCACTCAGCATGTGCCATCCTCCCCCCCACAACTCAGCATGTACCATCCTCCCCCCCACAACTCATCATGTACCATCCCCCCCCACCACTCAGCATGTACCATCCTCCCCCCCACCACTCAGCATGTACCATCCTCCCCCCCCCACCACTCAGCATGTACCATCCTCCCCCCCCCCCACCACTCAGCATGTGCCATCCTCCCCACCACCACTCAGCATGTGCCATCCTCCCCCCCCACAACTCAGCATGTACCATCCTCCCCCCCCACCACTCATCATGTACCATCCCCCCCCCCCACCACTCAGCATGTACCATCCTCCCCCCCACCACTCATCATGTACCATCCCCCCCCCACCACTCAGCATGTACCATCCTCCCCCCCACCACTCATCATGTACCATCCTACCCCCCACCACTCAGCATGTGCCATCCTCCCCCCCACCACTCAGCATGTGCCATCCTCCCCCCCACCACTCAACATGTGCCATCCTCCCCCCCACCACTAAACATGTGCCATCCTCCCCCCCCACCACTCAGCATGTGCCATCCTCCCCCCCACCACTCAGCATGTACCATCCTCCCCCCCCACCACTCAACATGTACCATCCTCCCCCCCACCACTCAACATGTACCATCCCCCCCCCCCACCACTCAGCATGTACCATCCTCCCCCCCCACCACTCAGCATGTGCCATCCTCCCCCCCCACCACTCATCATGTACCATCCTCCCCCCCCCCCACCACTCAGCATGTGCCATCCTCCCCCCCCACCACTCAGCATGTACCATCCTCCCCCCCACCACTCATCATGTACCATCCTCCCCCCCCCCACCACTCAGCATGTGCCATCCTCCCCCCCCACCACTCAGCATGTGCCATCCCCCCCCCCCACCACTCAGCATGTACCATCCCCCCCCACCACTCAGCATGTACCATCCTCCCCCCCCACCACTCATCATGTACCATCCTCCCCCCCCCCACCACTCATCATGTACCATCCTCCCCCCCCACCACTCAGCATGTGCCATCCTCCCCCCCAACACTCAGCATGTGCCATCCTCCCCCCCACCACTCAGCATGTACCATCCTCCCCCCCACCACTCAGCATGTGCCATCTCCCCCCCCCCCCCCCACCACTCAGCATGTACCATCCTCCCCCCCACCACTCAGAATGTGCCATCCTCCCCCCCACCACTCAGCATGTGCCATCCTCCCCCCCCCCACCACTCATCATGTCCCATCCTCCCCCCCACCACTCAGCATGTGCCATCCTCCCCCCCCACCACTCATCATGTGCCATCCTCCCCCCCCACCACTCATCATGTACCATCCTCCCCCCCACCACTCAACATGTACCATCCTCCCCCCCCCACCACTCATCATGTACCATCCTCCCCCCCACCACTCATCATGTGCCATCCTCCCCCCCACCACTCAACATGTACCATCCTCCCCCCCCACCACTCAACATGTACCATCCTCCCCCCCACCACTCATCATGTACCATCCTCCCCTCCCCACCACTCAACATGTACCATCCTCCCCCCCACCACTCATCATGTGCCATCCTCCCCCCACCACTCATCATGTACCATCCTCCCCCCCCAACACTCAGCATGTACCATGCTCCCCCCCCCCACCACTCAACATGTACCATCCTCCCCCCCCACCACTCAACATGTACCATCCTCCCCCCCCCCACCACTCAACATGTACCATCCTCCCCCCCCACCACTCAACATGTACCATCCTCCCCCCCCACCACTCAACATGTACCATCCTCCCCCCCACCACTCAACATGTACCATCCTCCCCCCCCACCACTCAGCATGTACCATCCTCCCCCCCCCACCACTCATCATGTACCATTCTCCCCCCCACCACCACTCATCATGTACCATCCTCCCCCCCACCACTCAACATGTACCATCCTCCCACCGCACCACTCAACATGTACCATCCTCCCACCCCACCACTCAACATGTACCATTCCTCCCCCCCACCACTCAACATGTACCATCCTCCCCCCCCCACCACTCAACATGTACCATCCTCCCCCCCACCACTCAACATGTACCATCCTCCCCCCCCACCACTCATCATGTACCATCCTCCCCCCCCACCACTCATCATGTACCATCCTCCCCCCCCCACCACTCATCATGTACCATCCTCCCCCCCCACCACTCAACATGTACCATCCTCCCACCGCCCACTCAGCATGTACCATCCTCCCCCCAACCACTCAGCATGTACCACTCCCCCCCCCCCCCACCACTCACCATGTACCATCCTCCCCCCCCCCACCACTCAGCATGTGCCATCCTCCCCCCCACCACTCAGCATGTACCATCCTCCCCCCACCACTCATCATGTACCATCCTCCCCCCCCCACCACTCAGCCATGTGCCATCCCTCCCCCCACCAACTCAGCATGTGCCATCCCCCCCCCACCACTCAGCATGTACCATCCCCCCCCACCACTCAGCATGTACCATCCTCCCCCCCACCACTCATCATGTACCATCCTCCCCCCCCACCACCACTCATCATGTACCATCCTCCCCCCCCCACCACTCAGCATGTGCCATCCTCCCCCCCCAACACTCAGCATGTGCCATCCTCCCCCCCACCACTCAGCATGTACCATCCTCCCCCCCCACCACTCAGCATGTGCCATCTCCCCCCCCCCCCACCAACTCAGCATGTACCATCCTCCCCCCCACCACTCAGAATGTGCCATCCTCCCCCCCACCACTCAGCATGTGCCATTCTCCCCCCCCCCACCACCTTCATCATGTCCCATCCTCCCCCCCACCACTCAGCATGTGCCATCCTCCCCCCCACCACTCATCATGTGCCATCCTCCCCCCCCACCACTCATCATGTACCATCCTCCCCCCCACCACTCAACATGTACCATCCTCCCCCCCCCACCACTCATCATGTACCATCCTCCCCCCCCACCACTCATCATGTTGCCATCCTCCCACCCCACCACTCAACATGTACCATCCTCCCCCCCACCACTCAACATGTACCATCCTCCCCCCCCACCACTCATCATGTACCATCCTCCCTCCCCACCACTCAACATGTACCATCCTCCCCCCCACCACTCATCATGTGCCATCCTCCCCCCACCACTCATCATGTACCATCCTCCCCCCCCAACACTCAGCATGTACCATGCTCCCCCCCCCACCACTCAACATGTACCATCCTCCCCCCCACCACTCAACATGTACCATCCTCCCCCCCCCCACCACTCAACATGTACCATCCTCCCCCCCCACCACTCAACATGTACCATGCTCCCCCCCCACCACTCAACATGTACCATCCTCCCCCCACCACTCAACATGTACCATCCTCCCCCCCACCACTCAGCATGTACCATCCTCCCCCCCCACCACTCATCATGTACCATTCTCCCCCCCCACCACTCATCATGTACCATCCTCCCCCCACCACTCAACAGTGTACCATCCTCCCACCGCACCACTCAACATGTACCATCCTCCCCCCCCACCACTCAACATGTACCCATCTCCTCCCCCCACCACTCAACATGTACCATCTTCCCCCCCCACCACTCAACCATGTAACCATCCTCCCCCCCACCACTCAACATGTACCATCCTCCCCCCCCACCACTCACATGTACCATCCTCCCCCCCCACCAGCTCATCATGTACCATCCTCCCCCCCCACCACTCATCATGTACCATCCTCCCCCCCCCACCACTCAACATGTACCATCCTCCCACCGCACCACTCAGCATGTACCATCCTCCCCCCCAACCACTCAGCATGTACCATCCCTCCCCCCCACCACTCACAGTATCCTCCTCCACACTCAACATGTACCATCCTCCCCCGCCCACCACTCAACATGTACCATCCTCCCCCCCCACTCACATGTACCATCCTCCCCCCCCACCACTCAACATGTACCATCCTCCCCCCCCCACCACTCAACATGTACCATCCTCCCCCCCCCCCACCCCACCACTCAGCATGTACCATCCTCCCCCCCCCACCACTCAGCATGTACCATCCTCCCCCCCCCACCACTCAGCATGTACCATCCTCCCCCCCCACCACTCAGCATGTACCATCCTCCCCCCCCCCCCCACCACTCAGCATGTACCATCCTCCCCCCCCCCCCATCACTCAGCATGTACCAATCCTCCTCCCCCCCACCACTCAGCATGTACCATCCTCCCCCCCCCACCACTCAGCATGTACCATCCTCCCCCCCCCCACCACTCAGCATGTACCATCCTCCCCCCCACCACTCAGCATGTACCATCCCCCCCCCACCACTCAGCAATGTACCATCCTCCCCCCCCCCCACCCACCCTCAGCATGTACCATCCTCCCCCCCCACCACTCATCATGTACCATCCTCCCCCCACCACTCAGCATGTACCATCCTCCCCACCACCACTCATCATGTACCATCCTCCCCCGCCACCACTCAGCATGTGCCATCCTCCCCCCCACCACTCAGCATGTGCCATCCTCCCCCCCACCACTCAACATGTGCCATCCTCCCCCCCACCACTCAACATGTGCCATCCTCCCCCCCACCACTCAGCATGTGCCATCCTCCCCCCCACCACTCAGCATGTACCATCCTCCCCCCCACCACTCAACATGTACCATCCTCCCCCCCCACCACTCAGCATATACCATCCCCCCCCCCACCACTCAGCATGTACCATCCTCCCCCCCACCACTCAGCATGTGCCATCCTCCCCCCCCACCACTCATCATGTACCATTCTCCCCCCCACCACTCATCATGTACCATCCTCCCCCCCCACCACTCAACATGTACCATCCTCCCACCCGCACCACTCAACATGGTACCATCCTCCCCCCCCCACCACTCAACATGTACCATCCTCCCCCCACCACTCAACATGTACCATCCTCCCCCCCCACCACTCAACATGTACCATCCTCCCCCCCACCACTCAACATGTACCATCCTCCCCCCCACCACTCATCATGTACCATCCTCCCCCCCCACCACTCATCATGTACCATCCTCCCCCCCCACCACTCCATCATGTACCATCCTCCCCCCCCCACCACTCAACATGTACCATCCTCCCACCGCACCACTCAGGCATGTACCCATCCTCCCCCCCAACCACTCAGCATGTACCATCCCCCCCCCCCCCACCACTCACCATGTACCATCCTCCCTCCCCACCACTCAACATGTACCATCCTCCCCCCCCCACCACTCAACATGTACCATCCTCCCCCCCCCCACCACTCAACATGTACCATCCTCCCCCCCCCACCACTCACACATGTACCATCCTCCCCCCCCACCACTCAACATGTACCATCCTCCCCCCCCCCCCTACCACTCAGCATGTACCATCCTCCCCCCCCCACCACTCAGCATGTACCATCCTCCCCCCCCCCACCACTCAGCATGTACCATCCTCCCCCCCCACCACTCAGCATGTACCATCCTCCACCCCCCCCACCACTCAGCATGTACCATCCTCCCCCCCCCCCCCCATCACTCAGCATGTACCATCCTCCTCCCCACCCCCACCACTCAGCATGTACCATCTCCCCCCCCCCACCACTCAGCATGTACCATCCTCCCCCCCCCCCCACCACTCAGCATGTACCATCCTCCCCCCACCACTCAGCATGTACCATCCCCCCCCCACCACTCAGCATGTACCATCCTCCCCCCCCCCACCACTCAGCATGTACCATCCTCCCCCCCCACCACTCATCATGTACCATCCTCCCCCACCACTCAGCATGTACCATCCTCCCCCCCACCACTCATCATGTACCATCCTCCCCCCCACCACTCAGGCATGTGCCATCCTCCCCCCCCACCACTCAGCATGTGCCATCCTCCCCCCCCACCACTCAACATGTGCCATCCTCCCCCCCCACCACTCAACATGTGCCATCCTCCCCCCCCACCACTCAGCATGTGCCATCCTCCCCCCCCACCACTCAGCATGTACCATCCTCCCCCCCCACCACTCAAACATGTACCATCCTCCCCCCCCACCACTCAGCATATACCATCCCCCCCCCCCACCACTCAGCATGTACCATCCTCCCCCCCCACCACTCAGCATGTGCCATCCTCCCCCCCACCACTCATCATGTACCATCCTCCCCCCCCCCCCACCACTCAGCATGTGCCATCCTCCCCCCCACCACTCAGCATGTACCATCCTCCCCCCCACCACTCATCATGTACCATCCTCCCCCCCCCCCCACCACTCAGCATGTGCCATCCTCCCCCCACCACTCAGCATGTGGCCATCCCCCCCCCCCACCACTCAGCATGTACCATCCCCCCCCACCTCTCAGCATGTACCATCCTCCCCCCCACCACTCATCATGTACCATCCTCCCCCCCCCACCACTCATCATGTACCATCCTCCCCCCCCCCCACCACTCAGCATGTGCCATCCTCCCCCCCCCCACCACTCAGCATGTGCCATCCTCCCCCCCACCACTCAGCATGTGCCATCCTCCCCCCCACCACTCAGCATGTACCATCCTCCCCCCCACCACTCAGCATGTGCCATCTTCCCCCCCCCCACCACTCAGCATGTGCCATCCTCCCCCCCACCACTCAGCATGTGCCATCCTCCCCCCCACCACTCAGCATGTGCCATCCTCCCTCCCACCACTCATCATGTGCCATCCTCCCCCCCCACCACTCAGCATGTGCCATCCTCCCCCCCACCACTCATCATGTGCCATCCTCCCCCCCACCACTCATCATGTACCATCCTCCCCCCCCCACCACTCAACATGTACCATCCTCCC
The DNA here is from genome assembly GCF_965212315.1 of Lampetra planeri. Taxonomy (NCBI): domain Eukaryota; kingdom Metazoa; phylum Chordata; class Hyperoartia; order Petromyzontiformes; family Petromyzontidae; genus Lampetra; species Lampetra planeri. The sequence goes on from NC_136132.1 coordinate 11,986,606, forward strand.
CCCACCCCCCACCACTCATCATGTACCATCCTCCCCCCCCACCACTCATCATGTGCCATCCTCACCCCCACCACTCAACATGTACCATCCTCCCCCCCACCACTCAACATGTACCATCCTCCCCCCCCACCACTCATCATGTACCATCCTCCCCCCCCACCACTCAACATGTACCATCCTCCCCCCCACCACTCATCATGTGCCATCCTCACCCCACCACTCATCATGTACCATCCTCCCCCCCCACCACTCAGCATGTACCATGCTCCCCCCACCACCACTCAACAATGTACCATCCTCCCCCCCCACCACTCAACATGTACCATCCTCCCCCCCCCCCCACCACTCAACATGTACCATCCTCCCCCCCCCACCACTCAACATGTACCATCCTCCCCCCCCCCACCACTCAACATGTACCATCCTCCCCCCCACCACTCAACATGTACCCATCCTCCCCCCCCACCACTCAGCATATACCATCCTCCCCCACCACCACTCATCATGTACCATCCTCCCCGCCCACCACTCATCATGTACCATCCTCCCCCCCCACCACTCAACATGTACCATCCTCCCCCCCCACCACTCAGCATGTACCATCCTCCCCCCCCCCCACCACTCAGCATGTACCATCCTCCCCCCCCACCACTCATCATGTACCATCCTCCCCCCCCCCACCACTCAGCATGTACCATCCTCCCCCCCACCACTCAGCATGTACCATCCCCCCCCCCACCACTCAGCATGTACCATCTTCCCCCCCACCACTCAACATGTACCATCCCCCCCCCCCCCCACCACTCAACATGTACCATCCTCCCCCCCCCACCACTCAACATGTACCATCCCCCCCCACCACTCAGCATGTACCATCCCCACCACTCAACATGTACCATCCCCCCCCACCACTCAACATGTACCATCCTCCCCCACCACTCAACATGTACCATCCCCCCCCCCACCACTCAACATGTACCATCCCCCCCCACCACTCAGCATGTACCATCCCCCCCCCCACCACTCAACATGTACCATCCCCCCCCACCACTCAACATGTACCATCCTCCCCCACCACTCAACATGTACCATCCTCCCCCCCCCCACCACTCAACATGTACCATCCCCCCCCCCCCCACTCAGCATGTACCATCCTCCCCCACCACTCAGCATGTACCATCCCCCCCCTCCACTCAACATGTACCATCCCCCCCCACCACTCAACATGTACCATCCTCCCCCACCACTCAGCATGTACCATCCCCCCCCCCCACCACTCAAACATGTACCATCCTCTCCCCCCACCACTCAACATGTACCATCCTCTCCCCCACCACTCAACATGTACCGTCCTCTCCCCCCCACCACTCAACATGTACCATCCTCTCCCCCCACCACTCAACATGTACCATCCTCTCCCCCCACCACTCAACATGTACCATCCTCCCCCCCCCACCACTCAACATGTACCATCCTCCCCCCACACCACTCAACATGTACCATCCTCCCCCCCCACCACTCAACATGTACCATCCTCCCCCCCACCACTCAACATGTACCATCCTCCCCCCCACCACTCAGCATGCACCATCCTCCCCCCCCACCACTCATCATGTACCATCCTCCCCCCCCACCACTCATCATGTACCATCCCCCCCCCACCACTCAGCATGTACCATCCTCCCCCCCCCACCACGTCAACATGTACCATCCTCCCCCCCCCACCACTCAACATGTACCATCCTCCCCCCCCACCACTCAACATGTACCATCCTCCCCCCCACCACTCAACATGTACCATCCCTCCCCCCCCCACCACTCAACATGTACCAATCCTCCCCCCCACCACTCAGCATGTACCATCCTCCCCCCCCCACCACTCAGCATGTACCATCCTCCCCCCCCACCACTCAGCATGTACCATCCTCCCCCCCCCACCACTCAGCATGTACCATCCTCCCCCCCCCCCCACCACTCAGCATGTACCATCCTCCACCCCCCATCACTCAGCATGTACCATCCTCCCCCCCCCACCACTCAGCATGTACCATCCTCCCCCCCACCACTCAGCATGTACCATCCTCCCCCCCCCCCCACCACTCAGCTTGCACCATCCTCTCCCCACTACTCAGTATTTTCTATCGTATATCTGCACCGCGCTGGCCCCACACTAATTCTGAAGCAGAAGATTAGTGCTGGAATAGAGCTACATTTGCTAATGTGAAATTGTAAATTTGATCCTTAACAATGTATTGAGAGTTCAATTTTAATGTACAATTTTATTGGCGGACTGTGTGTTGTCTTGATGTGGTCTGGGGCTGTTTTCCTGTTGTTTTACTGCCTTTTTCCGAGCTGGGGAATTGGTAATGCAATTTTAACTCATAGACTTTATTTATTTATGTAAGGGGCGCCATGGTGGTGTGATGTGATCTTTCTCGCCTGGCATGCACGAGGTTGGGTTTCGATCCCAACCCTGACGCCTGCTGTATTATGTGAGTTTGCGTGTCTCTCTCTCCCCGTGGTCGCGTGAATTTTTTTCTCCGGGTCCTCCGGTTATTCCCTCCACATTTAGAAACATGCGTTTCAATTATTTATATTATTTCCTGCTATGATTCTTGGACAGGTCGCTTCTGAAAAA
>NC_136132.1:11989443-12260061 GCF_965212315.1 Lampetra planeri
AGGGGGTGGTTGGTGGTGGTGGGGGTGGGGTGGTGGGTGGGGTGGGGGTGGAGGTGGTGCGTGGGATGGGGGTGGTGGGTGGGATGGGGGTGGGGGTGGGGTAGGGGTGGGGTGGGGGGTAGTAAAGGTCGCTGTTTACTGGCCCCGTCCAACGCCGCACCGCGCTAACCGCGCCACGCGCAATCACGGGCGATGTACAGCCCCCGTGCTTGCAGTTCATCAGCCGCGCGCTCTCTCTCTTTCCTCTCTCTCTCCTTTCTTCTCCCCGCCTCTCTCCCCGCCTCTCTCTCTCCCCCCGCCTCTCTCTCTCCTCTCTCCTCCTCTCTCCAGGCACTTCTCTTCAGAAGCGCATCTGAAAGCGCGATGATGGCTCACGGCAACCACATACTGTACACCTCCTAACCACCCACACCCCACATTCCCATCACTTCAACTTCCACCAACCCCTGAGAAGCGACCACCGCTCAGACGGCGCCGCTCCACAGATCCCTGACGTCGCGGTTCGAGCCCTGGTTCGGGGTTCCTGGCCGAGAATCGCTCGGATCGACGTCCGTGCGAGGGAACGCGCAGAGCGCAGAGCGGCGCTGCCACCTCCCGGCCAGCGGCCCCCACAGTGGCCGTAGAGCAAACGCTCCTAGTCGACTGCTGCTGCTGCATGTACACGCATGTACATGTATGTACACGTATGTACACGTGTGTTGAACATCGTTCGGGTCTAATCGGAGGTGCGGGGGAAGGACAACAAACTAAACGCAAAAAGCCGTTCTAAAGAAATGAGTTTGTCAATTTAGATGACTTGAAAGTGCATGGCTCCCAGTGGCCGCCTAATATAGGAAGGAAGAGCGTTACAGACGGCCGCAGAAGCGCGTCTGAAAGCGCCGCCTTTGTTCAATGGCTGAGCCAAAAGCCGCTGCTGTTGCTGCTGCTGCTGCTTCTGCTGCGAGGATGACGCGGAGTTCGCGTGCATCTGGGGCGGAGAGCAGGCGTCAGCGCCGGGGAGACAAAGGCAGTCGGGGTGGGGTGTTGTCCACTCGCACCCCCTTCGTGCGCCGCGCCTGCCTGCATAGGTGTTCGCTAACACCACGGAACACGGAGCCGGGAATACAAAGTCTGGCGTGGGGGGAGGATCTTTGCCTTTTGGTACGAGTGAAGGTGTGTGCGGGTGGATGGTTGAGTGAGTGTGGAGGTGGGTACATGCTGCGAGACTTGGTGGGTGTGAGTAAGCACAGGGTGAATGTGTCAACGTGCACGTACGCCTGATCGAGAGTGAGTGTGCGCAGACGCGTGGGCGAGTGTGTGTGTGTGTTGCGTGTTGCGTCAGCGTGGTGGGTGTGTACGTGACCGGCTCCGGTTTTTACAGCAGAGGTCTCACTCCGAATCAGTCGAGCAGCATTAAATTTTAATCGGCTGCGCTCCGTGTGTGTGGAAGCTACCTGGTCTGTCGCTCCGCACGAAGCTTCATGTCTTCTCGGCCACGGTCACGCCCTCCCTTCTCGATGCTTGCGAAACGTGGACCCCCCTAATGGAACATCTGCGCCGGTTAGAAACATTTAGGCTGGCCTGCCTATGATCCATCCTGAATTAAACCAGACTGGATTGTGTGAGGAGCCCACAAATCCTTGAAATATCTCGACAAAGTCCCATCGGTGAGCTCCTCCGGCAGACAAGGATGCGTTGGCTGGGTCATGTAGCCCACATGCCCAGCCACCGCATGCCTAAACCGCTTTTGTTCGGCCCGACAGAAGGGGCTAAACGGGCGCTGCACGGGCTAGAAAGGAGATGTAGTGAAGTGGTACAGGAGGATGTGGAGCTGTGTGGACTTTCCAAAGACTGGTACCAGCGGTGTCAAGATCGGCCTCTGTGGAGGAGGCTCGTGAAGGACGCTGCTGGGCAGTTGGAGGCAGTCGCCCTTCAGCAACAACGGAGGGCGGAGGAGCGACGCTCAAAATAACGAGCGGAACGTCGGGTGGCTAAAGCACAGCAAGTTGGCACAGTAAGGGGCACAGATGGTGCATCGGCCACTCATCTCAGTCAGTCGACCCGTGGCACCTGGGTCCCGTGACCTTCTGCCAGCGGGCGTTCGACACTTCACGTGGCCTTAACGTGCACCTAGCCTGGCACAAGCGTCGTGGTGACGTCCCCGCCACTTAGTGTCGAATGGCGGTTGTTGTTTATGTGGGGAGCGGATGCGCAGTGGTTAGCGCACTACGTTACAAACCCGGCGACCCGAGTTCGATTCCCGCTTACGGCCACCATCAATGACGATTTTCTGAACCGGTCCTGGGCCTCCTCTCGGTCGACTCAGCCTCAAACAATTGCCTGGTGCGATGTGTAAATATCGCCACTGGGGAGACAAAGGCGGCCGGGCGTGGTGCTGGCCACCCACAGCCTCGTGTGCCGTTGCCGGCCTCCACAGGTTCTGCTCGCCAACAGCGCTTGCCCCTGGCAGCCCGTCAAGGCTTTGTCTCCGTGCGGGTGCGTGCGGACACGAGTGGGAATGTTGCCGCGAGAGGCGACTTCTCTTCCCGGCCACCAGTTCACATCAGTCACTCCGGTCAATACAAGGACACCCCCCCTCGCCTACCCAGCCAGGGGGCCTGACTCGGTAATGCGTCACGGGAATCAAACTCAATGAGAAACATCGACTGCCGGGGTGGGGGTCAGGGGGGTGGGGGGGCTCCCTCGTGGACGGGGTTTCTTTCAAACCCCCGACACTCAGTCAATTAGCGAGAAGCCGTAGCCGGGAGCGAACCGGGACCCCTTAGGTCGGGGGTTCCATACAGCGGGGGGGTTGGGTCACCCGTAACAAGGAGCGCCAATCGGTAATGTGCCAGAATAAATGAGACACTTCGGTCAATACAAAGACATTGGGGAGACAAAGGCGGCCGAGCGTGTTGCTGGCGACCCAGCCCGTCGCGTTCCGTGACGGCCTAAACAGGTCCTCGCTAACAACACTTGCCCCAACAGTCTGTTAAGGCTAAACGGGTGCTCCCCGTCTTTGTATGTAGGGTCCAAGTAGGACCCCCACAGAATATCGGCGGTGTACCGGCATCGATTCAAGCAAAGCTTGCACACTGCTGATGAGACACCGCGTGCCGAAGCCGGCCCAGAGTTTGCGTGTCTTGCAGGGCCGGCCCGAGGCATAAGCGAACTAAGCGGCTGCTTGGGGCCCCCTGGCCACCAGGGGGCCCCCGAATCGTTTTTTTTTTACAATTAAATAACTTAAACAAGGCTGATATTGATGGTAGCGCACTGGCAGTAGAGATAGAGAGTCTTCCTGAACTTCCCCAAACTATGATGACTGCCTTTGAGCTTCTCACATACCTCTCACAAAATGAGATGTGTGAGCTTTACCCAAATCTTTGGGTAGCTCTCAGGATAGCCTGCACTCTGCCTGTGTCAGTTGCCTCAGCAGAGAGGAGCTTTTCCAAGCTCAAATTGATAAAAACATATTTGAGATCATCAATGGCCCAGGAAAGACTAAGTGGACTTGCAGTCATTAGTATTAATAACAAAGTTGGCCAAGCAATACCATACAATGATGTCATTAGTGACTTTGCCTCCAGAAAAGCTAGGAAGGAACGATTTTGAGGTCATTGTTGTACAGTTGACATTGTTGAACCCTTGCTGTTCTTATGTTTGCTTTCATTATTTAAGTATCTTTTTTTTTGTAACATTCTATTTTTGATTAGATTAATGTTTGTCTATTTTGGTTTTATTTAAAAGATTGCACATTTAATGCACATTTGCAAATAATTTATTTAATATGTTTTTTGTGACCGTTTGTATTCAGAAGTTTTAATAAAAGAGTGAAGTATTTTAAGTGTTGTTTTTATTTTTTATTAATACATAACCTCACTGTATTCGTTTATAATATTCGCTATAACATTATAGTGTGACATTTGTGTCAATAATCTTCTAGCACAGATGAGTCTGCGTGGTGGGAGGGGGGCCCCCAAATCAAATTCTGCTTAGGGCCCCCAAGAGGCTCGGGCCGGCACTGGTGTCTTGAAACGATGCAGCTGAAAATAATGCGTGGAGGAGACATCGTCCGCTTATTTATTGAAAGTTGACATTGAATTCGGTACTGAGTTGGATTGATTGACCCCACGATGCTCGTTGCAGATACAGATCCTCCGTTTCGCCTTCACAGATCGTTGGGGCAAGTGTTGTTAGCGAGCACCAATGAAGGCCGGCACGGCACACAGAGAGGCTGGGTGGCCAGCACCACGCCTGGCCGCCTTTGTCTCCCCAGTGGCGATGTCTACACCACCCCACCAGGTTACTCAACCTGGTTGGAGGTCGTGAACCGGTTTTACTATTCGTCATCGACGTTCGCGATATGAGCGGGAAGCGAACTCGGGTCGCCGGGTTCGCTGCGCAGTTCGCTGACCACTGCGCCACCGCTCCCCCACACGAGGGTGTCACTCACACGTAACCATCACGTGACGTGTCCCACGTGCTGCCTTTGTTCGCCGGCTCGCGTCGTTGTTGACGCGGGCTCGGGCCGCGTGCCGCGTTGGGCGCTGGTGGACGGGGTGCGGAGATGGAGGCGGCGCGCGGCATCGCCGCACCCGGCCGCCTTTGTATTCCCGGCTCTGTGTTGAGCTGAAGCCCTCACGTGAGCGGTTCAATGCCAAGGCGACTTACTCCTCTTCATCCCCTGACGGGAGGCACGACTACAATGACCCCTCTCCATCTCTTCCTGTCCTCGGCTGCACGCTGTGCCTCCTCTGCCCAATCTGCGACGGTTCTCTTCGCCACGTGGGTTTTTTGGCCTCCCCGGTTTGCGTTTAGCCCGGAGGCGTCCATCTCAGGGCGACTTCATGCGGCTGCGGGCGGGTTCTGTGTTCCATTCTTGGGACACGGCCAAGGCGACGCGAACGCTCGACACTCGAACAAAACGCACCCCCTCGGTGTGCACGCGGATACAAAGACAAAAGATCCCCCGTAAGGCCTTAACAGACTGTAAGGAGCAAGTGCTGTTGCCAAAGGACACCTATAAAGGCCGACACGGCACACGAAGGGGGGGGTGGGTGGCCAACACCACGCCCAGCAGCCTTTGTCTTCCCAGTGCGGAGGCCCAGGACCGGCTCCGCGATGTTGGCCGTGCGCGGGAATCGAACTCGGGTCACCCTGTTCGTAGCGCAGCGCGCTAACCGCTGCACCACCGCTCCCCATACGCACGCAGACTCTCACGCACACATATGCTAAGATACAAATACAAAACCCTACCGTATAGGCTCAACAGACTGTTGGGGCAAGTGCTGTTAGCCAGCACCTACCTATGTGCAGGCCGGGACGGCACGCGAAGGGTTAAGTGTGGCCGGATCCTCGCCCGCCCGTCAATCATTGAAGGCTGAGTCAACCTAGGGGAGAGTCCAGCACTGGTACAATTATTCTCAACTGTTGATTCTCGTGAAAGGGAATCAAACTCGAGTTTGCCGGGTCCGTAGCGCCGTGCACTACGCTACCGCTACGAACACTCACACAAACACAGACACACACACAAAGACACAGACACACAAAGACACAGACACGCACACAAAGACACACACATAAAGACACAGACACACAAAGACAGACACGCACACAAAGACACACACACCCAAAGACACAGACACACACACACACACAAAGACACAGACACGCACACAAAGACACACACACAAAGACACATACACACAAAGACACAGACACACAAAGACATAGACACACACAAAAACACAGACACACAAAGACACAGACACACACACGAAGACACAGACACACACACAAAGACACAGACACGCACACAAAGACACAGACACACACACAAAGACACAGACACATACACAAAGACACAGATACGCACACACACACACAAAGACACACACACACAAATACACAGACACGCACACAAAGACACAGACACACACATAAAGACACAGACACACACACAAAGACACAGACACACACGTAAAGACACACACACAACGACACAGACACACACAAATACACAGACACACACACAAAGACACACACACAACGACACACACACAAATACACAGACACGCACACAAATACACAGACACGCACACAAAGACACAGACACACACAAAAAGACACAGACACACACACAAAGACACAGACACTCAAAGACAAAGACACAGACACACACAAAGACACACACACAAAGACACAGACACACAAAGACACAGACACACACACCCAAAGACACAGACACACACACACAGACACAGACACGCACACAAAGACACACACACAAAGACACAGACACACAAAGACACAGACACACAAAGACACACACAAAGACACAGACACACACACGAAGACACAGACACACACACAAAGACACAGACACGCACACAAAGACACAGACACAGACACATACACAAAGACGCAGACACGCACACAAAGACACAGACACACACACAAAGACACAGACACACACGTAAAGACACACACACACACACAAATACACAGACACGCACACAAATACACAGACACGCACACAAAGACGCAGACACGCACACAAATACACACAAAGACACAGACACACACAAAGACACAAACAAAGATAAACAAAGATCCCCCATATAGCCTTAACAGACTGTAGGGGCAAGTGCTGTTAGCGAGCACCTATGAAGGCTGGAACGGTACACGAGGGGGTGGGTGGCCAGCACCACGCCCGACCGCCTTTGTCTCCCTAGTGGCAATATTTAAACACTGCACCAGGTACTCATTGGAGGCTGAGTCGACCTAGGGGAGGCCCGGGACCGGTTCAGATAATCGTCACTGGTGTTTGCCGTGAGCGGGAATCGAACTCGTATCACTGGGTTCATAGCGCAGCGCGCTAACCACTACACTATCGCTCCCCACTACACAAAAAAACACAAAGACACACAAAGACACACACACAAATACACAGACACACACAAAGACACAGACACACGAACAAAGACACAGACACACAAAGACACAGACACACACACAACGACACACACACACAACGACACAGACACACACACAAATACACAGACACACACACAAAGACACAGATACACACACAAAGACACAGACACACACACACAAAGACACACACAAAGACACACACACACAAAGACACACACACAAAGACACAGACACACACACAAAGACACAGATACGCACACAAAGACACACACACAAAGACACACACACACAAAGACACACACACAAAGACACACACACAAAGACACAGACACACACACAAAGACACACACACAAAGACACAGACACACACACCTTTTACGCATACCAGTCGCGTACATACACCTAGACCAGGGGTCGGCAACCTGCGGCTCCGGAGCCGCATGCGGCTCTTTTGAACCTTGACCGCGGCTCCGGGGCGGATGCTAGCGAGGGGAGGAGGCGCACTGTGACACCTGCTCTGGCGTTGCCGCTGCTGACAGGTCGCCGCTCCGCTCCACACTGCCCGCCCGGTGACAGGCAATAACGTTGCCGTTGCTTTGTCACATGTTTGGAAGAAGTAAAAACCTTCCTGGGCAGCAAAGAGCTCACCTTTGCTGAGCTGGAACAGCCAGAGTGGCTGGAAAAATTACATTTTATGGTAGACATGACAGCACATCTAAACACGCTAAATACAACCCTTCAGGGGAAAGGAGGCACAGCCCTGCACATGCTGGAGGAGGTTTTGGCATTCGAGCGCAAGTTGACAGTGTTTGTCAAAGATTTACAGAGAGGTACACTGTCTCACTTTCCCTCTTTGAGAGAGTTCAAACAAAGTCATGATACGATAAATTTGGAATATTTCAAGTCTGCAATCACCACAATGCAAAGTTCGTTTGGGAAACGATTCTGTGAGTTCAGAGAGGAAAAAACGACATTATCCTTCCCTGTCACTCCCCTGGCGATCGATCCATCCCTATTGAATATGACTGCATTTGCAGGTGTAAGTCAACCTGATCTTGAGATGGAACTGGCCGATATAGCCGACAAAGATATATGGGTGTCCAAGTTCAAATGCTTGACCGCTACTCTTGAGGATGTTGCCCGTCAGAAGGCCATTCTGGCTCAGAATCATAAATGGAGTGATATTGAAAACCTTCCCAAACAGGACAAACTTGTATTCGAAACATGGAATGCCATCCCCAACACTTATATAAACATGAAAAAGTATGCATTTGGAGTCCTGTCGATCTTCGGCTCCACATATCTATGTGAGCAGGTCTTCTCCAACATGAACTATATTAAAAACAAACATCGATCACGCCTCACAGATGACAGCTTGCAAGCCTGTGTGAAAATGAAGGTGACGTCTTACAGCCCTGATGTGCAGACACTGTGCACTGAGGTTCAGGAGCAAAAATCCCATTAACCAGGTAATTTAGCTATTAATTTGCAAAAATATATTTTACATTGTTAAGTGAAAAAGTCATTTTTTTATTCAGATTGACAGCTGACTGCACGATCCTGTATATAGCAATAAGGTAAGAAACAATATATGCAGTGTTATATTTGTTTTAATAGTTGCAATGGTTTTGCGGCTCCCAGTTTATTTTTTCCTTCGGAAACGGGTCCAAGTGGCTCTTTATGTCTTAAAGGTTGCAGACCCCTGACCTAGACTCACAAAGACAGCATACGACACTAAGTGACTTTGACGTCACCGCGGCGCGTGTGCCAGGCTAGGTGCACAGCGACACACGGACACACGCGCACCCTTGCAATCTGAAATGTTTCGTCAGTTTCATTGCAAATGAATACGAGAGAGAGCGAGAGACAGAGACAGAGAGACAGAGAGAGACAGAGACAGAGACATAAAATCAAGTGTCCCCCCCTCACCCCCCCCTCCCCCTCCCGCCCCCCCCCCCAGGAGCCCTCTGGGCTCGAGGGCCTCATGCGGGGCCACGGCCTGGCGTGGCCCCGCCACAGATCGGGGTCGCCAATCGACGGCTGCAGGGGGGTTGGGGGTGTGGAGGGGTGGGTGGGTTGGGGGGTTGGGGGGATGGTGGGGGGGTTGGGGGGGCGAGATTGGGGGGGTAGAGGGGTGGGGTTGTTGGGGGGATGGGGGGGGCGAGGGTGGAGGGGTGGTTGGGGGGATGGGGGGGGGGCGAGGTTGGGGGGATAGTTGGGGGGATGGGGGGTGGTGGGGGGTTGGGGGTGGTGGGGGGTGGTGTCTCAGCGATGTCCGTCTCGCCGGTTGCCAGCGACGGCCTCTGGCCTGGGCTCGCGCCCGCCTCGTCCCTCCGCAGCCATTTCGCCTCATTGCGCCATCAACATCTTCGTCGTCGTTGGACCTCTTTGTCAAGTATATCAAAGTATAAAAAAAGAATGGGTGTTTACCCTTTCTGTCATCATACGTGACATCATACATGACATGGCTGCTCGCCCCGAGCTGTAAGTGCTCTGATACGTGCATGGAATTTGTGCTGTTCGCCTTTTGGCGTTCTCCGCTCTAACACTGGTACAGAAACAAGGCCATATAGAAGGCTTTCTCTGGTGTAAGCAAATCAGTTTCAAAACCAATGCATACATTATAATGTAGAGTTATCAGAGCGTGTATGTTAGTACGTTCACCGCAGGTACATGCGGTTAATGCAGTTCTTGATTCCTTGCAAGAAAAAGTATTATCGGTGTTAGAACATCTGAACACCTCCTGGTTAATTGCCACAAAGGGCACAAACATTCTTGTTTGCGTCCACGGCGGAGAATGAGTTCGCACGCAACAGCACGAGTCGATGCGCGGAACGCGAGATATTTGTACCCACGGGGTCCTCTCTGCCCGCGCGGTGCTGCATCAAGATGCCACTACTCCTGTGACGAGCCAAGAATGCCTGTCTGTGTGTAACGCGCGTCACGTCACTTCACATGCCGCACCCCCCCCCCCCCTCATTAATATTCATGAGCCGGTGGATTTTTACACTCACGCAGAAGAATGTCGAGCGGGAATAACATTTTTTTCGCAAATTCGCTTTAAGTTTGACGTTTCTTTATTGAAAGTGAATTTAATAAATAATTCTACGCAGCAACAAAGTGGATTTGTTGTCTTTATTTATTTCCTCGGCACGTATTTATGCTTCTACATTATGGTAAAATAAAACAGACATCGGTGATTTTCCAGATATTGTATCGAATAAAAAATGTATTTCAACCCCCGCGACCGAAAGCAGAAGAGAATAAAGTATCAGAGCAGTGAATTTGAACAAATTGAAGGTCAGTTATATACAGTGCTACAGTGACATGAAGTGAGGTGTTTTATGACTTCATTTAGTGCAATAATCACTGCCATTAATACAGTGCTACAGCGAAATGTAGTGAAGTGTTTGACGTACTTTCGTGCAAGATCACTGCCATTAAATTGACACAAGATACAATTATACTCTGCTCATTATTTTAATTAATATTACAGCTTCCGTCCTAGGACGGGAAAAGAAGCGAGTACAATAATAGTAGGACGGATTTACCCTCTCGAGCAATAGCACAGGAGGCGTTGAGACTTAATGCCTGGTAATAATCGGCGTCTATTTGGTGTTTGGACATCTTAACACCTCCCGCATTATTGCCTTTCCCTTCACTTTTTTCTGTTATCAGCGAGATTGTTAATCGATGCCCGTTGATGGATTCCTCAACGCGCGGTCGCGCGCAGAGACTGGCGCCGCGTCGCGAACGGAGAGCGAGCGAGCGAAGTCGCGCCGCGTTCGCGACATCACCCCCCCCCCCGGGAATCTGCCCCCCTCCACAATCACCCCCAGGGCGTCCCGCCTACGCGTGCGCTCCCTTTGAAGTGTCAACGTTCATTGGAAGTCGATGGGAACGTGACGAGGTGAGGACCTCCTCTTAACGGGAGGAATAAAAAAACTCAGAACCTCATCGACCCCCCAGCATCTCATTAAAGAGCGGGGGGGGAGGGCTAGCAATCTCGCCGGGAGATGGGAGCCTTGTGCGAGAGAGAGGTGGGGGTCGTGGTGAGGGTGAGAGGTGGGGGGTCGTAGTGAGGGTGAGAGGTGGGGGCTGTAGTGAGGGTGAGAGGTGGGGGTCGTGGTGAGGGTGAGAGGTGGGGGATCGTAGTGAGGGTGAGAGGTGGGGGCTGTAGTGAGGGTGAGAGGTGGGGGTCGTGGTGAGGGTGAGAGGTGGGGGATCGTAGTGAGGGTGAGAGGTGGGGGCTGTAGTGAGGGTGAGAGGTGGGGGCCGTGGTGAGGGTGAGAGGTGGGGGATCGTAGTGAGGGTGAGAGGTGGGGGTCGTAGTGAGAGTGAGAGGTGGGGGTCGTGGTGAGGGTGAGAGGTGGGGGATCGTAGTGAGGGTGAGAGGTGGGGGCTGTAGTGAGGGTGAGAGGTGGGGGTCGTGGTGAGGGTGAGAGGTGGGGGTCGTGGTGAGGGTGAGAGGTGGGGGTCGTGGTGAGGGTGAGAGGTGGGGGTCGTGGTGAGGGTGAGAGGTGAGGGCTGTAGTGAGGGTGAGAGGTGGGGGTCGTGGTGAGGGTGAGAGGTGGGGGTCGTGGTGAGGGTGAGAGGTGGGGGTCGTGGTGAGGGTGAGAGGTGGGGGTCGTGGTGAGGGTGAGAGGTGGGGGTCGTGGTGAGGGTGAGAGGTGGGGGTCGTGGTGCGGGATGGGGGTGGGGAGTGATTCCCCCCCACCCATCTCTGTCCCCACCGCCGCACTGACGGGCAATGCCGTCTAGCCAGCCAGCACCACATCGCGCCACGTAGGTCGTGAACGAGTGACATCACCACCACCACCATCACCACCACCACCATCACCACCACCACCACGATCACTGTCGTCAACGTGACGCAACCACGCGGTCGCCGCTTCCTGCTGTCAACAGCCGCTCCGCCACCACGAGATGTGCCCCCCCCCGCCCTCGTGAGCCCCCCTCCACCTATCCCACGGGTCCACCAGACGCTCATCAAGTCAGATTATTGTGGCCGGGGACCCCCCCCCCACTACTCCCCACCACCACTCTCGACCATTCCTCGCTAGGGCCGCATAGACTGGGGCCCAGCGCCCCCTGGCGGTCACGGTGGAGGGCGGGAGGGGAGGGAGGGAGTGGAGTTGAGGTGAGAGAGGGAGACAGGGAGGGGAGGGAGGGAGTGAGGGGAGGGAGGGGAGGGGTGGGAGTGAGGGGAGGGAGGGAGTGGAGGTGAGGTGAGAGAGGGAGGCAGGGAGGGGTGGGAGGAGTATTTTTGGGTGTTTCATGACGGGTCTGGTTGTTGTTTTAAGAGCCCCACAACGTCAAGCGGCCATCACACAAACAGCGGCCACGAATCGTGTAAATCGATACGAGTCATGTAAATCGATACGAATCGTGTAAATCGATACGAGTTCAGTAAGTCCGACGTAAGAGTCTGATTTTTGTTGAGCGCCATTCACGCACGGCCTCAGAGCGCTTCACAACAGAATCCCGGAGGAGCACAGCCCCCTTGCAACAGGCGGACACGCCAGAGGAAGTACACGCAGCTTACAGACGAGCCCTAAAACAGTCGCATGACGGAGCGTCTCCAACGGTCTGGGGCAAGGCGTTCTACTGACCGCTCTGTCTACTACTGAACGCCCCCCTTCCAGGGACTACGAAGACCACGACGGGAACTTCACCAGTGGAGCCTTCTGTGTGTTTGTGTTTACCGGAAGCCAATGCAGGGTCAGGAGGAATGGGCGCGGCGCGCTCGCGTTTCCTCGCTCCGCTCAATACCCCGCGGCAGCAGCATGTCGGCCAAGCTACAAACGATTTGAAAAAAGCATTCTGCGTCGCACGACTAAACAGGGGCATTGGAATAAAGACGGGCGGACGCCTTGAGCGAGGTTACCATGATGGGGGTCGTGGTGAGGGTCAGAGATGGGGGATCGTGAGAAGGGCAGGGAATCCCCAGGTCGAGCAGAACACGAGGAGATGCCCCCGCAGACCAAATAGGAACATTATTGAAACACATAAGAGCAGGTGTGACCCTTTCTGGCAATAGAACCGGTGTCTTTTCATACTTTGCCACTGCCAAAAGAATGTCCCGTGTTAGGAGCATCATTTGCCTCTGGCGAGTAGACCGAGATGTCGTCTGCATCTGACAAGATCGCTGCCCCGGACTGCCATCCCAACACCAATTTAGGAATGGATTAATAAAAGAGAGAGAGAGAGAATAGAGGATTCTGAAATCACATTAAGATTCTCGCACGGCTGATAATATTCGCTCACAATTGTTCGACCCTCCCCGGGGCCATATATCAAGGACCGCGAGTCGTTCATCATCCACAACCACAGCTCACGCGAGCCCCCTTCTTGCGGTCGGAATGAGAAGCCGCCTGACTTCCTCCGATCAAATTTACTCGAGTGAGTCAGTGACCCCCCCCCCTGCGCCAGCGACTCGCGGCCCAAATTGTGCATTTGGGCCGCGTGTTAACGGTGAGCAGGACGAGCCGGGCAGGCAGCGTGAGACCGCGCGCGGGGGATGTGACGTCCTGGTGACATGACTCTGTGTGTGTGCTACTGCTGCATCGCGGCACGTGAGAGATTGCGACGGGTTTGAAGGAGCCGATCGATCGTGGATGATGGTGACTGTGACGATGACTCACGCTTCAGGCAGCTCCATCCCTGCGTCCTCCGTGGCGGTGAACCTCACGCCGAGTCTATCTACCACTGAACGCTCTATCTACCACTGTCTGTGTCTGTACGGCGAGAGTCGCTTTCGTAGGCAAGTAGCGATGCACAGGCGCGTCGTTCGGAATCGATACTTGCGGCTCATTCATAAATGATTATCCGATTTTAAAAAGAGAGTGGTCATCACGAAAACAGTCTTTTTAATTCTCATCCGGCTCCAAGTGGCAGTCTCCAACTCGTATTATGCACTATTTATCTCAACTAACCGAGCTGTGTATGGTGCTATGAAGAAGGGTAATTGCCCGAAACGTCGCCTCTTATTTATTCTATTTAAGGCCACACACACAGTGCTATTGCAGAGGAATGCGTCATTTTTTTGTTTGTCAATTTGTACAGAAATAAGTTGCTCAACGCAGTCTCCGAGTGAGCAGTTGGCTTCAATACGAGTCAGTGTCGACTGGAAGCGCAACTGCTGGCAACCGGTTGCACGGATGCCGTCGGTTGCACAGACGCCATCGACACGCAACCGATTCCGTTGCATGCGACCAACTGGATGCTTCGTGTGTGGGATCCGGCTGGAGAATCACCGGCGGTCTGTGCCTGACATCGATGTAACTCATTAACGACTGATATGCTGATTGATGACGATATGTTTATTATCGAGTGCGGCTATAAAGGCGACGATAAACATGAGGCAAACTAGCGAATACATTCTTCAATCAATTCGCGGTCCTCAATCCCGATAATTATCGATTCGCCGCGATGGTTGAATTTTTCACGGCACGAGGGCATTTTCAGTTTCAGTTCATTTTAAATTACCCCGTGAGCCATTGAGCTCTGAAATCGGGTTTCAACAAAAAAACAACACCGCCGCTTCCCCGACATACGCACAAGCCACAGTAACATAATTTAAAACAAACAATAACAGATAAGCAAAATAAAAAAAATGATCATAATTGCAACAACAAAATTCCTGTTTTAAAAAAAGAAGAAAATAAGTTACAGATCCGTACAGACCCCACGCCTCGTGCTCTCTGCGTTCGGTCGCGACGAAACAACAACGACGACGATTACTCGACTGATGACCTTCATCTCATTGTCTAGACCAGGGGGCGGGGTGGTGGTCGGCATCCAAAATACCAAGAAGAGGCATTTTTTTTCTAATCAGGTCACAAAAATTCCAGTATTTCAAGAGCCGCAATGCACTGCGGTGACCCCAAGACGGTGGTGGTTCCTTCGTGAATAGCGGCTACGAGCCGCATGTTGCTGACCCCTGATCTCGAACGGCTTCACTGAGGCTCAAGGCGTCGTGCCAAGAGGGTGCTGACTGCGCCGCTGGGATGTTTTGGCGGCCACGAATTCGGCGCGACAAGAGTTTCGCCTCGCGCGGGAGGTGGCCGGAGGACGCGGACAAAGCACCACCGCGCGTGCGAGGGGACAACGCTTCAGAGCTCGAGGGTGCGCGATTATGATCTTTACGTGATCCATCAACTCCGCTTCCACTGAATGACCTCGGAGCCTCCTCGCGCTGAGGTCACGGCGGGGTCACGGCCGACGAGGGCAGGTGGAGTCGCCTCTCGCGCGTGTTGGGTTCACGTGGGGGCAGGCGGGGGCAGGCGCTTCCGCAAAAGTCGCCCGGAGGCTGGCGGCGATGTCGCCACAGCACCCGTCTCGGGTGTTGTGGAATGCAGGAAACCACGCGCCTCGTCTGTCTGACTCATCTTCACCCAGAGCCACCTCTCTGCCCTCTCACCTGGAGCCACCTCCTCTCTGAGCCCTCACTTCGAGTCACCTCCCCTCCTGAGCCACGGGGCCAGCGCCAGATTGTTAACGCGATAATGGGCGACCCGAGACGACCATAAAGCAGGCACGAGGCCGTGGAGGTGGCGAATTCGGTAGTAAATCAGCGAGGCCATAAATGTCGACAGCGTGTGTCTGTCGAGACCTGTGTTTGCCATGACTTGTGCGTCTTATCGCGGTGTGTGTCTGCGTCTGTGTTTGTTGTCGTGTTTATGTATTGGTTGCTCGCTAACAGCACTTGCCTGAATAGTCGGTTAAGGCTATGCGGGCGATATTTGTCTTTGTATGTTTTGGGGTGTGTATGCGCTCCGAACCCGGCGACCAGAGTTTAATTTCAGCTCGCGGCAAACACCAGTGAAGATTATCTGAACCGGTCCTGAGCCTCCGCTAGGTCGACTCAGCCTCAAATGAGTACCTGGTGCGTTGCGTAAACATCACCACTGGGGAGACAAAGGCGGCCGGGCGTGGTGCTGGCCTCCCACCCCCTCGTGTGCGGTGCGCGCTGACAGCATTTGCCGCAGGCTATGCGGGGGATCTTGTCGATGTAGTGACGAACTCGGAGACAGGAAGACTTGCAGGCACTTCATTATTTGACGAGCACCATCGGGACAACACACACAACCCTACGTGTGTGCACACTCTACAGTCGCTGGCCTACACACAACTCTAGCCGTCTAACGCCGACGGCGCTGACGGAGACAGCCAACAACTTTCTAACTTCGCAATGTCGAGCGAAGACGGCGGCGACGAAGGCGACGAGACGACAGCGACGATCTTGAGCAGCGACAGCCCCGAGGTCCCCCCCAGGGGGCGTGGCCTCGCTCCGCCCCAGCCACGCCCCCGAGGCTTCCCGATGGGCCCGCCTCTGTGACCTTTCCCCCCGAGATGTCGCCCTCTCGTGTCTCTCGTGGCCTGCTGACGTCAGTACTGCCGCACACCGCAGATCCCCTGTTTCGCCAGCAGCCAGCGCTATGCCACTACACGTGCTGAAGACGTGTGTATGTTGGGTGTAAGTGTGTATACGCTTGTATGAGGGCACATGTCAGGGAATTATGCAGGGGTGGCGATTTCCAAACCCTCCTTAACATCCGTGGCGAGCTTTGCATCTGAATCGGCGCTACGGCCTTCCCTCGGCCTTGCACGCACACCTGTGGAAACCACGGCAGCAGGTGGCCGTCTGGCCACCAGACCTAAAGAGGTGCTCGCTAACGCAGAGCGGCGGGTTGTGTCGCGGCGTGTCAAAGCGCGCCTCGTGTTGTCGCCTCGCGTGGCACTCCGCGTGTCGGCGTTACCCCTCGCTGCGACGCCGCCGGGGCTGGAGGAGCACGACGGTTGACGCCGCACGAGCGACGTGAGGTTCCCTTGGTAGTGGTGGCACCACGGTGGCTAGGAGATGTTAACTACCTCGCCTCGTCTACAGGAGGTCGTGGGTTCGATCCCGACCCTGACTGACGCCTGCTGTATATTTGGAGTTTGCGTGTCCCTCTCTATCATCATCATCACGGTGGCTAGGAGATATTAACTACCTCGCCTGGTATACAGGAGGTGGTGGGTTCGATCCCGACCCTGACGCCTGCTGTGTATTTAGAATTTGCGTGTCTCTCTCTCATCATCACCACGGTGGCTAGGAGATGTTAACTCCCTCGCCTGGTCTACAGGAGGTGGTAGGTTCGATCCTGACCCTGACGACTGCTGTATGTTTGGAATTTGCGTGTACCTCTCTTCCCGTGGTCACGTCGATTTTTCGCCGGGTTCCTCCGTTTTTTTCCCTCCAACATTCAGAATCAACTTCACCACTCGTTCAGGGTATATTTGGCTGCTAAGGCCACTTCGTTGAGCTCTAATTTGTGATAGTCAAGTCGCTTCTGAAAAAGAGCTACAGTATATTGCTCAGTGGGCCTTACTTGGTAAAATAAACAAAATAGTTTAAATTACGCGCTGGGGACGGACTGTGATGTCCTTAGCATCGACATCAACACCACTCCCCAAGCTCCCCTGCTCCCTCCAAAATACCAACACCGGAACCCTCTCCACTGTCCTTGCCTCTGCCTCTGTGAATGAATACCGTCCGTGTGACAGTGTGTCGATGTTTCTCAAGGTTTGGTGGCTCCCTTCGACATGTATGAGAGTCACAAAACCCGCTGCGCAGCGTGTGGAGGGTTGTCCACGAGGTGGTGGTAACCGCACTGCATACCAAGTGGGCTCGTGAACCCGTCTGTGCGTCAACCCCCTGGGGTTCTTCTCCGAGTTCTCCGGTGCTCCTCCCACAGGGAGTCAATCACTCGTGATGGAGGAATTGGCCAAACATCCCAATGCAGGAACCCTCCTTAGAAGAGTCTTGAGACTGAGTGAGGCTTTCCTTGACAGTGGTGCAGTACGGGTCTCACGGCTGGCCCGTATCGGCCCAGATCGGGGTTCTCAATGCCAGCAGCAGCTGTCGAGACGCGCAAATGAAACGAAACTATAAACTAAACTATTTGTTTTATTTCACCAGGTATTGCCCCACTGAGCTATTTTACAGAAGCCACCTGACCACAAACGATAGCCCAAATGAAAGTGGCATATCGTGCAGAAATGTATAGCAGCCAAATACTATAAAAGCACGTTGATTCTAAATCTGGAGGGAAAACCTCGAGAAAAAACAACGCGATCACAGGGAGAACACGCACGCTTCAAATATACAGCAGGCGTCAGGGTTGGATGGAACCCACGGCCTCCTGCGTACCAGGTGAGGGAGTTAATATTTGTCCACTGGGGCGCCCGAGTAATGAGTGTTTGCTGGTCAGCGCGGAGTGCGCTGAGGTGGCGAGGTGGCCCAGGGGCCCGAGATGAATAATAATAACTCGCTTCATATTCCAGAAACACACACACCGAGTCGTAACAT
This sequence comes from Lampetra planeri, assembly GCF_965212315.1. Taxonomy (NCBI): domain Eukaryota; kingdom Metazoa; phylum Chordata; class Hyperoartia; order Petromyzontiformes; family Petromyzontidae; genus Lampetra; species Lampetra planeri. Next base: position 12,007,712 of record NC_136132.1, read on the forward strand.
TCTTCTTCAGGAGGCTCCTGCTGCTACATTGGATTCATATTTTAAGATGTATTCAGCCAATTAATGATGAGTTGTGTTTATTATACACGTGAGAGAAAACCCACGCCGGTGAGGGGGCAACACTCGATCTCCGCACAGATGTAAAACGATGGTGATGAGTCGATTTGCTGTACCGCCTTCCCCTGGCCAGCCAGGGTACGGTGCCTCATCGACGCCCACGAGAAGGGAGTTTAGCAACATCTCTGCGCTGACCCACCAACCCTCGCTGCTGCCTCCACAGCGCTGGATTACCACAGGAGGCAGCCACCTGCTGCAGCGTAGCCACCACCGCAGAGACCTGGGTTCGTGTCCAGGATGCAGCCGTCCGTGACAGTCAACCAGGACTGCACACAAAGTCCCATCACCTCGCATCTCATTCACCGTGGTATCAAGTACAGCGGTCAGCATTTAAAACATCGGGCTGGCCGTCATTTCGGGCCAGGCGAGGTGGTACCGTACCCTAATGTTCGTGGATGAGAAGTCACTTTGGATTTCGGAAGAAGCTCTGTGATAACCTCTTCCGGGACGCCGCGGTGGAGAGAGGTTAACTACCTCGCCTGGTATGAAGGAGGTCGTAGGTTCGATCCCAACGCTGACGCTTGCTGTACATTTGGAATTTGCGTCTTTCTCTCCCAGTGGTGAGATGTTAACTCCCTCGCCTGGTATGCAGGAGGTCGTGAGTTCGATCCCGACCCTGACGCCTGCTGTAAATTTGTAATTTGCGTGTCTCTCTCCCCGTGGTCGCGTGGATTTTTATCCGGGTCCTCTCGTTTTTCCCCTCCACATTTAGTATCAACATCACGCGTTTACAGTATCTGGCTGCTATACATTTCCACATGCGCTATCATTTGTGGGAATTCATTTGTGGCCAGGTGGCTTATGAAAAAGAGCTATATGGCTCAGTGGGCCCTAACCTGGTAAGATAACAAAACATTAAAATAGTTCTCTAACAAGAGCGGGTGCACGGCTCTGCGAAAGTTCCCGATGGACTCGTCGTCGTTCCACGTCGCGATGCCGATAGCGCAAAGTGCACGAAACCTCGTCAAGAGACCCAGACTATAAAGTCCGTCACCGCCAGCAACCGTCATCGTCAGCAGCACCACCACGAGCGCCACCAGTAGCATCGACTCTCCATCGCCCAGTGGTGAAAATGTGAGCTCATCCATCCAACGGTCTTGGCGCACGCGTCCGTAGCGCTATGCAAATTGTGTAAAACCCAGAAGCAAGGGGCGGCGGCCACACGGCGTTCGTGGTTTAGGGATCATCGGCGTTTAATGCACAAACCCAGTCCGTGTTGGACAACGCACACTCGCACACGGCGACTCGACTCCAAACACGATCCCAAGTGGCGACGGCGCCAAGGCATCTCAGCTCAAACCTCTCACCTGGGAGCATCCCCCGAGAAGGGGCCCATGGTGTCGAGTGACACAGACAACAACAACAACCGCCATTCGCCACTAAGTGGCGGTGACGTCACCACTACTACTACTCAAGGTGCACATGGCCTGACACACAGCCAGACACACACAGACACACAAAGACAACGACCCCCGTATAGCCTTACACAGGCTGTTAGCGAGAACCTATTAAATCATCCACGGCGCACGAGACAGGGGCTGTGGCCAGCAAAGTGCCCTGCCGCCTTTGTCTCCCCAGTAACAATGTTTACACACTTCACCGGGCACTCATAGAAGGCTGAGCGAACCTAGAGGAGGCCCAGGACCGATTCAGAAAATCGTCACTGCTGTTGGTGGCCGTGAGCGGGAACCAAGCTCCGGTCGCTGGATTCGTAGCGCAGTGCGCTAACCGCTGCGCTACCGCTCCCCGTATACAAACAGATACAAAGACCCCCGTATAGCCTTAACTGACTTTTGGGGCAAGTGCCCTTCGTGAACACCTATGAAGGCCGGCACGGCGCACAAGGGGGTGGGTGGCCAGCACCACGCCCGAACGCCTTTGTCTCCCCAGTGGCGATGTTTACACATCGCACCAGGTACTCATTTGAGGCTGAGTCGACCTACGGGAGGCTCAGGGCCAGTTAAGATAATCGTCACGGGTGTTGGCCGTGAATACACTCAGATACACACCCGCATATCAAATACGTCACCGCAATATGCAAGCAATTAAAATCTATAACTTACACAGTACAGTATGCGTGTGTATGCAGTCAACGTCTCTCTCAATGTCCTCTATCTACACGAGCCGAACAGAAAGCCGGACGCCCCCTCGGAGGAGCGAGAGGGCCCCCCCCAGACCCCTGGATTCGCACCCCAGTGACCCCGCCCCCTCCTCGACCCTCGCTGGTGTTCACAAGCGCGACATTTCGTGACAGTTCGCGACAGTTCGCGACATCGCCCCCCCCCCACCCCGAGGCAGCAACGTGACCGCGGTGGCTTTGTGCGTGACTCCACGTGACTGGCTTCGGCGTTCGCAAAAACTCATCATCAGCTCCGTTGATGGCGGCCCATTGCGATCGATACCGCCACCGACAACCACCACCACCACCACAACCACCACCACAACCACCACAACCACAACCACCACAACCACAACCACCACAACCACCACAACCACCACCACCACAACCACCACAACCACCACAACCACCACCACCACAACCACCACCACAACCACCACCACCACAACCACCATCACAACCACCACCACCACCACAACCACCACCACACCTCGCAAATCGCTTCCTTCCTTCTGCCAGATCCCGCAGCAGTTGCACGGCCGACGTCTATTGACCTTCACGGTCCGTCGGGTGGCATGCGGACAAAGTCTGTTGGGCGTGTCAGGTTCAAAGGTGTGCCAGGCAGGTGAGTCAGTAGGTAGGTTGTGCCAGGCAGGTTTGTCAAGTATATGGATGTGTCATTAGACACGCGTGCATCAGGTAGGCAAGGTCGACACGTGTCTCAGGCTGGTGTATCACTGTACACAGGTAAGGCATCAGGCTATACAGGTGTGTACAGCAGGCAGGTGCATGCGGCTGTTGTGTTTGGTGAAGCACGGGGCGGGGGGGGTTTCACAGGAATATTTTCCACGTCGCTGGTGGACCGGAGTAGGCAGCACGTGCCGCAGCTATCCAGAGCGGCATACTGGATGTGGTGAGCCAGGTGCCGGACACGACAAACTGAACCTCTTGAGGCCGGCTAAAGTGAATGTCGGCAAGGCACTCGGGGGCGGAGGAGAGCTTCACGGCGCGACGGGACGAGCTCGCCACCCCCATGGGTCTCACGGGACAACGCGGGGTGGGGGGGGGTGAAAAGACCCCCCCCACCCCTCCCCCACCCCCCAACCCACCGCGTCACACGAAGTGGATCCAGCTGCGGTCGAGCTCCCGCGGTGGCGGCCCCAGGAGCTCGCTGAGCGCCTCCAGGCGGTAGTTGCGGCCCCCGTTGTTGTCCCAGTGGTCACGCCCCGCCACGCGGTACCGCACCGCGAACTCGAGCGCGCCGCCCGGCCGCAGGAAGGGCGGCGTGGGCAGCGCGAACGCGAAGCGGTCCGTGCCCGGCGCGGGACTCGGCTCGGCGAGCCCGGGGGGGGCGTAGCGGGCGCGCGCCTCCGCGTGCGTGCTCCACGCGTCGTAGGAGAAGCGCACGGACACCTCCTTCTCGAAGGCCACGTCGAGGACGCGCACGTGGCCCGTCACGCTCAGCTCGCCGGGCGTCACCGACTCGAGGAGCACCAGCTGAGCGCGCAGCCGCGACGCGAACTCGGGGTCGCCCAGCGGCCGCGCGAACGCGGCCTCGAGGCGCGTGCGGCGCAGGGGTTCCGACAGCCCCCCCCCTCCTCCCTCTCCCCCCGGGCCGCAGCGGCCGCAGCAGCCGCCGGCGCCGTCCCAGGCGTCGAGGCGAGCGAAGCGCGAGAGCGCCCCGCGGTGCAGGGACTCGAGCACGTGCGGCGGCACGCGGGGCTCCTCGCACGAGATGAAGTGGCGCACGACCGAGAGCTCCAGCCCCAGGGAGTCGGAGAAGCGCACCGACTTGCGGCGGCGGCACGGCGGCTCGGGGGGCGCGGGGCGGCCCGGCACGGACGGCAGCGACTTGGCGCGGCGGCGCACGATGGGCGTCGGAGCGAACGGCGGCGGCGTCGGAGCGAATGCGTCAGGGGGGTCGCGCGGCTCGCAGATGACGAGGGCGGACAGGGAGAGGTCTTCGGACCGCAGCTGCTTCCTACCCCGCGGCCTCGCGGAGTCGTGCCCCGCGGCCTCGCCTGGCCCCCCGTGCCCCGGGTCCTGTCCCGCCGCGGCGACGCCGAAGTCGTCAGCGAGGCGCGCGTTCTCGTACAGGCCCGAGATGTAGCTCAGGTTGCGCGGCATGAAGAGCGACACGAGGCCATCCATGTCGCCGCCCGGTCCCGTGGGACGGCGGATCTCGGGGCGCCTGTGGAGGGGGGGGGGGGTGCAGGCGCGGTCAAGCGCACGAGGGAGACAGACGGGAGGGGCGGGGGGAGAGGGACACTTAGCGCCAACTCCACGGTGCGGTGACAAGTTCAAGTCGGGCCAGCTGCTGCTGCTGCAGCTGCTGCTGCCGCTGCTCACTGGTCCGCGCTCCGCGCTGCCGAGTTTAAAAGCCGCCCCCCCTCGCTCGCCCAGCGTCAACATCAACACCGGCCCCGTTTCATCATCACCAACCCCACCCATCAACAGCATCCCCCCATCACCGTCACCATCACCTGTGTGACAAGTTGCGCAAAACAAAATAAAGAACCGCGCGGAAATGAACGCGCTCACTAAAATGGGGGCGGGGTGGGGGCAGGGGGCTGGTGTCTCCCTCCTGCGCCCTTCCTGAGCCGAGTTCCACGCGACGACTTTCGCCAACTTCGCCCTCGGGGCCTCTGCCGCGCACCACCCCCGCGGGAAAATTCGTCGCGACGTCGCGGGGGGGGGCGGGGTGGGGGCGGGGTGGGGGTGGCGCCGGCGCCGAGTTGCGAGGCGAAGAGAAGGCGCCGGGCGAGGAGAGCGGCCCCAGTAAGTGACCCGCAGACCAGGGCGGTCGCATTCCTGCGCGCCGCGAGCCCGCGACGGGTGAAATTTGTCCTTGTAAGGAGGGGCGGGGTGAGACCCCCCCCACCCCCCGGGGTCCCCCCGCCCCCACCCCGGCGGCTTCCCACGCCGTTCGCCAGCGGCCCACGGCGAGTGCGGAACAAATAAACAACAAATACACACACACACCAGACTGTACATGACACACACACCACTGTACATGACACACACACCACACTGTACATGGCACACACCACACTGTACATGACATACACACCAGACTGTACATGACACACACACCACACTGTACATGACACATACCACTGTACATGACACACACCCCAGACTGTACATGACACACACCCCAGACTGTACATGACACACACACCACACTGTACATGACACACACCACACTGTACATGACACACACCAGACTGTACATGACACACACCACACTGTACATGTCACACACCACACTGTACATGGCACACACCACACTGTACATGGCACACACCACACTGTACATGACACACACCACTGTACATGACACCATACTGTACATGACACACACACCACACTGTACATGACACACACAACACTGTACATGACACACACACCACTGTACATGACACCATACTGTACATGACACACACCACACTGTACATGACACACACCACACTGTACATGAAACACACAAAAGGCTGTGTATGAGTGACACGCACACCACACTGAGAGAGACACACACCGTAGACTCTACATGAGTGACACACACACCACACTGTGTATGAGTGACACACACACCATAGACCCAGGCCCCACTGAGACACGAGTCTCCCTTGCCGCCTCCTGTCCCCGCGGGAGAACTTCTCCCCGCTCCCCTCCTCGGCTCCCGGCCCCCCCCCGGCCCCGACGCTCATCGCTCCGCGGCCCCCCACGACTCCCGCGACGAGCGCTGCGCGACTGCTCTGTGCGCGGTGACGGCGGAAGGACGTGACGCGCCGGAGACACGCCCCCTACTCCTCATCACATCCTCCACTCTCATCACATCCTCCCACTCTCACCTCATCACATCCCCCACTCTCATCACATCCTCCACTCTCACCTCATCATATCCCCCACTCTCATCACATCACATCCTCCACTCTCATCACATCCCCCACTCTCACCTCATCCTCCACGCTCATCACATCCCCCACTCTCACCTCATCACATCCTCCACTCTCATCACATCCCCCACTCTCATCACATCCCCCACTCTCACCTCATCACATCCTCCACTCTCATCACATCCCCCACTCTCATCACATCCCCCACTCTCATCACATCACATCCCCCACTCTCATCACATCCCCCACTCTCATCACATCCCCCACTCTCACCTCATCACATCCTCCACTCTCATCACATCCTCCCACTCTCACCTCATCACATCCCCCACTCTCATCACATCCTCCACTCTCACCTCATCATATCCCCCACTCTCATCACATCACATCCTCCACTCTCATCACATCCCCCACTCTCGCCTCATCCTCCACTCTCATCACATCCCCCACTCTCGTCACATCCCCCACTCTCATCACATCCCCCACTCTCATCACATCACATCCCCCACTCTCACCTCATCACATCCCCCACTCTCATCACATCCCCCACTCTCATCACATCCCCCACTCTCATCACATCCCCCACTCTCATCACATCCCCCACTCTCACCTCATCACATCCCCCACTCTCATCACATCCCCCACTCTCACCTCATCACATCCTCCAATCTCATCACATCCTCCCACTCTCACCTCATCACATCCCCCACTCTCATCACATCCTCCACTCTCACCTCATCATATCCCCCACTCTCATCACATCACATCCTCCACTCTCATCACATCCCCCACTCTCGCCTCATCCTCCACTCTCATCACATCCCCCACTCTCACCTCATCACATCCCCCACTCTCACCTCATCACATCCTCCACACTCATCACATCCCCCACTCTCATCACATCCCCCACTCTCACCTCATCACATCCTCCACTCTCATCACATCCCCCACTCTCATCACATCACATCCCCCACTCTCACCTCATCACATCCCCCACTCTCATCACATCCCCCACTCTCATCACATCCCCCACTCTCATCACATCCCCCACTCTCATCACATCCCCCACTCTCACCTCATCACATCCCCCACTCTCATCACATCCCCCACTCTCACCTCATCACATCATCCACTCTCATCACATCCTCCCCTCTCATCACATCCCCCACTCTCACCTCATCACATCCCCCACTCTCACCTCATCACATCCTCCACTCTCATTACATCCTCCCCTCTCATCACATCCCCCACTCTCACCTCATCACATCCCCCACTCTCATCACATCCTCCCACTCTCACCTCATCACATCCCCCACTCTCATCACATCCTCCCCTCTCACCTCATCACATCCCCCACTCTCATCACATCACATCCTCCTCTCTCAGCTCATCACATCCCCCACTCTCACCTCATCACATCCCCCACTCTCACCTCATCACATCCCCCAATCTCATCACATCCTCCCACTCTCACCTCATCACATCCCCCACTCTCATCACATCCTCCCCTCTCACCTCATCACATCCCCCACTCTCATCACATCACATCCTCCTCTCTCACCTCATCACATCCCCCACTCTCACCTCATCACATCCCCCACTCTCATCACATCCTCCCACTCTCACCTCATCACATCCCCCACTCTCATCACATCCTCCCACTCTCACCTCATCACATCCCCCACTCTCATCACATCCTCCCTTCTCACCTCATCACATCCCCCACTCTCACCTCATCACATCCCCCACTCTCACCTCATCACATCCTCCCCTCTCACCTCATCACATCCCCCACTCTCATCACATCCCCCACTCTCATCACATCACATCCCCCACTCTCACCTCATCACATCTCCCACTCTCATCACATCCCCCACTCTCACCTCATCACATCCTCCACTCTCATCACATCCTCCACTCTCATCACATCCTCCACTCTCATCACATCCCCCACTCTCACCTCATCACATCCCCCACTCTCACCTCATCACATCCTCCACTCTCATTACATCCTCCCCTCTCATCACATCCCTCACTCTCACCTCATCACATCCCCCACTCTCACCTCATCACATCCCCCACTCTCATCACATCCTCCCCTCTCACCTCATCACATCCCCCACTCTCATCACATCACATCCTCCTATCTCACCTCATCACATCCCCCACTCTCACCTCATCACATCCCCCACTCTCATCACATCCTCCCACTCTCACCTCATCACATCCCCCACTCTCATCACATCCTCCCCTCTCACCTCATCACATCCCCCACTCTCACCTCATCACATCCACCACTCTCACCTCATCACATCCTCCCCTCTCACCTCATCACATCCCCCACTCTCATCACATCCCCCACTCTCATCACATCCCCCACTCTCACCTCATCACATCCCCCACTCTCATCACATCCTCCCCTCTCACCTCATCACATCCCCCACTCTCACCTCATCACATCCCCCACTCTCACCTCATCACATCCTCCCCTCTCACCTCATCACATCCCCCACTCTCATCACATCCCCCACTCTCATCACATCCCCCACTCTCATCACATCCTCCACTCTCATCACATCCTCCCCTCTCACCTCATCACATCCCCCACTCTCATCACATCCCCCACTCTCATCACATCCTCCACTCTCATCACATCCTCCACTCTCATCACATCCTCCACTCTCATCACATCCCCCACTCTCACCTCATCACATCCCCCACTCTCACCTCATCACATCCTCCACTCTCATTACATCCTCCCCTCTCATCACATCCCCCACTCTCACCTCATCACATCCCCCACTTTCATCACATCCTCCCCTCTCACCTCATCACATCCCCCACTCTCATCACATCACATCCTCCTATCTCACCTCATCACATCCCCCACTCTCACCTCATCACATCCCCCACTCTCATCACATCCTCCCACTCTCACCTCATCACATCCCCCACTCTCATCACATCCTCCCACTCTCACCTCATCACATCCCCCACTCTCATCACATCCTCCCCTCTCACCTCATCACATCCCCCACTCTCACCTCATCACATCCCCCACTCTCACCTCATCACATCCTCCCCTCTCACCTCATCACATCCCCCACTCTCATCACATCCCCCACTCTCATCACATCCCCCACTCTCATCACATCCCCCACTCTCAACACATCCTCCACTCTCATCACATCCCCCACTCTCAACACATCCTCCAATCTCATCACATCCCCCACTCTCATCACATCCTCCCCTCTCACCTCATCACATCCCCCACTCTCATCACATCCCCCACTCTCATCACATCCCCCACTCTCATCACATCCCCCACTCTCATCACATCCCCCACTCTCATCACATCCCCCACTCTCATCACATCCCCCACTCTCATCACATCCCCCACTCTCAACACATCCCCCACTCTCAACACATCCTCCACTCTCATCACATCCCCCACTCTCATCACATCCTCCCCTCTCACCTCATCACATCCCCCACTCTCATCACATCCCCCACTCTCATCACATCCCCCACTCTCATCACATCCCCCACTCTCATCACATCCCCCACTCTCATCACATCCCCCACTCTCAACACATCCTCCACTCTCATCACATCCCCCACTCTCATCACATCCTCCACTCTCATCACATCCCCCACTCTCATCACATCCCCCACTCTCATCACATCCCCCACTCTCATCACATCCCCCACTCTCATCACATCCCCCACTCTCATCACATCCCCCACTCTCAACACATCCTCCACTCTCATCACATCCCCCACTCTCATCACATCCTCCCCTCTCACCTCATCACATCCCCCACTCTCATCACATCCCCACTCTCATCACATCCCCCACTCTCATCACATCCCCCACTCTCATCACATCCCCCACTCTCAACACATCCTCTCCTCTCACCTCATCACATCCCCCACTCTCATCACATCCCCCACTCTCATCACATCCCCCACTCTCATCACATCCTCCCCTCTCACCTCATCACATCCCCCACTCTCATCACATCCCCACTCTCATCACATCCCCCACTCTCATCACATCCCCCACTCTCATCACATCCCCCACTCTCATCACATCCTCCCCTCTCACCTCATCACATCCCCCACTCTCATCACATCCCCACTCTCATCACATCCCCCACTCTCATCACATCCCCCACTCTCATCACATCCCCCACTCTCATCACATCCTCCCCTCTCACCTCATCACATCCCCCACTCTCATCACATCCCCACTCTCATCACATCCTCCCCTCTCACCTCATCACATCCCCACTCTCATCACATCCCCCACTCTCATCACATCCCCCACTCTCATCACATCCCCCACTCTCAACACATCCTCTCACTGCTCTACTCTACTGCACTCCCTCCGCCTCGTCCTAGGGGGGCGTTGCGCTCACCCGCCGTGACCTCACCACCCTCACCACCCTCACCCGCCATGCCACTCACCACCCTCACCCGCCGTGACCTCACCACCCTAACCTGCCGTGACCTCACCACCCTCACCCGCCATGCCACTCACCTGCCGTGACCTCACCACCCTCACCTGCCGTGACCTCACCACCCTCACCCGCCGTGACCTCACCACCCTAACCTGCCGTGACCTCACCACCCTCACCCGCCATGCCACTCACCTGCCGTGACCTCACCACCCTCACCTGCCGTGACCTCACCACCCTCACCTGCCGTGACCTCACCACCTTCACCCGCCGTGACCTCACCACCCTCACCCGCCATGCCACTCACCACCCTCACCTGCCGTGACCTCACCACCCTCACCTGCCGTGACCTCACCACCCTCACCTGCCGTGACAGACTCACCACCCTCACCTGCCGTGACCTCACCACCCTCACCTGCCGTGACCTCACCACCCTCACCCACCGTGACCTCACCACCCTCACCTGCCGTGACTCACCACCCTCACCTGCCGTGACCTCACCACCCTCACCTGCCGTGGCCTCACCACCCTCACCTGCCGTGACCTCACCACCCTCACCTGTCGTGACCTCACCACCCTCACCTGCCGTGGCCTCACCACCCTCACCTGCCGTGACCTCACCACCCTCACCTGCCGTGGCCTCACCACCCTCACCTGCCGTGACAGACTCACCACCCTCACCTGCCGTGACCTCACCACCCTCACCTGCCGTGACCTCACCACCCTCACCCACCGTGACCTCACCACCCTCACCTGCCGTGACTCACCACCCTCACCTGCCGTGACCTCACCACCCTCACCTGCCGTGGCCTCACCACCCTCACCTGCCGTGACCTCACCACCCTCACCTGTCGTGACCTCACCACCCTCACCTGCCGTGGCCTCACCACCCTCACCTGCCGTGACCTCACCACCCTCACCTGCCGTGGCCTCACCACCCTCACCTGCCGTGACAGACTCACCACCCTCACCTGTCGTGACAGACTCACCACCCTCACCTGCCGTGACAGACTCACCACCCTCACCTGTCGTGACACCCTCACCACCCTCACCTACCGTGACAGGCTCACCACTCTCACCTGCCGTGACCTCACCACCCTCACCCACCGTGACCTCACCACCCTCACCTGCCGTGACCTCACCACCCTCACCTGTCGTGACACCCTCACCACCCTCACCTGCCGTGACCTCACCACCCTCACCTGTCGTGACACCCTCACCACCCTCACCTGCCGTGACACCCTCACCACCCTCACCTGCCGTGACCTCACCACCCTCACCTGCCGTGACACCCTCACCACCCTCACCTGCCGTGACCTCACCACCCTCACCTGCCGTGACACCCTCACCACCCTCACCCGCCGTGACCTCACCACCCTCACCTGTCGTGACACCCTCACCACCCTCACCTGCCGTGACACCCTCACCACCCTCACCTGCCGTGACCTCACCACCCTCACCTGTCGTGACACCCTCACCACCCTCACCTGCCGTGACACCCTCACCACCCTCACCCGCCGTGACCTCACCACCCTCACCTGTCGTGACACCCTCACCACCCTCACCTGCCGTGACACCCTCACCACCCTCACCTGCCGTGACCTCACCACCCTCACCTGTCGTGACACCCTCACCACCCTCACCTGCCGTGACCTCACCACCCTCACCTGTCGTGACACCCTCACCACCCTCACCCGCCGTGACCTCACCACCCTCACCTGTCGTGACACCCTCACCACCCTCACCTGCCGTGACACCCTCACCACCCTCACCCACCGTGACCTCACCACCCTCACCTGCCGTGACCTCACCACCCTCACCTGTCGTGACACCCTCACCACCCTCACCTGCCGTGACAGGCTCACCACCCTCACCTGCCGTGCTGTTGCTGCTCTGGGCGAGGGGGGTTTCAGGTGAAGCGACGTGATAATTATCGCCGCCGCCGCCGCTGCTGCTGCTGTGAATCGGGTCGCGATTGTTCCCTGTAGAACACTCGGCGACGTGTTCCGGGCTCGGGCGGCTGCGATGCCAAGCCATGCCCGCAGGGGGCGCTGCCCTCCCGAGCGCGTGGAAGCACAACAAGGAGGACGACACTCCTGGAACCAAAATACTGGGTGCTTCAAAACAAATGTTTTAACACTTCTGAGAATTTACAACAATAGCACAAGAAGATTCCAGACACGTGTTGACTATGATGGCGAACAAGCGGAGACTCTGACTTTTAGAAACTATTAACATCCATCATGGGAAATCCTTTGCCACGAACAAAATATGAGAATAGGTTTTCCCATTTTTTCTGGCAACAAAACAGGTGTTAAGATGTTAAAACACCAAACTGAAACCTTTAACAAGGAATCATGTCTGTATTAACCACAATACTTGTGGTCAGAATGCAAAAAAAAATGTTACAGTGTATTATCCGTTCTTTTTCCATTAAAAACGATAGTCCCATATAAGCGTTATCATTGTTTTAAGCACCCCGTCCATACAGATGCAGTATATATCTATACATCGCATCAGCCTCACGGCCATCTCGGAGTGCTCGTGTTATTTATTTTGTTGCGTAGAGAGTTGGGTCCAACTATGACCCAGCAAGCCTGGACTCTGCTGCTGATGATGAGTCACTGAATGTCGATACCGGTACTGTTGAGTTTCGCTTGTGTTGAATCAATGCTGTTTAATAAAAAATGCACTCGTAGGAAGGAAGGCCCGTGCGGCTGATGGGATGTGTAAGAACATACTTTTTATTTATGTTTAAGTGGAGGGGACAATATCTTGGGATATGTTTTGCCAGTATGAAAAGTAAGAATAGGGTGTACCCTTTCTGGCAATACAACAGGACGCGCTAAGATGTTCAAACGCCAACTAGAAATCTTTTGCAATGAATCAAGAATGCATGAATGCAGGAACTTGATTCCTTGCAAAAGGTTTCTATTTGGTGTTTGGACATCTGAACACAACTGACGTTTTATTGCCAGAAAGGTTCAACCCTATTGTGGAGGGGGCAAGAACGGGGAGGAGATGAGCCGTCCGCTTAACAACAGGGGGCAGACCGGGGCCTCGCCGCAGTCATCCGGCGCACAAACTCATGGGGGAGATGAACGATGGAAAATCGACGATTATCTTTGCTGCTGCTGCTGCAAGATGGATTTATGGATTCAGGGCGTGAGGCCGTCCCACCCCTACTGACCCCGCCCACCCCCACTGACCCCGCCCACCCCTGCCTCCTGAATCAGAATATGTATTTGTACTGGAGGAATCCTATGAGCTATAAAGCTCTTTTTCACAGATGTCCAGTAGTTTCACAGATGATCAAAACCATGCCTACCCCTACCTACTGACACCATGCACCACAACCTACTGACTCCGCCCACCACTACTAAAATATAACGAGGCGACGTTTCGGGAACTGACCCTTCAGATATTGCAACAGCCGCATCCTCCGAACTTGCGATGCCAAAGTTCATGGAAACGCGATACAGCCACAAAACAACCAACTCCCTTACCCTTAAATAATTTGAGACCGAAATGAAAACTCCCAAATTTGTAAATAAGGTCCATGGGCTCTAAACATTTGCTTGCAATACACAGTTTCTCTCGTTAGGAATTGTTTACGATGACTGTGTGAATTCGTTTAAATCGTGCCCGTGCACTAACGATCAAACGCGGTCCCGCGATGCTCTGATGTCGAGGGGCTGAGAGGGTTGTTTCGTGTTGTTTGTGGGGCATGGGTTGGTTAATGTCGTGGAGGAATTTGGAACTGGCATGAGGCCAGCACTGGATGCGGTGGAATGAGCAACGGGAGGGGAGTGGACGCACGGTGGCTTGAGAAGAGGCCCAGACTGGAATTCTTGGCCAAATCGCCCGGGATGTGCCCCAACTCGTCGAAGAGCTCGCAAGCCAAGCCGAGCTGAGCCTGGGAAGTACTTCGATTGTGCGTTCGCCGATTCGTCAAAGCGGCCGTTGTAGTCATCTTGATTTGAAGCGTTCGTGACTGCAGGAATCCATGCTCTTTGGTTCTTTCGGTAAAGTCACGTAGGTATAAAATAAAATAAATCACGTTGTGTTGCGCCCGAAATGTCGGTCACAGACTGCGCTACGGCGATGTGAACAGCAGAGGGCGGCAGTGCCGCAACAGCTACTGCCCTCTGCTGAACCGCCATCTGTTTGCTCCCCTCATTCACCAACCCGCATTGACCAACGCGGTCAAATAAGGTCAAACAACCCGCACAGCGTGGGAGGCCCTTGTCCAGCAGTGGATTGATGAGGGGCGGTGCGTGTGCGTGTTCAATTCAGTCAAGAGTCGATCTTGACTAAAACTGAGCCATTGGGCCCGGTTCACACAGTGACTGCTCCAACCAATGACGGGCCAATTCTGCAGGGTGAGTCTGCAGAGTGAACTGGTAAGGAATGGGCACGTTTTGTGTATGTGACAAACTTTACTAATTGGCTGTGTCTGACGGTGGCGGGTTTAACGACACGTTTGTATTTACGCGATCTAACCCGCCCCTAAAAAAACCCTTTCTATGTGTGAATCCATTTTACAGACGAAAATATCTGCTTGATTGTTGCATTTCCCTCCCATCGTCTCTCCTTCCCCAAGCTCCCACGATAATAACCCGGCTCAGTTCAGGAAACCGTGTTCAGCAGCACTCGTGTCTGGCACCGCCAGCAGCCCGCCCGCCCCGCGTGTTGCGGCACTGGGGCCTGCGTGCCCAGCGACTTGTTTAGGTTCAAGACACGCAGCTCCAGGCGGTGTCGCGAGATGCCACACACAGAGACGCCTCTACTCCACCGCCCCCTGGTGACAGCCACCATCACCACCAACAACAACAACCACCGCCAGCAGCATCAGCATCGTTCCTTGACACCTCGTCTAGCCACGCAGCCCCCCCCCCCCCCCCATGGCAGGCAGACCACGGCGACACGCGCTTTGCAGGCTGCCCAACGGGGCGCTCCGTGGACGTTTTATTCAACAGAAATGCCACGCGCATTGCACATTCCAGCGGTGCGAGCGAACGAGCCGGCCGGAGTTCCGCTGTGGGGTGGGGACAGGACGGGGGGGGCGGGGGGTGGCAGCGATGGCCCCCCACAATTCCCTTGACCCCCCCTCCCCCCCAGTATAGTGTTCATATCGCGATCAACCCCATCCTATAGATCTCACTGGATGATGCGCGTGGCACAACAACCCAGGTCTGTTTGTGAATGACGTCGGGGTGTGATTGGTGTGCCACAGACCCTGTGGCAGAGCCGCATCATATTCAGGGCTTCATTCCTTACGAATTTTTTTTCCCCGGATCGTATCTCTGCAGTACGGTTCCACGTGACGAGTAGCGAACGGCCATAGCGCGAGGTATTCTGGATGCGGTGTGCCGGGTAGCCGACCCAGCTGAATTTAAATCCCGGGGTTTGCGTCCGCTGCGATGATGCAATACGCGCGAGCCTGTTCGCGTGCCGTAACCGATCTCATGATTCGCGGTTACGGCTGGGAGGATGTTTAGTTTTGCCCTCGCGATGATCGTGGACTCTGTCCGCAGTCTGCAGGTACTCGGGCGGCGGACTGACGACGTGAGCGCGCGAGGTAGAGGCGCCAATGTCCGCCAAGCGATCTCGCTCATCATCGCATCGCGAATTGCCGAATTGACGTCCTTCACGGGGAGACCAATGCTTCCTCAAACTTCACAACTCATGTCCCGGTGCCACAGAGGCTATGTCCCGGTGGTTACTTACTGGTGTAGCACTGCCGTGTTACCGGTGTGTAACTGGTGTACTGGTGCGGTACTAGTGTGGTACTGAGGTGGGACCAGCCTGGGACCTTGCCACCCATTGGGACTATCCCCACGGCCGAATGCAGACGCACACCCAGCAGCCCAGCCAGGAGTGCCAGTGGCTGTGAATTAGGAGGTGCAAAGGTCACATAGATAACTACACTCATTAATTACGATACTATAAATATACATACACAGTGCATTGTAAACGCTGCCAAGCTCAACCCCCGCCCCCGCCCCAATCCACACTCGCCGCCGTCGCCGAGGTGGGGAGACGCGCTTCACAGACGCGCGCGCACGGGTACAAGAGACGGCCTCGCACAACTTGAGCTCTCACGGTCCCTGATTCTGCAGCGATCCCCCCCCCTCCGCACAAAAAGAGTGTAACACTTCCCTGGGTTTCTTACTTGCCGTGCTGCCGCCACCGCTGCCGTCGTGCGGTACTGCTGGGGTCTTGGAATCTAGGGCCAGGGCCCCCGTGCGCCCTGCACGTTCATTCCCTTGTCACAAAACGCATCGGCCCTGCGACGTTCGTCCGCCCTGCCCTGCCGCCTCGGTGAGCCAGAGGGCGTTATTCACCCGGCTCCTACCGCTGCCGTTACGTTCACAGGTGAACAGGGGGCGAAGTGTGAAAGCGGCAGTGCCGGGATGAGACGCTCTTCGTCCCGCAGGCCACGTCAACGGCACTCGGTGCACGCCGCACACAAAGATCCCCCGTGCAGTCTTGACAGACTGTCGGGACAAGTGCTGTTAGCAAGCGCCTATGAAGGTCGGCACAACACACGAGGGGGTAGATCGCCTGCATCGCGCCCGGCCGCCTTTGTCTCCCTAGTGGCGATGTTACTCATTTGAGGCTGAGTCTACCTAGGGGAGGCCCAGGACCAGTTCAGATAATCGTCACCGTTGTTGGCCATGAACGAGAATCCAAGTCGGGTCGTCGGGTTTAAAGTGCAGCACGCTAATTCCTACACGAACACTCCCCATACACACACATGTACACACAAACCAATAACAATAGTAATACCCACCAATCGTCACGAAGAGACGGTGCCATCACCATGGCGCCTATGCCAGGCCAGTTGCACTTTGAGGCCACGTGAAGTGTCGAAGGCTCGCTGACAGGTCATGTGACAGACCCAGGTGCCATGGGTTAACTGAAATCACTGGCAGATACACCAGCTGTACCCCCTACTAGGGCTGAACGATTTGGGGGAAATATCTAATTGCGATTTTTCTGACAGATATTGCGATTGCGACTTGATTTGCGATAACCAAAAAATTAAGTCAAGCTTCAGTTAAATATTCACTGAGTAATAGATTTAAAACATGTGATGGAGCATTACCACATGGTACCATCAAAATATGAACTGCTCTTTATATTCTAATGCAAGGATGAGAATTTAAAATATATGAATTGCTTCCAACATGTATTTATTAAAATGTTTAATTGAAATAGAACAACCAAACAGAACAATTGTTAAGTTAAATAAATAAAGTTATAATAAATAAAAACAATTCCAATAGGACTTTTCAAATCGCAAAAAATCGCAGCCTTTGCGATTTGCTAATCGCAACGTTTCAAATTTCGATTTGAAATCTATTAATCGTTCAGCCCTACCCCCTACTGTGCCAACTTGCTGCATGTTAGCTGCCCGGCGCTCCACTCATGGTTTTGAGCGTCACTCCTCTGCCCTCAGATGTTATTGGAAGGCGACTGCCTTCAACAGCCCAGGAACATCCTTCACGAGCCTCTTTTAGAGGCTAACCTTGACACCGTTGGTACCAATCTTTGGCAAGTCCACTCAGCTCCACATCCTCTCGTACTGCATCCGTCCATCTCTTCTACAGCCCATGTCATGCCATGTCTTACCCTATCTGGCCAAATGTAAGCTGCTTGGGCATGCGGTGACTGGGCATGCAGGCTACATGACCCAGCTAACGCAGCATTGCCTGCCAGAGGAGCTGACTGATGGGAACATTTCCAGATCTTTCAAGGCTATGTGAGTTCCTCACACAATCCAGCCTGGTTAAACCCAGGATGGATCATAGGTAGGCCAGCCTGTTTCTAACCAGCACAGATTAGAGGGGTCCACATTTCACAAGCATAGAGAAGGGATGGCATGACTGTGGCGGAGAAGACCCGAAGCTTCCTGTGGAGCGACGGACCAGGTAGCTTCCACACAGCATTACGCAGCCGATGAAAATATAATGCCGCCCGATTCGGAGTGAGACCTCTGCTGTCACACCGGAGCTGGTCATAAGCACACTGCCCAGATATCGAACACTTTCCACTCCCTCCACAACTGTTCTATCACAAATGGGGAGCTGAGGGGGTGGAGCGTTTGGTGGCACAAAATACCCAGGCAAGTGCTTAGTTTTGGTGGGGCTGATGGTAAGACCTCACCTCTTCGTGGCACACTCCAGGTTCAGCAGCAGCGCCTCCAACTCCTCCTGTGAGTGAGCAGCAATCACCAAATAATCAGCATACATAACATGGTTGACCAATAGGGAGCCATCCCTCGACCGCACCTGGGCATCGATCAGCCTCCGATTGTATCTGTGCAAGATGGAAATTCCTCCGATACAGCCATGAAAACATTAAATAAAGTAGGAGCCAGAGGATATCCCTGTCACACCCCAAGGTGAACAGGAAATGGCTCTGACTCCTGGCCAAGTAGCTTTACCCAGGGCTGTCCACCATCATAGAGGCCCTTAATGATTGTGAGCAGAGAGTCAGGGACTCCAAAAGTACGAAGAACAGCTCAAACCCGTGGCCTGTTGATGGTATCATAGGCCTTGACCAGGTCAATAAAGCAGATATGTTTGTTTTGCTAGAATTTCCTACATCTCTGCTGTAGCAAACAGACAGATAATATGGCATCTGTGCAAAACCGCCCTGGTCTGAAATCACATTGGGGCTCCAGATGCCTGTCCTCAGCGTGCCTGGTAAGGCAATGTTGAATAAATAATCCTTCCCAGGACCTTACCCAGCACACTCAGAAGAGAGATGCCCCTGTAGTTTGTACAATCTGTGCGGTCCCCCCTCTTAAAGAGGGGGACCACCAGAGCATCCTTCCAATCCTGTAGAACCCATCCTGTGGTCCAGACAGTTGTGATGATGTCATGTAGGGCAGTCTGCACACAGATGCCACCCTCCCGTAGCATTTCGTTTGGGATAGTGTCTCTGCACGGTGCTTTTCCTGGTCGCAGACTCTGGATCGCCCGTCACACTTCCTCCACAGATGGCACCTCAGCCAACTACTCGGAAGGGGGGTGGCTACTTCTGCCGATATTTGAGACACGGCAGTCCTAGCAGGGTAGTCACCACCTTGCCCCACGACATGGTCTGGGCTGAGGGAATTCTCCTCCCCCAAGTCCTCACAGAAATGCTCTACAAACCTGCATACCTGTTTCTGGGGGTCAGAGATCAGATCACTGTGCGTTCCCTCAAGGATGGTGATAGGTGAGGCACTGCAAGTAACTGTTTTTATATAATTAAATAGCGATTTGTGATTGCGGGCTACTGAGGCAAATTCCATCTCCTCAACAACGTGCCCACCACGCATCCTTGCAGTGCCGCAAGGCTCTCCTAATCTCCATGTGAAGGCTGCGGCAAGCCTCCTCATCCTCCAATGTTGGATGTTGTAGACGATGGGAGTGGGCCTGTCACTTTCCACTCAACCAGCCGGAACACCTCCTCCTTCAGCCAGGGTCTCTGGGGAGGTCTGGACTGCATACCCAATGCAGCCATTGTAGCTGCATGAACCACAGTCCTGAACCTCACCCATTTCCCCTCAGCATCAGAAGGAGAGGGGGGGGCGATTACAACCTCAGCTGCAAGTGATGTTGAAATTCTTGCGTGCAACTATCCTCAGCTAGCTGAGACCAGACCAATGTGGGTATGAATGGGGTCCTAGATAGACACCCACCGCCGGAGTGGACAAATGGCAGGCGCATCTTGCAGATGACAAGGCGATGGTCAGTGGGCAGATCAGCTCCACGGTAGGTCCTGGTGTCAAGGACTTGGGCCCGCATCCGCTGGTACCTAATTATATAGTCCAGCAGATGTTTTTGCTTAGACCAAGCATGCATCCATGATGTTGTGTGGATATGCCAATTCCGGAACAGTATTTTGTTAATTACAAGCCCATGGGCTGCACATAAGTCTAGCAGCCTCCTACCATTATGATTGAGCTGATCTGGCCCATTCGTTCCGATCACTCCAACCTAAGTGTTTGCGTCATGACCCACTTGGGTCATGACGCAGACACCAACAGGACTCAAGAGGACTCGAGGGGCCACTTGAGCTAGCACCTGGGACAGGAGGTTATAGAGGGACTCATCGGCCTTGTCTGCATCCCTCCACTGACGTTCATCTTCAGTGGGTCGAAAACAACCACCACCACCATTCCTCGCCTCTTGTTGATTGGGAAGCGAGCCCACAGTAACCTGGGACTTACAGCTTCCCACACCTCACTGCCACGCTCCCACATACCCTTCATTATTTTGTTTAAAAGAAGTACCACTCCCTGTTGTTTGGCAGTTTCCTGCCCCGAGTGGAGAACTGTCCACCCCTCATGATGACTGGAGTCAGAACCGGTCCACCGGGCCGCCTGTATTCCAGAGGTCCAGGCAGTAGCAAGCCATCTTCCGACAGATAAGTGGCAGCCTCTCCTCCGCAACGAGAGTCCGAACATTCCAGTTGGCCAATCGCAGTGTTCTCCTGTTCCTGGAGAAACCCCGAGAGGGGGGGTTCAGTCTGGCTCTGCCAGATGGAGTTTGGCCAGAAGGCGTCATATGAACGCCTTTTCCATACACACACACAGATGTGCTCGGACACTCACTGCCGTATCCCCTCTGCTGAAACATCGTATTATTGGAGCAGAAACATTCTGAAAGTGCTGGTATGGTGTGCCGTCGTACACTGGCACATTTACACCTCTGCTCGTGACATTTAACGGCTCGGGGCTCGTTCCGGCGAGAAGCACGGATGAAGGGGGGTGAGGGGGGGGGCGCGCAGGAGGCCTGCTCCATCTCCTCATCGCACACCCCCCCACCCCAGGCCTCCAGCTCTTCCCCTCGCCTGTCCGCGCGCACCCCTCTCCTCCTCCACCCTCTGCCCATCATGCCGTCGCTGTCCTGAGCTCCTCAAGCATGGCCTCGAAGGCGGTGGCGGAGGGTGCCCGCGCGTTCATCAGCCGCTCGTGCACACGGCTGTACAGGCTGAACGAGTTGAGCTCCACCCACAGGAACCCAAAGGTGTCGTCGTCGAATGCCACGAAGATCCCGGGCGTGCGCTGCGGGCTCGTGAAGCCGTGCCCCGCGATCAGCCCCGTCCCGTAGAACCTGCGGGAGAATGGCGCGGGCGTCACAGTCGGCGGCGGCGATGGCGGTCGTTCGTTTCTCGACGCGCGGACGAGGCGCGCGGACGAGGCACGCGTGCTTGCGCAAATCGATCGCGAAGGCCGATGTCGCAGAGCGAAACACGAGCGGCAAACTGCGTGGCCGGGCGCGGCGGCGTGCAGTGTACGCGGCGGCACGGCGGCACGGCGGCAAGCTCACCTGGCCCGGCAGGTGCGTGGGTAGTCGGTTTGCCGTGGAATGATCCCCATTGGCAGGTGGAACTCCTCCAGGTGAGCCTCTCCACTCCCGACTCCTCCCTCCTCCTGCTCCTCTACCCCCCCAACCACCCCCTCGGCCTCCCACTGTGCCCTCCCTGCTGCTACCCTCTCGGCCCCCTCCTCCTCCGCCACAGGCACCATATCCGGCTGCCCACTCCGATCCTCGTCCAATCGCAGGTTCCCGCCACGTGCCCAGTCCTGCCGATCCCCAGAGTCGATTCCACGGGGGGGCTCCGTCTCCCAACGGGCGGCTCCAACGCCGACCCCGCCCACCGCGCCCGCCTCGTCGTCGTCGTCGTCGTCGAGCTGGTCCTCGACCCCTGCAGGCAGCGCCGGTGAGCCGTCTCGCCGAGGGGGGGGGGCGTCTGGAGCGACCCCCTCACGTCTCCGCTCCTCCGAGGGTCCTGCTGCTCCGGAAAAGACATGCACAGAGAAAGGTAGACGGTCAGTGCGCAGCCGTTTGCCGCCTTCATGCGCGAGTGAACTTTTATTTTCGAACCAGATTAAATCACCCCCAGTGATGTGAGTTACATCACATTTTTTAAACAAATAGTACAACGAATCGGGTTTTGAACAACGAGTCTAAAATACGATAGCAGAGGTATAGCATTTAGAATCTAGTGATTATTTTATGGTTCGCGTCGAGAATGCACAATTTGAAGTGATTCTTGTCTCCGTGGGGAATGGCTGCAAGGTGCGGTGTGGCTGCGGTGCTACTTCAAGAGAGGCCCAACAGGAGGAGGGCGATTCGCCCAAACCTGGAGTCACGTGCTAAGCCACTTCGTGGAGCCATCATTTGTGGCCAGGTCGTTTCTGAAAACGTAATATTCTGATTCTGACACTTGGAACAGGGTGGTGCAGCCCTGTCAGTGCTATGCGGTGTAATCGCTTGAACGCGGCGCAGCTGAACACGGGAAACGTGGACTGGCGCTCTACGTGATCGGGCGGGGTCGCTCCCATGCGCGGCGTGTCTCGGCACCTCGCCGCGACGGCCCACTCTGCGCCACGGGGTCCTGCGGCCGCTCCTCCTCCTGCCGCCGCTGCTGCTGCTGCGGAGACGCTGGGCACGGTCGTGGCCGGGAACCCCGGCCGGCGTGGACGCTCCCATCGCCACTAGGCCGAGCATCTCCACCGCCCTCCGCAACCTCCGCCGCATCACCACCACCCTCCTCCTCTTCAGGCAAGTCTCCTTCTCCTCGTCCTGCTCCCTCGGGCTCTGCCTCCCCTCTGCCCGCCGCCGGTCTGCGCTCACCGGCCGCTGCCTCCCTCTCGCGCTCCCTCTCCCAGATGGAGTTGACGATGCGAGACAGCTCCTCCATGTTGGACTGCTGCTCGAGGCTGCTCAGCGCCAGCGGGAGGGACAGGTCGACATCAAGCGTGAGCTGGCCGGCCGGCACGTTGGGGTCGCCCTGGGGGGGACAGAGGTGGGGGGGGGGCACACACGAAGGTTCCGTGCCGATTTGGACAAAGGCGGAGGAGAGGCGTGGACTACGCAGGCACGACCGTCCGATCTCCGGTCAACTACAACATTGCACTCGGTGGCTTCGAGATCCTCCACGGACTCGCCCACACCAACTGCTCCGTTTCCTCCCCTCCACGCCCCCTCCTCCTTCTAAGGAGGAGGAGACCTCTTGCCGCGTCTGGAGGCCCGGGCGCTCCGCCACGCCGCCGCTCACCGTGATCTTGGTAACGCGTGCGCGCCGCCCGTACACGCTCAGCATGACGATCTCCAGGCCGTGGCTCCCGTAGGCGCCCTTGAAGAGGCCGGGCGGCAGCGGCGAGTCTGGTCGCTCCGGAGGCAGGAAGATTCGCTTGTACGTGAGACAGTTGCTGCGGGGAAAACAAACAAACACATTTATAATTGCACTGCCGCCTCAACTCTGGCAGCAACCTCCTTCTCAACGTGCAGCACAGCCCGTGGGCCCCAGGTTTGCGACCGATCTAACTGCATGAGTGGCAACAATCAGATGGTTTAGTCGACATCTGGCTTCATGCTTCGTGTGGGAGTGTTCATCGCGCGCGTGGTCATTGTGCGCGAGCGCCCATCTCGCGTGCGATCGGCGAGCGCAGTGCCGCCGTGCGTTGCGTCGCGATCGTATGTGCGCGCTCGTTGTGCATGTTGTCGTGCGTGGATGGTCCCGGTGCGCGCGTGGCCGCGGTGCGTGCGCGGCCACGAGAGCATCGTGTTTGAGCAGTAACCGTGCCAGCGTGGTCACTGTGTGATAGGTCGTCCGGCGATCGCGCGTGCGCGACCTCCTCGTGCCAGCTGTAGCCATGCGCGCTTGTGTGCACGCATATGCACCCTCCGTCCCCTCACTCGTACCGGCTGTGTGCACCCTCCGTGCCCTCACTCACTCGTACTGGCTGGTGTAGATGAACTTCATGAGGATGAGCTCCTGCGTGTGCTCGATGAAGATCTCCTCCAGCGTCTTCCCCCACTCGTCCTGCAGCCACGTGCGGAACTCCTGTGGGGGGGGGGGGGCAAACCAAACATCGCGCGGTGGCGGGGGGGGGAAGAGTTACTTGTGGTCTTGTGGGGGGGTGGCGGCGGTGGTGGTGGTCAGTAGTTAGTGTTGGCAAGTGCGCAGGACTGCAAGATCCCCACCTCTTGCCGGCCGCCTGACATTCGGTGGAAGTCGGTCTGGATGCACTTGGTGGAAAATTCATCCTTTTTGTGAACCTGCGGTCATCGCACACACACGGCAGCGTTTATTAGGCAAGCGCCGCTTGGTCCACGCACGATTCGACGAACTGTCCATCAACGGTGGAAATGCGAATGTGGAAGTGCCAGCATGAAACCTTTTCGTTTGGCAGCCCATGTTCACTGCCGTTTCCTTTCTGCGGAAACATCGTGGTATAGGATTGGGAACCGTTGCACGCATCCCGTGTGCATGTCTGGGTGTTCTGAGAACTGCCGGTTTGTCACATCTTCGTACAACGGCCCATTGCGACCACTAGTCAATATAGACTCCAAAGAATCGATTTCTTTGTTTATACATGCACAGTGGTAGACAGAACACCTCTAGTGGCCACGGGGATTATGCGATCCCATCGTATACAATGTCCTCGCTATTCGAGGTGCACATCGTGACCTCACGAATCTTAATGTAACCGAATGGATGCACCCGCACGTGCCCTGTCCAGTTTGCCCGCTGGGACGGCTAACCCTGACCCCGCTGAAAATCCGTGGTCTCCGTCGCGCCGTACAGGGATAACATTTTTCTTTATTGCTCACATAACCTCGTGGTTACTATGCACAGGGTAATGCACATGTAGACACGGAGCCACCGCATTCGCAGCATTCAATCACCTGTCGATAGGAACTCAAGAGGGCCTTCAGAAATCGGCGCAGTATCTATACGCGCATGGATAACCCACGGGCCGTTGCCAATCCACTGCTGGATGAAGGCCTCCTTATGCTGCGTCCATCACGGGGGCGCTTAGCCATACTTCACCGTGCTCGACGAGTGCTGATCAGTGAAGGGAGAATCCCAGGGCACCGTTTCGGCATCGCTCGCTACTTACGGTAGCTGCGGTTATGGATCGAGCCCGTGTCGCCGGATTCATGGCCCAGCGTGTGTCGTGCATCCGACGACCCGGGAGCCGGTGTCGGCGTCGTGCGGTAGCCCCGGCGGTGCGACGCAGCGACGTACCCGGATGTGCCCACGGTGGGGGCCGCTGTGGCCGTACATGCACTCCACCTCGGTGCGGTGGCGCTCCCAGAGGTGCACGCGAAACAAGGGCTTGCGCCGCATGGGGTCACGCACGCACGGGTCGTGCGGCGGCAGGTACATCCAGCCAAAGATGAACAGCCCATCCACCTGGTGCCAGTAGCGGCGGGGGCGGCAGAGAGGGGGGGGGGGGCTGTGAGCGTGCGGGAAGCCGGCAGGGATGTGTGCCTGTTACACTTCGGACGTGCCGCCCGCCTACCGTTGCGATTCGGTGAATTGCCGAAATTCTCGATATAATTTTTATAACTACGCTTGTTGACCCGGGAGAGCCTCGCTCGTGACTTGTGAAAAATAGCTTCATAGCCCATTGGATCCCTCCAGTCGGAATAAAGATTCTGAGTCTCTAGACCCTGGGTTCACCATGCTAAGTCTTCACAGTAGCGGCTGGTGATTGCTACACATTATCTTCCATTATGAAATGTTTCAAATTTGACAAATGTGGACCGCGGCGCCGCGACACAATGCCCTACCTCTTCTTCTAATGACGTAACGGGATATCCACTGTGAAACACACTGCGGCGTTAACCAGGACGGCCTGCCAGATGTGAACCTCGAACCTCCGTCACATGCGGCGAGTGCGCTACCGCAGAGCCCCGTCAACGCCTCGGGTCACGGTTTGATTTTTGTCTTTAATCATCGTGGTTAACGTAGTGCCTCTAGTGGCTGCAGTGAACCAATGACATGTACAGCGAAACCCTGTCAATCGCCACTGCTGGATGAAGGCCCCCCCCATACTGGTTAGCACGGGCTGATGGGTGGGGTTGGGTGGGGGTTGGGGTGGTGTCACGATAGTTCTAAACTCACTGTTCGCCGTGGCCGGAAACTAAACTCGGGTCACTCGGTTCAGCGTGCAGCTCGCCAACCACTGCGCCACCGTTCCCCGAGTAGGACATAAAGGTATTGACAGGAACAGATTCTCACACGCGTGAACTTTAATCGAAGGATCAATGATGCATCATTAGGCTCCTGCTGGTCAGCGCCCGCAAGCAACAGCCCCACCACCTCAACGGAGGCTGCATCGCGGTCACTGGATTATTAACTGAGTGTGTACGTGCACTGTGTGCGTGCGTGTGTGTGGGGAGCTTAGAGCCTGTGGGGAGCGGTGGGGCAGCGGTTAGTGCGCTACGAACCCGGTAACCCGAGTTCGATCCCCGCTCACGGCCTGGGCGTCCCCTAGGGCGACTCATTCTCAAATGAGTACTTGGTGCGGTGTATAAACATCGTCGGTGGGGAGATAAAGGCGGTCGGGCGTGATGCTGGCCACCCACCACCTCATGTACCATACCGGCATTTATAGGTGCTCGCGAACAACGCTTGCCCCAAAAG
This sequence comes from Lampetra planeri, assembly GCF_965212315.1. NCBI lineage: Eukaryota > Metazoa > Chordata > Hyperoartia > Petromyzontiformes > Petromyzontidae > Lampetra > Lampetra planeri. Next base: position 12,034,753 of record NC_136132.1, read on the forward strand.
TCTGTTAAGGTTAGAGGGTGGGATCTTTGTGGTGAGCACTAGTGTAGTGGTTATCGCACTGCACTATGAGCCCGGTGAGTTCGATTCCCGCTCTTGACCAACAACAGTGGCAAATATTTTAACTGATCCTGGGCCTCCCCTAGGTCGAGTACCTGTAACAGTATTTATAATAAATATTGGTGAGACAAAGGTGACTGAGCGTGGCTACATGGGGAGTCTTTGTGTCTGTCTGCCCTCTCCCGCCTGCTCCCTTACCACCACGTTGAGGAGGCCACCGTAGGGGCCGATGAGCGGCTGCCAGAGCCCCAGGATGTGGCGGTAGGGGTGCAGCACTGCACACGTGCACCACACACAGCGCCCACAAATTACTCGCAAAGTACCTTGACTAGCAAAACACACAGCAATAGGACCGCCTGCCCCCCCCCCCGCCCCCCCCCCCCCCCCCCCCCCACTGCAAAAAAGCTGAGCAGGACCCTCCTGAAAACGTCTTGAGAATCGGGTTGCCACCTGTCTGGATTCCACCTGGACAGGCCGGGAATTGCTGAATGTGTTTGGGTGTCAGGAGTTGACTAGTGCAGAGATCTAGTGCCATTGCAGAGACCTCGTGGCATTGTAGAGATGTAGTGGCATTGTAGAGATGTGGTGGCATTGTAGAGATGTAGTGGCATTGTAGAGATGTAGTGGCATTGTAGAGATGTAGTGGCATTGTAGAGATGTAGTGGCATTGTAGAGATGTAGTGGCATTGTAGAGATGTGGTGGCATTGTAGAGATGTGGTGGCATTGTAGAGATGTAGTGGCATTGTAGAGATGTAGTGGCATTGTAGAGATGTAGTGGCATTGTAGAGATGTAGTGGCATTGTAGAGATGTAGTGGCATTGTAGAGATGTAGGGTGGGTAGAGAGCTTGGGCATTGCAGATATACAGTGGCATTTCATTGACGTGGTGCTAACTGAGCAATGCATCCAGGTTTGGTCAACAGTGGATGAGGTGATAATCCTGGTCTTGAGACTCGGCGACACCTCGCCGATTGAACAAGCATAATGTAAAACTAAACTATTAACTGTTATTATTTTACCAGGTAAGGCCCACTGAGCTATATGGCTTCTTTTAAGTAGCGACCTGCCCGCAAATGATATCTGAACGAAGTGACTTATCACGTGGAAATTTCTAGCAACCAAATACTCTAAACGCTTGTGGAGGGAAAAACCGGAGGACCCGGAGAAAAATAACGCGACCACAGGGAGAGAGAGAGACACGCAAACTCCAAATATACAGGGGTCAGGATCGGGATCGAACCCACGACCTCCCGTATACCAGGTGAGGTAGTTAACATCTTGAATGTAAAAAGAGTAACGAACGGCGTGTGAGCGACACCGCAGACACTGCCGAGTGGCGAAGCGAAGCCACGTCCGGTGAGCTCGGCACGGGGGGAAGGGAAGGGTTCGATCCCCACAGCAAGTGCGGCGCGAGTAGACGGATGGGGCGCTGCTAAACGCACGAATGTGACGTGAGGAATGCTGCTTAGCTGCTGCTGGCCGACTTTCCAGGGGCCGTGGGGACGTCGGCACATCGGGCCACACACTTTACTTTATACTGCGGCGCTGCAACCTGTAGCGCCTAAAAGTTACGAACTGTATGCCGCCTTAAACAGCGTTAGCCACCTGTTCCGGACAGTCCGGGTTTGACCCAGACGGTTAAGGATTTGGTGCCTGTAGTTTGTGTTTGGCAGCAGGAATTGACCTGTACTGAAACCTGGTACTGGTATTTTGCTGTGTTGAACTTTATTGCAGTAAACTGCGCAGTTTTGATAACAGACCTCGGCTGACTGAGAAACGACGGACTGGGTTCGTTGGGTCTGCGATGGGGAAGGTGGCGAAGCTAGTTCTAGACGACGGCTCACAATGTGGCCACCCAAGGCCACGTCAGGCTTCCGCAGTGTCTGCTAGGGCGACAGTCTCCAGCCTGGCTCTCAGATTCCCTTGCCTTTTGTTCTCTTCAGTCCTTTCAAATTAGCACTAATCCCATCCACCGTCTTGCTCATGTGTGTGCACTGGTAGGAGAGGGTGGGGGGCGGATGATGCCGTTTGCCAAGGGTCACTGAGCTCCTGTGAGCTGACGTACAGGTCCCCCAACCCACAACAATGGGCAGCACTGCAGGCCACCTGCTGGGGCGCCACGTCCTGTGGACGAGCAGAGGCCTTTCTGCAGTCACAAAAGAAAAACATGCATCCCCTTTATATTCTAACAATAACACGCCTCGTTTGATTGAGGTGTGAAGGCCGGGGCTGTGGTGGTTAACAGGGTGGCTACAAACAGCTGGGCACCGGTGCTCGGAGTGGCCCTGGCCGAGGGAATTTGGTGTGGGTGGGGTGGGTAGGGGTGGGTTGGGGGGGTGGTAGGGGACAGATGGGGGCTGCTTCCGGGTCCCCTGCAGACTCCAGAGGCAAACTAATGGGAAACAGCAGGGAGCCGGCAGGGTGACTCACCCGGCCACGACTCAGCACCACTCCACAACAAAAGCGTCTGCGCAAGAGACCACAGTGGCGGCTGGGACGTGGGGGGGGGATAATTTTTTTGGAGGCGTCCCCTAATGGGAGGGACACTATCGCGCCACGGGCCGCTCTTTGCACGGGGGCGGGGGGGGGACATGCGGGGAGAGATGAATGCAGACGCGGGGCGGGGAGCGAGCTCGTGTTTGTGTACGAGCGCCTAACGAGGAGCCGCTGCTGCGGCTGTGCGCGCGCAAACAAAGCAGCAGCAGCGGCGGCGGCGGTGGTGGTAGCAGCAGCGGGCGCCTGTGAGGTGCGGCTGCGGAGAAGAATGCATTAATTGGACGCGGCTCCTGCAACCGTCAACACATTTTTCGAACGGCAAGTATCAGCCACGTGTGCTCATGCCAACGTTGAAGCCATTTCCTACCGACATGAGAATACATCCTTAACATGTATTGCACTTATAATTTACTCATTTATCCAGGAAAGCCACACTGAGTCGCAGGACACTGTTTCAGGAGGGTCCTGGCACATATTTAGTTTGTTTAAAAATAAAGTACACACATGCACCACAGTTAATATTATTTCTGGTCAAAAGTCAGAACGATTTCCTGCTCAAATTAGCACTGGTGCTCATCTCCCATTCACAGCCCTGAGCCAGTGGTGGAAGTTCCACGTTCCTATGGCCAAGTCCATCGATAGGACAACCACTGTTAACGTTTCCACAAAGCGGTGCTCACTTTATCGACTGGATGATTTCTCGCGTGTGACGGTAAATCTAAAGACAATGCAGGCATCTCTGACACGCGCGCTGCACGACCGCTCCTGACTCATTCCCAACCCACCAGTAGCTGGAATGGCCGAGCAGGAAAGCAGCAAGGGAAATGCTTTGGCAGGGAGTGTTAGGCGGCGGCCAAAGGGTCCATCATGCATGGGGCGAGCGGAGCTGTGTCGGTGGAAAACAAAGCATACGGCACTGCACACAAAGCCAAAGATCCCCAATTATAGCCTACAACGCACCGTTGGAGCAAGTGCTATTAGTGAGCACCTATTAAGACCAGCACGGCACACGAGAGGGTGGGTGGCCAGCACCACGCCTGGCCACCTTGGTATCCGCAGTGCTGATGTTTACACACCGCACCGCGTACTCACTTAATGCGACCTAGGGGAGGACCCAAGACCAGGCCACATTTTCATCAATGATGATGGCCGTGCGCGAGAATCGAACTCGGGTTCGTAGCACAGCGCGCTAACCACTGCGCCACCGCCCCCTCCGCACAGGCAGACACACGCGCGCACGCAAGGAGGTGGGGGCATGCGTGGGGAGTAGAAAGCACACGGATACCTACAATGCACATAGACATCCCTGTAGGCCATGTTTTCGTACTCTGGGAGCAGTTTCATGTACTTCCCTGACTTGACTCTGGGGTTTACACCTACGTGGTGGGCAAAAACAGCAAGACGGCAGCAATCCATGTGCGACCCGAGCGACGCGTGGCGGCGCACAACCGTCTCGGTGTCTCTGCTGTGGAGGAGGCTCGGCGACTCGGCGTGGAAGACGGGAGCCCTTTCAGAGCGGAGCGGCAGGCGTCTCGAGCTCCAGGTTCGCCCTGCAATCTGCTTGCGATGTAATTACGCGTTGCGTTGTGTTTACGCCCTGCCCGAGTGTCTTCCCGCTTAAGCCCCCAAACGCTCGCCCACCAAACTCTGGAACGGTCGCAAGTGCCGTGAACGCAGCGGCATGGCGTGGTTGGCACGGCGGTGGTAATCGGAATTAAATGCTCCCCACTTCCCCTCCACCCTGTACAATCCCCCCCTCCCCCCTCCTTTTTAGCTCGGCGCCTTGGCCCTCCTGGGGCATAGAATCCTGAATAGTTGCACGGCCTGCACACTTGCTGTATGCACTGCACGCGGATGCTGGGACACGAATGACAATCGGTCTCCGTCTCCCGGCCGAATCGCAGCAGGATGGTTTTGGAATGGTCACGATGAGAAAACAACTTATGTGCTCGGAATACTTTGTGATGGGCCGAAATATTCGGGAGCGTTGATTTAGTCGGGATTTAGTCTGGCTGCGAGCGTTGGGAAAATAACCAAGGACACAATGTGGGCATCGTGCATTTGCGACACGCACACAGAGATGCACGCACTCCGCTCCAGCAACGTCCATGTTTGCACAGGGCAACCCTCCCCTATTCACGCTCACACAAGGGGTCACCTTTGTGGAGAGTAACGATCTCTATTGTGAATAGCTAAGTGCTTCAGATTGTGTAACCGTAGAAGCATCCACCCAAAACTATTTATATTTTTATACCAGGTAAGGCCCACAGAGCTGTATAGCTCTTTTTCAGAAGCGACCTGGCCACAAAGATAGCTCAACGAAGTGGCTTATTATGTGAAAAATGATAGCAGCCAATTACTCTAAACGTGTGATGTTGATTCTAAATGTGCAGGGAAAAACCGGAGGACCCGGAGAAAAATTCACACGACCACGGGGAGAACATACAAACTCCAAATATACAGGCACGAGGGTCGGGATCGAACCCACGATCTCTTGTATACCAAGCAAGGTAGTTCACATCTCGCCACCATGGCACCAGATATGTGAATCAGGTGAAATGCCTGCTTATTTATTTCGTATTTTTGGTAGTTTTCTATTTTCATATTTCTACAATAACAGAGGAGACTTCAGTGTCAAAGCGAATGCTCGGATTTGCGGTTCCGGCACTGGAGGTGCGAACAGACGACTGCTGTCCACGCCACCGTGCGGCCACGGGAGCCAGGCGGTCACCGCGACCCACGCCATCAACCACGCCGCCGCTCTGCGACCATGTGGGCAGCAGATGTGTGTTCATGTGGGCAGGGCGTGGGCGTGAGGTGCAGCGGGCAAGAGTGAACGCGGCGGCGTGTGGGCATGAGTAAAGGATGGTCTGGGAGTGAGTGAGGAGGGGGACAGCGAGCGACAGCTAGTGAGGAGGGCTGAGTGAGAGCGCTTGCAGCGGGCACCGTGTGTCCGTGAACGGAGTGAGGAGCAGAGTGTACGGCTCAGTGAGGGAGCAGGGAGCGGTCCGGGAGTGAGTGAGGAGGGGCTCGGTGTGGGAGTGAGCGAGGCGCAGGCTGTGAGTGCGTGAGATCACCCACGTTTGATGTAGAGGTCGCGGAACGCCATCCCCGTCGCCTCCATGGCGTGCAGGTCCTCTTGCACGCCGTACTCTGTCACGGGCGGCACAACGTGCCGGTGGGACGGCAGCTGGCGCTACAGCCGGCGACACAGTCGGTGACCTCACTACAACTGGATTGTCTACCGCTGGCTCTTCTTTCGTGGCTAGTGCAGCTCATGATGCAGATAGTTCGACAGCTTGTGCTACAGCGGTTCAGCTGCTCCACTGCACTCCACCCAGGTTTTGTGGTTCAGGCGTGTAGTGATCCGTTGGCTAACATCCAATTGTAATTTTTTTTCCGAAATTGGCATAGATTTGGACGCGTAAACATCAATGTTTTTCGTTGCGTATGTTGTAATGGTTTTACATGAACCGTCCCCCGCCACTAGAGGCCGCTATATTCAAAATGTAACATTAAAAAAATCTGGAAATCGTGACAACTCACTGAATCGCACCATAGGCGGATTGTGAGAACTTCTGTGCGATCCATCGTTTCACAACAGACCGTGTCACTTGACAGTGCAAACTGAGGAGAGCGGAACTTTGTTTATTTGGAAACAATAAGAATAAGAACCTACGCCATTGACAGCATTATCACGAAAGATAATACCCCTTTAGTGTATTTACTTTAAAACAAGAGTCGCTGAGCACGGTCCCAGAGTCCCAAAGCGTCAAGTGACCAACATTTTATTGTGGATTAAATTGAAAATAACAACACAGGGTTTTCAGTGCCACCGAGAGAGAACACAGATTTCCGCATTTCGATCGACCGGGCTACCTTGGGAAAAGAACCTACTCAATAGAAAATGTTGTCCGACGGCTGAAGGCCGGTCTTCCAAAACATCAGCTTTTCCATTCGTTAGTGGCAGTAAAAACGCGACTATTTGTATGTATGTTGAAATTATTTCGCACGATATGGTGCGGACCGCGTTAATTGGTTGCCTATGTACGGTGCGAAAGACGTTCAACATACATACATACAAGGATTACAAACAAAACACAAAAAGCAGTTATAAAAAAATGTTTTCTATCAAGATTTAGAAGTGCATAGCGCCAGTGGCTTCCGAATATCGGGAGAGCGTTCCAGACGGCCGAAGAAGCGCATCTGAAAGCACGCGATGCGGTGACCGTCTTTGTTCGACGTTTAGCCAAAAGCCGCCGTGAGGATAACCGGAGTTTGCGTGGCGGTTTATGCTCCCTGACAAGATGAGCAAGCTATTGTGGTTTATTTGTGGCTTATTTGTGGCAAGCACTTTGTGTGTGAGGAGCGCGGCCTTTATACATCGTGCATTAACCTGTTAACTCCTTGCATGAGTGTGCGAGGTGCAGGGAACTAAATCTGACGAGTTGCACCGCCCACAGGCCACGCGCAGCTGCATTCACAGTGAACCCAACGACACACGCACACAACTACAGGGGACTCCTCTGCCTACAGACATTCTACTTACGAACTTTCAGAGATACGAACAAACCTGTCCGAATGTCCAGTTGCCTGTTCGGACTGAGAGTTGTAAGTTCAACCGCCGCGCAATATGTGGCGGCGTCTACATCAGCAAAACGTGAAGAACCAGTGGCATCTACGTCTACAGGAGAATATACAACCTTTAACGCCATTCCCCGTGTTCAGTGTACACGCCGTACAACGTGTTTGGGATCGACAGGAGTAAAGTTGGACTTAGGGGCCGTCCATAAATGACGTCACGCACCTGGGGGGAGGGGGGGTCAGACATTTGTGACGATGTGTGACGAGGGGGGGGGGGGTGAGAAATGTGACGTCACATCAAAATGCGCAACTTTAAATATAGACAACACGTTCTACTTAATTAAAAATAGACTTTAGTTTAAAGCAATTTGAAGCATGTTTTATTTGGGGGGGGGGCAGAGCCTTGTGACGTCATGTTTGAGGGGGGTCTGACTTTTTGTTGACGCCGTGTGACGAGGGGGGGTGGGGTCAAATCGCGTGACGTCATTTATGGACGGCCCCTAACCCAGAATAAACATTATGAATCATCATGGTTATGATGTTTTATGAACTTTATTCCTGAAATCTCAGTGACGCTGTTCCAACCCAAGGGTTTGGATCCATTCCTGTACTGTACACAATGACGACGGTCTCGCCCACTTGTCATCTCAAGTCAACACGAACACCCCCCCCCCCTCCAGAGGGAATGGTCTCACCCACTTGTCATCTCAAGTCAACACGAACACCCCCCCCCCCTCCAGAGGGAATGGTCTCGCCCCTCACCCCCTTCCTGCGTCAATGAACTCGCGGCAACATCTCCCGCAGACTCTGGAAGGGAAGCAGGCGAGACCATTCACAAGCAGGGGGGCGTAAATGACATTTACTTTTAGAGTCGAGTGCGAATTGTCTCACTAACATCCCTCGAGATTTAATGGTCTCGTCCGATTCGTGCTGAGCGGGGCTGAGGGGCGGGGCTAATGGAGATGAGAGCGAGTGGGGGGGGGGGAATGGGGGTGTGAGGGGCGGGGTTGTCTCCGCTACCTTCCTCGCAGCGGCGGCGCCACACGGAGTCGGTTAAGGCAACGCGGCGCAGCGCGCGGCACGAAGCCGCGACGGCGGGGAGGCAGCGGCCGGGCAGCAGCGCCACGACGTGAACCAGCAGCTCCGGGGGAAGCCTCAGCAAGGGAGCGTCACTTCCCGCCATCTTCACGCGAGCCCCGCCCCTCACCCCTCTCCCCCATTCCTACGCCCCGCGAGCCCCGCCCCCTAACCGTAGCTCCGCCTTCGACGGACTCGCCCCGCGTTTGGCTCCGCCCCTAGCGCGCGCTACTCGGCCATTAGGAGCGCGCGATACTGGGCGAGATGGTACGCGCGCCAACATCCAGGCATGCCATTAGACGGCCGTGGTGTGACGTCAAACACGGGCAATGGTGAAAGGGGGCGGGTCTGGGAGAGACTATATTTTTGGGTGGTCGGAATATTTCGTTTTCTGTTTTCGCCCGCCTAATGGACGCGGTGTTTATCAACGCAGGTAGATCTCAGAAAAAAATGTGGGAGGTCTTTTAGAAAAGGTTGATGTTTAAAATGTGGAGGGCGTTACAAAGTTGATTGCACCGCCTCCCCCCCGTGGGCGCGATTCTTGGTACGTTCCGTGCGGGGGAATTCCCCCGGCGCTGTGGTCACGTGGGGCACCCGGGTGAAGGGAGCGGGGCCCTTCACATGGTCCCACGTGCTTCGAGATGATCCTCCGATCACCGTCACGAGCCGTGGTCAAGCCACTGCTGGATGAGTGTTATCAACAATATAGTCTACGCACGAGCTCACTTCATCGCTCCATCTCCGAGGTGGACGTACTTCGGGGATGTGTTGAATCCCTTGGCTGCCCCTCCTGTTATAAATCTTGACCATCGTCCCTGCTAGGTATGACGCGTGCTGCTGGCCCTACGGTGCCAGTGACGCGCGCACGTTCTGTGATCCACGCGCTCCTCTCTGTGTGTTGCGGTGCACGGTCATTTCAGTCGCGTATCTCTTGCGTATTTGCGCATGTTTCCTTTTTTTCCATTTTACTTGCCTCGTTCGTGGAAAATTAAAGACGCAAGCCACTGCGGTGCGATTGTGGCCACGCAAGACAAACTATGGGCCGTACAGTAAACAGATACGTAGATACATCGAGATTTTCGTCATGAAATCCGAACTGCGCCATTCCTTACACCACTGTAATCTGCGCGCCTTCAACTGAGGAGGAACAGCAGAACGACGCGAACTCCTGAAGCCCTCCCGTCGTAACGAGCGGCAGGCCTCGACATTGGCGTCCTCCAGACCATCTTGCTGCTGCCGCCACCAACGCGATGGCCACGTATCTGAGCCAGAAGAGTCGGCAGCCTCCTCCCCCGTTAATTGGCGCCCAATTTCTTAGATTTTCAGCAGCAACGCGAACTCCGCTTGGAAGCGCAGACGTAGTGAGAATAATCCAACGACACTGCTCTAAAATTAATATTTATTTACTGTACTGAGCAAAGGCCCAAACACGTCAAGCGGCCAACAAACCAAACACGTCAAGCGGCCAACAAACCAAACACGAGCACGTTTAACACGTGTCTTGCATTGAACGATGCTTGAGAAAACTCGGGAGATATTTCATATACTGCAAATGATAGTCGACGTTTCGGACAATGGCTCTTCCTTGCCCGAAGCGTCCTGCACGCTTTGTAAACCAGGTTGCACATCTCAGGCTCGGCAACAATGGTGCATTCTTCATCATCAACATCATCCACACTCGGGAGCGCACGCGTGCGCTTTTCTACCCGTGCGTGCATGCGTCACAGCAGCCCCCCGCCCCGTCCGTGTTCGCTGTGAACCCCAACGCGAGCAAGCGGGCTGACAAAAGCCACAGCTTGCCACGGGGGTGGGCGAGGGGGCCGTACAGCCCAGACGTGAGCCCTACCCCTCGTCCTCACGGCGAGCAAACTGGGGGGTGGGGGGGACCAAGAGGGTGCGAGCCCTCCCCAGCCCCCCAGCCCCCACTCGATTTGACTCTCCCTGCTGCTTTGCGCACTTTTCAGCCTCGTGTTTGTTCCCATGACGTGCGTGTCCTCGTCTCCGAACCCATCTCTCCCGCTATACCCCCCCCCGGACTCCTCCCCCCCGGACTCCTCCCCCCCACCGGACTCCTCCCCCCCCAGACTCCTCCCCCCCCGGACTCCTCCCCCCCCAGACTCCCCCCCCCCCCCGGACTCTCCCCCCCCCAGACTCCTCCGCCCCCCGGACTCCTCCTCCCCCCCGGACTCCTCCCCCCCCCCCGGACTCCTCCCCCCCCCCCGGACTCCTCCCCCCCCCCCGGACTCCTCCCCCCCCCCCGGACTCCTCCCCCCCCCGGACTCCTCCCCCCCCGGACTCCTCCCCCCCCCCGGACTCCTCCCCCCCACCGGACTCCTCCCCCCCCCCCCGGACTCCTCCCCCCCCCCCGGACTCCTCCCCCCCCGGACTCCTCCCCCCCCCCCGGACTCCTCCCCCCCACCGGACTCCTCCCCCCCCCCCCCGGACTCCTCCCCCCCCCCCCGGACTCTTCCCTGAACCTCCCCACCTCTCTCCGTCTCCCTCTAGCTCCTCCCCTCTAACCCCCCCCACATCCCTCCTCTCCATCAGTCCCGTGCCCCCCCTCCCCCGCCTTCACCAAACTCTCCCCTTCAACCCCGCCCCCCTCGGGCTCCCCCCCCCCCTCGGGCTCCCCCCCCCCCCCCTCGGGCTCCCCCCCCCCTCGGGCTCCCCCCCCCCCCGGACTCCCCCCCCCCCCCCCCGGACTCCTCCCTCCTCCCCCCCCAGACTCGTCCCCCCCCCCGGACTCCTCCCCCCCCCCCGGACTCCTCCCCCCCCCCGGACTCCTCCCCCCCCTAGGGTTCCCCCCCCCCTCGGGCTCCCCCCCCCCGGACTCCTCCCCCCCCCCCCCCCCGGACTCCTCCCCCCCCCCGGACTCCTCCCCCCCCCCGGACTCCTCCCCCCCCCCCCCGGACTCCTCCCCCCCCCCCTGGACTCCTCCCCCCCCCGGACTCCTCCCCCCCCCCCCCGGACTCCTCCCCCCCCCCCGGACTCCTCCCCCCCCCGCCGGACTCCTCCCCCCCCCCGGACTCCTCCCCCCCCCCCGGACTCCTCCCCCCCCCCCCGGACTCTCCCCCCCCCACGGACTCCCTCCCCCCCCCCCCGGACTCCTCCCCCCCCGGACCCTCCCCCCCCCCCCCCCGGACTCCCTCCCCCCCCCCCCCGGACTCCTCCCCCCCCCCCGGACTCCTCCCCCCCCCCCGGACTCCCTCCCCCCCCCCCCCCGGACTCCTCCCCCCCCCCCGGACTCCTCCCCCCCCGGACTCCTCCCCCCCCCGGACTCCTCCCCCCCCCCCACGGACTCCTCCCCCCCCCCCCGGACTCCTCCCCCCCTCGGGCTCCCCCCCCCCCCCTCGGGCTCCCCCCCCCCCCCCCCCCCCGGACTCCTCCCTCCTCCTCCCCCCAGACTCGTCCCCCCCCCCCGGACTCCTCCCCCCCCCCCCCGGACTCCTCCCCCCCCTCGGGCGCCCCCTCCCCCTCGGGCTCCCCCCCCCCCCCGGACTCCTCCCCCCCCCCCCGGACTCCTCCCCCCCCCCCGGACTCCTCCCCCCCCCACGGACTCCTCCCCCCCCTCGGGCTCCCCCCCCCCCCCCCCCGGACTCCTCCCTCCTCCTCCCCCAGACTCGTCCCCCCCCCCCCGGACTCCTCCCCCCCCCCCCGGACTCCTCCCCCCCCCCGGACTCCTCCCCCCCACCCCCCGGACTCCTCCCCCCCCCCCCCCGGACACCTCCCTCCCCCCGGACTCCTCCCCCCCCCCCCGGACTCCTCCCCCCCCCCCCCGGACTCCTCCCCCCCCCCCCCCCGGACTCCTCCCCCCCCCCCAGACTCCTCCCCCCCTCCCCCAGACCCCTCTCCCCCCCCCCGACTCCTCCCCCCCCCCCCGGACTCCTCCCCCCCCCCCCCGGACTCCTCCCCCCCCCCCCCCGGACACCTCCCCCCCCCGGACTCCTCCCCCCCCCCCTGGACTCCTCCCCCCCCCCCCTGGACTCCTCCCCCCCCCCCCCCCAGACTCCTCCCCCCCCCCCCAGACTCCTCCCCCCCCCAGACCCCTCTCCCCCCCCCGACTCCTCCCCCCCCCCCGGACTCCTCCCCCCCCCCCCCGGACTCCTCCCTGAACCTCCCCACCTTCTCTCAGTCTCCCTCTAGCTCTAACATCCCTCCTCTCCATCCGCCCCGTGCCCCGCCTTCACAAACTCTCCCCTTCAACCCCGCCCCGCCCCAGCCCGCCCCGCCCCGCGTCAGCCGCCCCGCCCCGCCGCCCGCAGATCGGGGGCTGACTTCGCGACTGCGGCGCTCGCTTCTCCCCACGGCTCTCGCCGCTGCCGCTGCGTCGATCCGCGTCGTGTTATTGTGGCGCTGCGGGTGGGGGGGCAGGGAGAGAGGTGGGGGGGAGAAGCAGGAGGAGGAGCCGCGCAGCCACGCGTGGACGCGGGAGAGCGAGCGAGGGAGCGAGCGCGGAGAAAAGAGGAGCGGAGAGCGCGACCCGCGAGCGGACCGACGAGGTGAGAACGATCGACACACCGCCAACCCCACCGCCAACCCCACCGGCCCGCGGTTGTGTCTCCCCACCGCTACTTCCACACCGCCCCCCCTCCTCCCCTCTGCGCTGTGGCTCTGTGAGCCCCCATCCCCCCGGATTCTCTCCACAACTGTAGCTTTGAGTGCGAATAGCGACTCGTCTCGCCGAGGAAATGGCGAACGGGATGATGGAGAGAGAGGGAGGAGGAGTGGAGGTGCAGGGCGGACGACGAGGAGGGATGAGCGAGGAAGGGTGAGCGGGGGGGGGGTGAGCGGGGGGGGGGGGGGTGAGCGGGGGGGGGGTGAGCGGGGGGGGGGTGAGCGGGGGGGGGGGTGAGCGGGGGGGGGGTGAGCGGGGGGGGGGGGTGAGCGGGGGGGGAGCGAGGAAGGATGAGCGGGGGGGGGGGTGTGAGTGGGGAATGGTGAGCGGGGAGGGGGTGAGCGAGGGAGGGTGAGCGGGGGAGAGTGAGCGGGAAGGGTGAGCGGGGAGGGTGAGCGGTGAGGGTGAGCGGGGGGGGTGAGTGGGGAAGGGTGAGCGGGGAGGGTGAGCGGTGAGGGTGAGCGAGGGAGGGGTGAGCGGGGAGGGGTGAGCGGGGAGGGGTGAGCGGGGAGGGGTGAGCGGGGAGGGGTGAGCGGGGAAGGGTGAGCGGGGAAGGGTGAGCGGGGTGGGGGGTGAGCGAGGGAGGGTGAGCGGGGAGGGTGAGCGGGGAGGGGTGAGCGGGGAGGGGTGAGCGGGGAGTCAGAGGAGGGATGGGTAGGAGGAGGACATAATGATGAAGGTGGATGACCGACGAGGATGTCCAGATGAGGGATGAGGTTTGACCAAGGGATGAGGAGGAGCAAAGAGGATGGAGGGATGAGAAGAAGCGAGGGGAAGTGACGAGGAGAGTGTGTGAGTGAGTAGGTCTGAGTGAGTGAGTTGGTCTGAGTGAGTGAGTTGGTCTGAGTGAGTGAGTAGGTCTGCGCGAGTGAGTAGGTCTGAGTGAGTGAGTAGGTCTGAGTGAGTGAGTAGGTGTGTGTGAGTGAGTAGGTGTGTGTGAGTGAGTAGGTGTGTGTGAGTGAGTAGGTCCTGGTGAGTGAGTAGGTCTGAGTGAGTGAGTAGGTCTGCATGAGTGAGTAGGTGTGTGTGAGTGAGTAGGTCTGAGTGAGTGAGTAGGTCTGAGTGAGTGAGTAGGTCTGAGTGAGTGAGTAGGTCTGAGTGAGTGAGTAGGTGTGTGTGAGTGAGTAGGTCTGAGTGAGTGAGTAGGTCTGAGTGAGTGAGTAGGTCTGAGTGAGTGAGTAGGTGTGTGTGAGTGAGTAGGTGTGTGTGAGTGAGTAGGTCTGCGTGAGTGAGTAGGTGTGTGTGAGTGAGTAGGTGTGTGTGAGTGAGTAGGTGTGTGTGAGTGAGTAGGTGTGTGTGAGTGAGTAGGTCTGAGTGAGTGAGTAGGTGTGTGTGAGTGAGTAGGTCTGAGTGAGTGAGTAGGTCTGCGTGAGTGAGTAGGTGTGTGTGAGTGAGTAGGTCTGCGTGAGTGAGTAGGTCTGAGTGAGTGAGTAGGTCTGCGTGAGTGAGTAGGTGTGTGTGAGTGAGTAGGTCTGAGTGAGTGAGTAGGTCTGCGTGAGTGAGTAGGTCTGCGTGAGTGAGTAGGTCTGAGTGAGTGAGTAGGTGTGTGTGAGTGAGTAGGTGTGTGTGAGGAAGTACTGAGGGCGATCCGGAGTCTGAGACCAGGGAAGGCACCGGGCAGAGATGATCTCCCAAGCGAAATGCTGAGGGAGGGTGGCGTTTGTGCACAGACTGCCCTATATGACATCATAACAACAGTCTGGACCACTGGACGGGTTCCGCAGGACTGGAAGGATGCCCTGGTGGTCCCCCTCTTTAAGAAGGGGGACCGTACCGACTGTAACAACTACAGGGGCATCTCACTCCTCAGTGTGCCGGGTAAGGTCCTGGCAAGGATTATTCAACATCGCCTTGCTAGGCACGCTGAGGAGAGGCTTGCGGAGCCCCAATGCGGTTTCAGGAAAGGGCGGTCCTGCACAGATGCCATATTTTCTGTCCGTCTGCTACAGCAGAGGTGTAGGGAATTCCAAAAAGACCTACATCTCTGCTTTATTGACCTGGTCAAGGCCTATGATACCATCAGTAGGACTGGGCTCTGGGTTGTTCTTCGTGCTTTCGGAGTCCCTGACCCTCTGCTCACGATCATTAAGGACCTTCATGATGGTGAGCGGGCCCGGGTAAAACTACGTGGCCGGGAGTCGGAGCCTTTCCCTGTGCACCTTGGGGTGCGACAGGGATGTCCTTTGGCTCCCACATTATTTAACATCTATTTCGACTGCGTAGTTCGTGAAGCCTTCAATAGCTGTACCGGGGGAATTTCCATTTGGTACAGATATAATGGGAGGCTGATCGACGCCCGGGTGCGATCAAGGGATGGCTCCCTAATGGTCAACAACGTTATGTATGCCGATGATTTGGTAATAGCTGCTCATTCAGAAGAGGAGTTGGAGACGCTGCTGCTGAGACTGGAGCGTGCCACTAAGAGGTGGGGCCTTACCATCAGCCCCACCAAAACTAAGCACCTGCCTGGGTATTTTGTACCATCGGACACTCCACCCCCACAACTCCCAATTGGTGATGGGGCAGTTGTGGAGAGAGTGGAGAGTTTCCCATACCTGGGCAGTGTGCTTATGACCGGCTCCAGTTTATCAGCAGAGGTCTCACTCCGAATCAGTCGAGCGGCAATATCTTTTCATCGGTTGCGTAACGCTGTGTGGAAGCTACCTGGTCTGTCGCTCCGCACGAAGCTTCAGGTCTTCTCGGCCACGGTCATTCCCTCCCTTCTCTACGCTTGCGAAACGTGGACCCCCCTAGTGGAGCATCTTCGCCGGTTGGAAACATTTAGGCTGGCCTGCCTACGATCCATCCTGGGTTTAACCAGGCTGGATTGTGTGAGGAGCTCACAAGTCCTTGAAAGATCTGGGCAAAGTCCCATCAGTGAGCTCCTCCGGCAGGCAAGGCTGCGTTGGCTGGGTCATGTAGCCCGCATGCCCAGCAACCGCATGCCTAAACAGCTTTTGTTCGGCCGGATCGAGGGGGCTAAACGGGCGCGGCACGGGCTAGAGAAGAGATGGAGTGATGTGGTACAGGAGGACGTGGAGCTGAGTGGACTTGCCGATGACTGGTACCAGCGGTGTCAAGATCGGCCTCAGTGGAGGAGGCTCGTGAAGGACGCTACTGGGCAGTTGGAGGCAGTCGCCCTCCAACAACAACGGAGGGCGGAGGAGCGACGCTCACAACAACGAGCGGAGCGCCGGGTGGCTAAAGCACAGCAAGTTGGTACAGTAGGGGGCACAGGTGGTGCATCAGCCAGTCATCTCGGTCATCTCGGTCAGTCGACCCGTGGCACCTGGGTCTGCCCCGTGACCTCCTGCCAGCGGGCGTTCGACACTTCACGTGGCCTCAAGGTGCACATGGCCTGGCACAAGCGTCGTGGTGACGTCACCGCCACTTAGTGGCGAATGGCGGTTGTTGTTGTTGTTGTTGTTGTGTGTGAGTGAGTAGGTCTGAGTGAGTGAGTAGGTCTGAGTGAGTGAGTAGGTGTGTGTGAGTGAGTAGATCCTGGTGAGTGAGTAGGTCTGAGTGAGTAGGTCTGCGCGAGTGAGTAGGTGTGCGTGAGTGAGTAGGTCTGAGTGAGTAGGTCTGTGTGAGTGAGTAGGTCTGAGTGAGTGAGTTGGTCTGAGTGAGTGAGTAGGTCTGCGTGAGTGAGTAGGTCTGAGTGAGTAGGTCTGTGTGAGTGAGTAGGTCTGAGTGAGTGAGTTGGTCTGAGTGAGTGAGTAGGTCTGCGTGAGTGAGTAGGTCTGAGTGAGTGAGTAGGTCTGCGTGAGTGAGTAGGTCTGCGTGAGTGAGTAGGTGTGTGTGAGTGAGTAGGTGTGCGTGAGTGAGTAGGTCTGCGTGAGTGAGTAGGTGTGTGTGAGTGAGTAGGTCTGTGTGAGTGAGTAGGTCTGAGTGAGTGAGTAGGTGTGTGTGAGTGAGTAGGTCTGCGTGAGTGAGTAGGTCTGAGTGAGTGAGTAGGTGTGTGTGAGTGAGTAGGTCTGTGTGAGTGAGTAGGTGTGTGTGAGTGAGTAGGTCTGCGTGAGTGAGTAGGTGTGTGTGAGTGAGTAGGTCTGCGCGAGTGAGTAGGTCTGCGTGAGTGAGTAGGTGTGTGTGAGTGAGTAGGTCTGCGCGAGTGAGTAGGTCTGCGTGAGTGAGTAGGTCTGCGCGAGTGAGTAGGTCTGCGTGAGTGAGTAGGTGTGTGTGAGTGAGTAGGTCTGCGTGAGTGAGTAGGTCTGCGCGAGTGAGTAGGTCTGCGTGAGTGAGTAGGTCTGAGTGAGTGAGTAGGTGTGTGTGAGTGAGTAGGTCTGCGCGAGTGAGTAGGTGTGAGTGAGTGAGTAGGTCTGCGTGAGTGAGTAGGTCTGCGCGAGTGAGTAGGTCTGTGTGAGTGAGTAGGTGTGTGTGAGTGAGTAGGTCTGCGTGAGTGAGTAGGTGTGTGTGAGTGAGTAGGTCTGCGCGAGTGAGTAGGTCTGCGTGAGTGAGTAGGTCTGAGTGAGTGAGTAGGTGTGTGTGAGTGAGTAGGTCTGCGCGAGTGAGTAGGTGTGAGTGAGTGAGTAGGTCTGAGTGAGTGAGTAGGTCTGCGTGAGTGAGTAGGTCCTGGTGAGTGAGTAGGTCTGAGTGAGTGAGTAGGTGTGCGTGAGTGAGTAGGTCTGAGTGAGTGAGTAGGTGTGCGTGAGTGAGTAGGTCTGAGTGAGTGAGTAGGTCTGAGTGAGTGAGTAGGTCTGAGTGAGTGAGTAGGTCTGAGTGAGTGAGTAGGTGTGCGTGAGTGAGTAGGTGTGCGTGAGTGAGTAGGTGTGCGTGAGTGAGTAGGTCTGCGTGAGTGAGTAGGTCTGAGTGAGTGAGTAGGTCTGAGTGAGTGAGTAGGTCTGAGTGAGTGAGTAGGTGTGCGTGAGTGAGTAGGTCTGAGTGAGTGAGTAGGTGTGTGTGAGTGAGTAGGTCTGAGTGAGTGAGTAGGTCTGAGTGAGTGAGTAGGTGTGCGTGAGTGAGTAGGTGTGTGTGAGTGAGTAGGTGTGCGTGAGTGAGTAGGTCTGAGTGAGTGAGTAGGTGTGTGTGAGTGAGTAGGTCTGTGTGAGTGAGTAGGTGTGTGTGAGTGAGTAGGTCTGAGTGAGTGAGTAGGTGTGTGTGAGTGAGTAGGTGTGCGTGAGTGAGTAGGTCTGAGTGAGTGAGTAGGTGTGTGTGAGTGAGTAGGTCTGTGTGAGTGAGTAGGTGTGTGTGAGTGAGTAGGTCTGAGTGAGTGAGTAGGTGTGCGTGAGTGAGTAGGTCTGCGTGAGTGAGTAGGTCTGCGTGAGTGAGTAGGTCTGCGTGAGTGAGTAGGTGTGTGTGAGTGAGTAGGTGTGCGTGAGTGAGTAGGTCTGAGTGAGTGAGTAGGTCTGTGTGAGTGAGTAGGTCTGAGTGAGTGAGTAGGTCTGAGTGAGTGAGTAGGTGTGCGTGAGTGAGTAGGTCTGAGTGAGTGAGTAGGTCTGAGTGAGTGAGTAGGTCTGAGTGAGTGAGTAGGTGTGTGTGAGTGAGTAGGTGTGCGTGAGTGAGTAGGTCTGAGTGAGTGAGTAGGTCTGTGTGAGTGAGTAGGTCTGAGTGAGTGAGTAGGTCTGCGCGAGTGAGTAGGTGTGCGTGAGTGAGTAGGTCTGAGTGAGTGAGTTGGTCTGAGTGAGTGAGTAGGTGTGTGTGAGTGAGTAGGTCTGCGTGAGTGAGTTGGTCTGAGTGAGTGAGTAGGTCTGCGTGAGTGAGTAGGTGTGTGTGAGTGAGTAGGAGTGTGTGAGTGAGTAGGTCTGAGTGAGTGAGTTGGTCTGAGTGAGTGAGTAGGTCTGCGTGAGTGAGTAGGTGTGTGTGAGTGAGTAGGAGTGTGTGAGTGAGTAGGTCTGAGTGAGTGAGTTGGTCTGCGTGAGTGAGTAGGTCTGAGTGAGTGAGTAGGTCTGCGCGAGTGAGTAGGTCTGAGTGAGTGAGTAGGTCTGAGTGAGTGAGTAGGTCTGCGTGAGTGAGTAGGTCTGAGTGAATGAGTAGGTCTGAGTGAGTGAGTAGGTCTGCGTGAGTGAGTAGGTCTGAGTGAGTGAGTAGGTCTGAGTGAGTGAGTAGGTCTGCGTGAGTGAGTAGGTGTGCGTGAGTGAGTAGGTCTGAGTGAGTGAGTAGGTCTGAGTGAGTGAGTAGGTCTGAGTGAGTGAGTAGGTGTGTGTGAGTGAGTAGGTCTGCGCGAGTGAGTAGGTGTGCGTGAGTGAGTAGGTCTGAGTGAGTGAGTTGGTCTGAGTGAGTGAGTAGGTCTGCGCGAGTGAGTAGGAGTGTGTGAGTGAGTAGGTCTGCGTGAGTGAGTAGGTCTGCGTGAGTGAGTAGGTCTGAGTGAGTGAGTAGGTCTGAGTGAGTGAGTAGGTCTGAGTGAGTGAGTAGGTGTGTGTGAGTGAGTAGGTCTGCGCGAGTGAGTAGGTGTGCGTGAGTGAGTAGGTCTGAGTGAGTGAGTTGGTCTGAGTGAGTGAGTAGGTCTGCGCGAGTGAGTAGGAGTGTGTGAGTGAGTAGGTCTGCGTGAGTGAGTAGGTCTGAGTGAGTGAGTAGGTCTGAGTGAGTGAGTAGGTCTGCGCGAGTGAGTAGGTCTGAGTGAGTGAGTAGGTCTGAGTGAGTGAGTAGGTCTGCGTGAGTGAGTAGGTGTGTGTGAGTGAGTAGGTCTGCGTGAGTGAGTAGGTCTGAGTGAGTGAGTAGGTCTGCGTGAATGAGTAGGTCTGCGTGAGTGAGTAGGTCTGAGTGAGTGAGTAGGTCTGCGTGAGTGAGTAGGTCTGCGTGAGTGAGTAGGTCTGAGTGAGTGAGTAGGTCTGCGTGAGTGAGTAGGTCTGCGCGAGTGAGTAGGTCTGCGTGAATGAGTAGGTGTGCGTGAGTGAGTAGGTGTGTGTGAGTGAGTAGGTCTGCGTGAGTGAGTAGGTCTGCGTGAGTGAGTAGGTGTGTGTGAGTGAGTAGGTCTGCGTGAGTGAGTAGGTCTGCGTGAGTGAGTAGGTCTGAGTGAGTGAGTAGGTCTGAGTGAGTGAGTAGGTCTGAGTGAGTGAGTAGGTCTGTGTGAGTGAGTAGGTCTGAGTGAGTGAGTTGGTCTGAGTGAGTGAGTAGGTCTGCGTGAATGAGTAGGTCTGCGTGAGTGAGTAGGTCTGCGTGAGTGAGTAGGTCTGAGTGAGTGAGTAGGTCTGCGTGAGTGAGTAGGTCTGAGTGAGTGAGTAGGTCTGCGTGAGTGAGTAGGTCTGCGTGAGTGAGTAGGTCTGCGTGAGTGAGTAGGAGTGTGTGAGTGAGTAGGTCTGCGTGAGTGAGTAGGTCTGCGTGAGTGAGTAGGTCTGAGTGAGTGAGTAGGTCTGCGTGAGTGAGTAGGTCTGCGTGAGTATGCGGGGATGAGTATGGATGGCGAGGGGTGCGAGGGAAGAAGTTGGATTAGTCGGAGGAGAGACGAGGAGGGAGGTCATGACGACTTCAAACCCAAACAACAACAACCCGCGCCATGCGTGGCGGGAGGGATGGGGGGAGGGCACGGGGAAGGAGGGGGGAGGGAGGGAGAGTTCCCCAACAATAGGGGGATGCGAGGGGAGCCGTGCGTAACGAACCGCGACCCCTTGAGACCACGACCTCTTTTAGTAACCCCTGACCGCGAGACCCTGATGATCTCGACCCGCTGGGGTAAGTTGCGTTAAGAACTCATTTTGTGTAACTTTGTCGCTGACGAGTTTGCTATTTAAATCTGAGCCGTTTAAAACGGTCAATGATATACTAAGACGGTCACGATTGACCACTGTTGCTGCTTGATGACACCCTTTGCGGAGGAAATCGGGTTGAGAGGGGGTGAACAATCAGATGGGTGGACAATCAGATGGGTGGACAATCAGAGTGAGTGGTGCACATTGAGGGTTTGAGAGGAGTGGACAGTCGTTAGTGAGGGGTGAACAATCGTGGTTATAGTAGTGAGAGGGTTGGGCAATCGGAGTGAGCCGTGGACATGGGGTAAAATTGGTGGACGATCGTGGAAGCAAGTGTGGTGGACAATGAGAGTAAGCGTGGTGGAGCAGTAGCAGCTGCTGTGGCTGCCACCACCACCCCACAGTTCCCCAAGCACCAACTGTTGAATGCGTAAACACCAGCAGCAATAACATCCACCATGGCTCGCATTCCTGCACAACAACGGCCACCACTGCCGCCAAAGCCGCCACCACCACCGCCATCACCACCCTCATCATCACCGCCACCACCGCACTCGTCATCACCGCCATCATCAACACCACCACCACCCTCATCATCACTGCCACCACCGTCCTCATCATCACCGCCTCCATCGCCCTCGTCATCACCGCCATCATCAACACCACCACCGCCCTCATCATCACCGCCACCACCACCGCCATCATCACCGCCATTATCAACACCACCACCACCCTCAACACCACCACCACCCTCAACACCACCACCACCCTCATCATCACCGCCACCACCACCCTCATCATCACCGCCACCACCGTCCTCATCATCACTGCCATCACCGCCCTCATCATCACTGCCATCACCGCCCTCATCATCACCGCCACCACCGCCCTCGTCATCACTGCCATCATCAACACCACCACCCTCATCATCACTGCCATCACCACCACCACTGCCATCACCACCACCACTGCCATCACCACCACCCTCATCATCACTGCCACCACCACCCTCATCATCACCGCCACCACCGTCCTCATCATCACTGCCATCACCGCCCTCATCATCACTGCCATCACCGCCCTCATCATCACCGCCACCACCGCCCTCGTCATCACTGCCAT
Organism: Lampetra planeri; assembly: GCF_965212315.1. Lineage (NCBI taxonomy): Eukaryota > Metazoa > Chordata > Hyperoartia > Petromyzontiformes > Petromyzontidae > Lampetra > Lampetra planeri. The sequence continues at coordinate 12,056,326 of NC_136132.1, forward strand.
CATCAACACCACCACCCTCATCATCACTGCCATCACCACCACCACTGCCATCACCACCACCACTGCCATCACCACCACCATCATCACCACCGACGCCACCGTCGAGGGCGGCAGTGCGACTGCCGCTCGGCGTCCAGCAAGAGGGGCAGGATGTGACTTGGGGACCGGTGGCAGGAACAACTCGCAGAGGTGATCATTAGCGCCGGGTGTGGTGCCCACAAGACACGGACTCCCAGTATGGGGTCATAAATATGCAGTACGCAAAGTGGATTTTTGCTCCGGTTTCCTCCCGCATACTAAACACACAAACGCACGTGCAAAGCGCGATTTTGGCTTTTAAAAGTAGTCAACTTCCAATTGGCAGGTGCCCTGCTGAAAATGTCGGGAAACATCGCGAGGTCCTCCTGGATTAGGCGCGATTTTGTTGTCATCATCATCAGCATTTTGTTGTCATCATCATCAGTATTTTGCTCTCGTCATCATCAGCATCATCATCTTTGTCGTCGTACTCATTCAAAGCCGCCACCGAGCTATTGAAAAGGAATTGGACCAAACATCGCAATGTGGAACGACCCTGGAAACGAGTCGAAGGTTGGATCTGATGGCGCCCGTGCAGGCAGGCCGCGTGCACCCGTCGCGGACCCAGCAGAGTTCCGTGTGTGCGTTGGGTTTTTATTTTTTATTTTCACGGTCGCTGAGCGCGGGCTGCCCAAAGGACCGAACCATCAAAGCTGCGATGATGGCACAGCCACCCACGCTGTGGAATGTCGCCGTAACCGATCTCGATGTTGCACAGGTCCCCTCCTCGAGGCGGGTGTGGGTGAAGGCCACCGTGCAGGGGCTGCATCTGCCGCGGTCCCCACGCACGCTGTAGCGCATCTCCGTTATGCCCGAGGTTGTGCACGCACTTTGTTTACTCGCGTCTGAAACGCAATATCTTCTTTTACGCCGTCGTTGATTTGTGCGTAAGCACCGTTTATCGTTTATCCTGTTTGTAGTAAGTTCTGGCGTGGGTTCCCCGGTGTAAATAATTTGTTGTTCTTGTTGTTGTTGCTGCTCCTCGTCAGTTTGCACATTCCCTCCACCCTGCAGTGCCCTGTAGTGGCTGCCTGCCAATGCCGACGGCCTTGGGCTGTGCTCTCCGAGTCTCTGTGTAACTCTCTCGAGCTCGATGCAACTCTGCGAGTCTCTGTGCAACTCCGTGGGCCTCTGTGTAACTGCAAAGTGCTGCAACTGCCGCCACAGCCGCCACGGCCGACCATCTTGGGCCGTGGTCGTCCCGGTAACGGAGCTGCCTAGCTCAACGGGGCCTTGCCGGCTAAAATCAATCCCAAGTCCGAGGAGTGAACACGTTGCCGGAATTGACGAAGGTTGTTGTGAGAGCTTGGGGATGAGAGGCGACGGGAGAATTCCAAAGCGGATCGTTGGTGCGAGGGGAGAAGCGGAGAGAGAAACGTTGTGACAGGCAGTGTGGCGAGTGAGCGGTGCAGTGAGCAGGTGGGTAGGTGAGTTGGTGGGTGAGCGAGTCTGTTGTTGTGACACAAAAGCAAGCGGAGCGTCGGCTGGCTGTAACGCAAAGAGTTGGCACAGAGGGGAGCACAGCTGGTGCATCTGCCAGTCACCTTATTCAGTCAACCCGTGGCACCTGGGTTTGTTCCGTGACCGGCCAACGGCCCTTCGACACTTAATGTGGCCTGAAAGTGCACCCATCATGGCACAAGCGCCGTGGTGACATAACCGCTACTTGGTGGTGGTTGTTGTTGTTGTTGTGACCTGCAGTGTGGTGGCGGTTATACACGGTGCGGTGGATGAAACGAAACACTCCAATGGTCTGGTCCAGACCGAGTCGCCAGCACGGGTGGTGGACTCAACGCATTAAGTCACCACGGGAGGTGGTCATCACGGCTGTCGCGATAGAGGAGGTTTTTTGCCGCTCGACTTCTATTTAATTAAAAAGCCGCTGATTTAGTCAACTTTCTTCGAAGCCTTTCAGCTACGCGCGGGGAGTGAAGTGCGACCGATTTCGTGTAGGATAACGACGTCGGCCTTCCTGCCACGGCTGTCCGCTCACGAGTTGGGCTCGCAGCCAGAAACTTTACGCGCTTGCTCGCCATGTTTCCTGTGTCAGTCGGCGGTACATTTGGGCGCCACAGTGGCGAGATGTTAACTACCTCGCCTGGTATACAGGAGGTCGTGGGTTCGATCCCGATCCTGACGCCTCCTGTATATCTGGAGTTTAAATGTCTCTCTCCCTGTGATCGCGTAGATTTTTCTCCGGGTCCTCTGGTTTTTTCCCTCCACCTTTAGTTGAGAGTATTTGGCCGCGATAAATTTCCACGCGATAAGCCACTTTGTTGAGCTCTCATTTGCGACCAGGTCGCTTATGAAAAAGAGCTACATAGCTCAGTGGGCCTTACCTGGTAAAATAACGAATAGTTTGTAGAGTTTAGTTTAGGCGGGCTTCCCGTGTCGAGCAGCGGTTAACTGTGACCAGGGGGAGGGAGGGAGGGAGGGAGGGGCAGGCAGAGTTGTTTTTACACAGAGTGCTCGTGGAGTCGCTTGGTTACATCTCGGTTTTATTTGGCAAAATAATTTGGCGACGTTGCTGCTGCTGCTGTTGCTGCTGCGTCGGCAGCGGTGCACAGGCACAAACAACAAACGCCACGTTCGTCAACAACGCCGCGTGGAGAGGCCTCCGCCGCTGCCACCGCCGCCGGAGAGACGGAGCGAGCAATAGCTGGAGACCGCACCACACACCCCCCCATGGTGCCCTGACAAGAATTGCATTCTCGCAATGTTTCCCAATGACCAGTCTCACTTTTTGTGGTAGGTAATGAGTAAGGGACACGTTCTGCTTTTTTTAATTAAATGAGTTTATGCATAATTCAGTGCAGAACTTTTGAAGGGGTTGTCTGCTGGAGTTTTTGGCTGCTTGTAAATGTCCACGTGATGATGATGATAAGCCACTTTCGTTGAGCCGTCGTTTGTGGCCACGTCGCTTCCGAAAAAGAGCTACATAGCTCAGTGGGCCCCACCTGGTAAAATAAAATTAGCGCTTTATAATTTGTTTATAGTTACCTAATGTCTGCCAGTGGGTGGTCGGTCATCATGTCAACATAAGGACCGTTCAACAAAAATCGGTTTCACCCTTTGTAAGGAATCAAGTCTGTATTAACCACACGTACTTGTGGTGAACATGCAAACAAACATGCTCTGAAAATATATACATTGCCTTTGAAACTGATTGACCTACAACATCTTAACACCTCCTGTTTTTTTGCCAGAGAGAGTAAAACCTATTCTTAATTTTATATTGATACTGGCAAAAAAAGGCCCCGTGATATACGACCGTTTATCTGGAGACGGTGTCGACGTTTCATTCCTCGCAGCCCCCCCCCCCCTCGTGGCCTGTACAGTGCAGGCTCCTGATCGTATTTGGATTCGCGTTGGCGACGTCCGTTTTTACCGAGTCGATGGTGTCGGTTGCGTTCAAGGTGACGTGAAAACGTGCAACAGGTGGAGGTGCCGCGTCCAGAACGAGCCCCTCGTTCGAGACCCAAACGCCGCGCCTTTTCCTGGCTTTGACTTTCCTGCTGCGACCACCAACCGCGTCGGAACGTTACCAGGCCAATGCGCACATCTCCTACGCGGCGAGTACACTCACGGCGATTGTGGCCAATCCGACCCAAACTATGGACCGGACAGTAAATCCAGTGGTTTGTGCTCCTCCAACAGAGGAGGAGGAACAGCAAAACGACACTCTCTCTCTCGCTCTGATGAAGCCCTCTCTATATGGGCAGCAACAGACCTCGACATTGGCACCTGGCTTCCCGAAGCAATTGATGCCAGTATCAACGTGCCCCTTGAGACCATTTCATTGATATTTAGCAGAGAAAGGACGTGGAATTTATTATTATGAACTTCGGGTCCAATTCTCAAAGCTTGAAATTTCAGGATTGCCGCCACCACCGCCATCTCCCCACCCTCCCTGGGAGGTTGCTATGGCTCTGTGTATTTATTTTATGTGGGGGTAGCGGTCTGTGAAGAGGGAGCCGCCCGCTCTCCTCCTCCTCCTCGTGCAGGACCGGCCGACTTGAGCTCAAGTGGTTTTCTTTTAATGGAGCGGACTCCACGTCGGGTTTCAAATGAGTGCGGGCGCGGCCGGGGCGAGCGGCTCGGCCTCGCGGGGGCCGCAGGGCGAGCGCGGGAAAACAACGACGACCACGAGCCCGGCAAGCGCTTCGTCCGCATGCCGAGGGCGACGTGCACGGTGTTGAGAGGTCGCTGCCGGTTCGATTCCGTCGCCCAGCACCGCGGTTGAAACAATGGGGGCGAGTTTCTCGATGCCTTCGCCGCCTCTGCCCACCCAGCAGGGGGTCAACCGCAGTTGGTCTGTGATCATCCATAATACAGGTTTTTTTTTGGGTTAGATCGCGTAAATATACATGTGTAAATATAAGTGTCGTCATTAAACCCGTCTGTGATCAACAGGTCGTGTGCGACTCTTGTCCACCTCTTCCCAGACGTCTGGTCAGCGTGGAAGAGTAGACCAAATACTGCTCTCTGGCGTGAGCAAGCCAACAATAACAGGGTCATCAGCTGAGAAAAAGAGGGCACGTCTAACCACGCGGTGACTTTTACCGCTGTGCTGTTTGTAGATTGGCGCATGCTAATCAGCGCGTTCCTGACGTGCGGAGCCGGTAGTGGTGAATGTGGTTGTCATTGAACAGCCCTCCTTGGCGGTTCTTCGGCAGAGCGTTGGTCGAGGACAGAGACCCCCCCCCCTCTCTCTCCCTCTCTCCGGCGTCGTTTGGCTGAGCGAGCCAAGGAAAATTAAGGTCCCGCACTCCCGGCCCGCGTGCGTGGGTGAGCGGCCGACTCGGTGTTTTGCTGCGGAACGTTCTGTCCTTTGGAGGGACGTTGTCTCCCGCACACGCATGCGCACGCGCGCGCGTGCACGCGTGTGCTTGCGTGCACGGAGATGGAAGTCTCCGTTGCCAAGGGAGACCTGGGGTGGAAACGGAGCGACAAAAATAGTGATTTTCTTGCTCAACCGAGCGTCGAGGCGGTGTTCATCTGTTTACAGCCCGGCGCCAGTGATGGAAATTGCACATTCCACATTACTATGGTGGTAGCAAGTCTCTCCACTGTTGACCTCCCCACAAAGTGGTATATCATCAACCTCGAAGTGATGGCGGGCTGAGTCAACCCCCCCAGTCTGTAAGCTAAGATACAAATTGCAGCTCTGAGCAATTGTTATTCATCGCAATGCCGCCATCTCTACCCTCTTCCTCCTCTTGTCTCCTCCACTTCTACTCTTCTCGTTCTGTCTGCCCTCCTCATCCTCTTCATCCTCTTCATCCTGTCTCCTCCCCGCCTTGCTCACCCTGTCTGGCGAATTGCCCGATGATGCTGGATGCAATTACCAGCGAAACGTCGTACTCAAATTGTAAATGTTGTGGTTTCACGCTTCAACACACCGGTGGGCTAAAGCAGTGAACTATTTGTCTTTTGTCAACGTGACACTTTTTTACTGATTGGCCGTGTCGGGTGGTGGAGGGTTACGACACATTTATAAATAACGCGATCTAAACCCAAAAATTGTTGATTATGAACAATATTGGTCGCGAAAGCCTACGTGTTAAACTCACCCTGTCTCCTTCTCCTCAGATCTTCTCCCCGGGTTCCCCTAATTCCGACTCTTGCCCCCCGCTCGCCGTCCCTCCCTCTCCCTCCGGAGGCCCCTCGTGTCCCGGCTCATCAGCCCGGGCCGCGCACAGCTTCTGACAGAGTCCTTGAAATGCGGCCTTGGCACGGGCATGGAGAGAGAGGGAGAGAGAGCGCGGGAGAACGAACGACCTCTGTTTGTCGGGACGCCGTGTGGTTTGAGGTCTCACGCGTGCTTGCGTGCGTGCGTGTCCCCTCCCAGGTTCGTGCGGCTCGGCTTGAGAGAAAGAGGGAGCGGCCATCACGGCGCCGCCGTGCGGTGGCTTTTTCTGGCAAGGGCGCGCGCCTGGCAGGCCCCGTGGGTTCGCGCCGGGCAGGGGACGCACGGCCGTTGGAGGTATTTGTGAGAAAAAAAAAGAAAGCGGAAAAAAAAACCCCCGTCTTATAAAAACACGAGGCCCAGAGCGCCGCGATTTTAACGGCCGCCATTTACGGTTACGCTCCGCGGAGCCGGGACCCCCGCGGACTGCGGCGCGGCCCTCGGTGGCCGCGGTGGCGGCTCGCCTGGCGGGGGGAGGGAGGGGGGGGCAGGATGGGGGGCAGGACGACGACGTGGAGGGGGTGCTCGCCCCGCTGCGTTGCAGGCGGGTGCGGGGCAAGAGCGGTTCTGGACGTAGGCTCGGGACGTGGGGGCTGGGAGGTGAACATTTTTTTGGGAGCTCTGCTCAAGAATGCAGACGGCCGTTGCCGGGTTTCCTACTTGCGCTGTTTCGGCCGAACGCGTGGCCGTTTCGTTCCGTCGAAAAATCGTTGGAGGCATGGGCTGGGACGGTTACAAAATTCATACTCGCTGTCGTCCAAATACATAATGATTTTCGTAACTATTCTTGCAACTGGAATATAAAAAAATAGAATTGCGTAATTTCAGTTGCAGTGTTGTGTTTTAATCCGAAATAATCAGTACGTTGATGTATTTTATCCGGTCGCGGTTATAATCGTGGACGCCACTTCAATGACGGCGCGCGGTCGGCACGGTGCGCGGCTGTAGAAACGTAAACCGCCCCCGCTTCGAGAACTGGGAAGTTGCTCAACTCACACAAATAAAAATGTTCTCGCTCGCGTGCCGCCGCGGTTATCCAGCCGCCTCCTCGACGGAAGCCCGGCGCGAGACGGCGATCGCTGTCCCCAAATCGGGGTCTCTTTGTCCGCACGCGATCGGCGGCAGCCAAACGAGCGTGTTTACCGCGACGGCAGCTTGGCGCGCGCGCGGGCTCGTTAACCGCCGGCACCGTCGTTAGATCGCCCTGCCGCTGGCGGCCGTGGCCGGGGAGCTGGGTGTGCTCGCGGTCGAGCCTGTAGCCCGCGGACAGCGTGCGGTGGACACTGTAGCCCAGGGGCTGGGTTTGCTCACAGTCGAGCCTGTAGCCCGGGGGCAGTGTGCGGTGGACACTGTGACCCAGGGGCTGGGTTTGCTCACGGTCGAGCCTGTAGCCCGGGGGCAGCGTGCGGTGGACGCTGTGGCCCAGGGGCTGGGTGTGCTCACGTTGGAAGCTGTGCCCAGAGGGCTGTACGTGCTCACGGTTGAGGCCGTAGGGGATGGGCGGCCGTGTTCGGGGATGGCATCGGCTGCCGTTGCATCGTTAGCCACCACGGCTTCCACGCTGTCCCTTTAAAACCCCGTCTGGCCACCCAGTGCCGGGCCCAGCTTCTACGGTGCTGCGAGCGCGCAGCGAAGTGCGTACCCACGGGAGACACGTGGACCGAGTGAACGCGCAGTTTGCGCACGGTGGCTCGCGCGTACGCGCGGGGTGTACAAGCGGGGCGTACGCGCGGGGCCGGTACGCGGCGAGTACACGCACAGCGAGCGCGTAGGATGGAAGCGTGTGCACGGGGGTGCTCGGGAGCGCCCACGCATACACCCTGCCCGCGCGTACACCCTGCCCGCGCGTACACCCTGCACGCGCGTACACCCTGCACGCGCGTACACCCTGCACGCGCGTACACCCTGCACGCGCGTACACCCTCCACGCGCGTACAACCTGCACGCGCGTACACACTCTGCATTCCTGCTGCTCAGTGCCAGCGCCGCTCGGCTCGGGCACCACTCTGTAATTTCACACCACAATGAGCTCAGCAGCCGCACCGCGTCCACCACGCGGGGTGGGGCAGGGTGGGGGGGTTTGGCACTTTGGTGGGGGGGGGGGCGGGGTTTACCAGATTCACACGACGCTCGCACCGCTCGCGTCGCTCACGCACACGTGTTATTCGCACGCGTGTTTACACGTGTGCTAGCACGCGTGTCGCTGGCTCGCACGCACATCCCCCACAATGGCAAATTTTCTGCTTCGGCCTACGTTACCTTGGGGTCTAGCAGCGTTCCGTTGGGGGCTTGTTGCGGACTTTCGCGGTTCAAACCCGACGGCAGCCCCGGTTAATGCTGCGTCAAACGTGCGCCGTCTGCTCCGCAGCGGACGCCAAAGTTCCCGTAATGTTATTCAGACGGCCGTGTTTACCGTCGTCACGGTGTTAAGTTGCCAAATTCTTGTAAATGACCATCAAATTATTTAATTGGGTAAAAATCATTTGGCCACATCTGCTCGCGCCCCCCTTTTCGCTCCCCGCCCCCTCCCCCCCCCCCACGGCCTCGCCGCCACAGGAGCGATGCGAGCGCCAAACGTCCCGGCGGTTTGATTTCGCGATCCGTCGTCGCGGAGTCCGCCTCGGCCACAATGGGCCCAGTGTTCAGGCGGGGCTGCGGGCGCCGAACGCTTCGCTCGGGAAACAACGCGTCGCCCCGTGCGGCCTGACACGCCGTCACGTGCTTTACCAAAAACGATGGAGACCCCCCCCCCCCTCCACTGCCGCCCCCGCCCCCCCCGAAGCAATCGTTAACCTCCCCGATGCCCGGCTCTGCCCGCACGCCGGGTGGCGCGGGGAACAATGGGCGCTCTCACGGGAAGCGTTTCCGCTTCTCGGCGTTCTCGAAGCGTCGACGTTGCTCGGAGCTCCCTGTGCCGCGGGTGTGCGTGCGCCAGGACGCGGGCGCAGGGGTGTCAGGATGTAGGTTGCCGCGGGTGTTGGTGTGCGTTACAACACGGGCGCGTGGGTGTTTGAGCACACTGCTCAAACACCCACACTGCTCAAACACCCACGTGTGGGTGTTTGAACGCAGGCGTGGGGGTGTTCGGGGGCGTTAGAACGCGCACACGTGGGTGTGGTGGTTCGTTATCGCGTGGGTGTTGGATCAGGTTAGAATGCGGACACGTGGGTGTTAACGTGCGTTAGAATGCCGGCATGTGGGTGTTGAAGCACGTTAAAACGCGGGCGCCGTGGGTGTCGGGGTGCGTTATGTACGTTGAACTTCTTTCGCACCGTACGTAGCCAACCGCGCTAATCGGAGGTGCGGGAACACGGGCACGGGGGTGTTGGAGCACGTTCAAATGCGGGTGCATGAGTGTTAGTGTGCGTTAGAACGCGGGCACGTGGATGCAATGAAACTGCTCTGGGCAGGTGTGTGATGCAGGGTTGTGACGCAGGTGTGTGACGCAGGTGTGTGACGCAGGTGTGTGAGGCAGGTGTGACGCAGGTGTGTGACGCAGGTGTGTGACGCAGGTGTGTGACGCAGGTGTGTGACGCTTGTACGCCACGTCGAGCAGCGTGCGCCTCTTGCATTGGCCCAAGCGGCTGCGCGTTCGCCACTCGTCGCGGACGTTCGTGGTCCGACTCGGCCAGGCCGCCCTGGTTAACACCGCGGGCGTATTGGTCCACTCGGACGTTCAGCGAGGACGTTCAGCGGGTTTGACGACAACGACCCGCGGGGCCAGGAAGGGGTTGTAATCGCTGCTGTCAGGGGTGCCGAGACCCACTTCCACGTACCCTAGACTTAAACTAAACTCTAAACTAAACAATTTTTATCTCACCAGGTGAGGCCCATTGAGCTATACAGCTCTTTTTCAAAGGCGGCCTGGCAATGATAGCTCAACGAAGAGGCGGATTTTTGCATGGAAATTTATAGCAGCAGCCAAATACTGTAAAATGCGTGACGTTGATTCTGAATGTGTTGGGAAAAATCAGAGGACCCGGAGGAAAATCCACGCGATCACGGGGGGAGAGAGAGAGAGAGACAGACACAAACTCCAAATATACAGCAGCAGGCGTCGGGGTCGGGATCGAACCCACGACCTCCTGTAGACCAGGCGAGGGAGTTAACATCCTGCCTCCGCGGCACCCCTCCCCCACTCAGGAAGCCAGTTTGCGAGAGTGAAGTTGGTGAAACCCGTCCAGGGAGCTCGTAGCTGTGGACGTTCCAAACGCGCTCTGATCGGTATCTTGTCGGATGCTCACCGAGGTGTTTCGGCTATTTGTCATCGTGATAGCTGAGCACAGGCCTGAAGCCCCCCCCCCCCCCAAAAAACCCCAAGCGATCGGCAACAAGCGGCGCTAATTGACACCGGTGCGAGTTTGCGAGCTAAAACGCTCGCAAAGGACGTAGAGGCCACATCGCAGAGTGGGTCCAGGCCGGGTCTGTTGATGGCACCACCCCTCGCTGCCGCCCCCATCCCTCTGCCAGACACCCCCCCACGTTCTGCCCCTCGACTCGTCCCGCTCGTTGAGTTTCGCGCCGTGGATTTTCTTAACCTTGCCCCCCCCCACCCCCGCCCCCCCAATATTACGCAGCTCCCCCTTCCCGAAGGCCTCCCCACCATTTCCCGTGTCCGAGAAGCAGCGCTCATTACGCGACACGGCCACGGTGACCCCCTGTCGGTGACTCCACGCCCCCAGAGACCCCCTCGGTGCCATACTTCCCACCGCCCCCCCACCCCCTCCCGAGCCCCCACCGCTGCCCACGTCCTCAATGTCAGCCCAAGGTGAATAGCGGCGCCGGCGCCGCGGCGATCGCGCTTGCCAGCTCGCACGCTGACGCCGCCGCCGCCGCCGTTACCGCCGCCCTCCTCGCCCTGCCTCCTCCATAATTTATACGCGGCACGGCGCGCCGGACCGCTGCGGCAGTGCGGGGAGGAGAGAGAGACGCCGCACATTTTAAAGAGAGACCCGGCGGCCGTGACAGTCGCGCCGCGCTGCTCGCTTCAGATTTTCCACTCCCGGTGTCGTCTAATTTTAATTCCCGCTCGCCCGCCCGCTCGCCCGCTCGCTCGCGCCACGTGCCCACAGTTTGCACGCGCCCGGGCGGTGTTTTAGCCGCGTGCGAACGGCGGAGGAAGAGTGGGCCGATGTTCCCGGCTCCGGGACCTGCCCCTGCGGCGGCGGTGGTGATGGTGGCAGAGCAACCCCCAGTACAAACATTGCCTTAGCCGCTCGCCGTGACTCCGTGTTTGTCTTGGCTGCAGGTGATAAGGCGCAGGGGTGCGGGGGTGCGGTGGGGGGGAGGCGGGCGCGGTGTTGGTTTCGGGGCGAGCCGTGGGACGCACTGAGCTGCGTGGAGACGTTTTGGCTGTGTGAGTTGCCCCCCTGGCAGCCCGTGCCGACGGGCGGAGTGCGGTAATGGTTGCCGAACTCCGGGGCAGGATCCGCCTTTTTTCTTGCTGCGGTTCTGTCCCTGTGTGTGCGTGTGTGTGTGCGTGCGTGTGCACGCGTGCGTGCGTGTGCGCGCGTGCGTGTGCGCGCGTGCGTGCGTGTGTGCGTGCGTATGCGTGCGTGTGCGTGTGTGTGTGTGTGTGCGTGTTGGGTAGCGGCAGTGTAATTGTTCGCGCGTTTCGCTGCGAACCCGGTGACTCGGGTCCAATTTCTGCTCACGGCCAATATCAGTGACGAATATCGACATCGGTCTTGGGCCCTCCACTGGGTCGGCTCGGCCTAATAAGAGTAGCTGGTGTGGTGTGTAAACATCAAGACTTGTGAGACAAAGGCGGCCGCACGTGGCGCTGGCCGCACCATCGCCCCTCGTGCGCCGCGGCCGCCTTCGTAGGTGCTCTCTAACGGCACTTGCCCCAACAGTCTATGGAAGGCTACACGGGTTGGATCTTTGTCTCCGAGTGCTTTGTGCGTCTTGTCACTCCGTATGGCCGGCAGCTCTCGCCCCGAGGAGCGCGACCTGGGCGTGCGCCGCGGCGGTGGCGGCGGCCCGCGGGCACGCGCGTCGTCTGGGTCGGTCGAGAGGGCCGTCGGCCCTCAGGCCCACGAAACGCCAGCACGGGGAGGATATTTTGGGAGCTGAGGGTTGAAGGGGAGAGGGTGCGGGCAGGGGCTGGGCCCCGGTTGCCCTGGACTCCCGCTGCTCACGTTGCTGCTTTTGTTGGTTTTGCCAGTGCTCCCCACTCCCTCCCTCCCTCCACTCCGCCCTCTTCCGCGCCACACCCTGCCCAGTGCTGTGCCGCCCGCGGGCGATGGGCCGAACTCCGCGTTCCGCGTCGTGCGTAGCTCGCTCTGCGCCCCCCCCCTGCCCCGCGTGGCACGGTCGGCGCTCACCGCGCCGTGCGCTGTGTACGCTTGCCGTGTCCTGTACGGGCGTGCGCGATATCCTGCGTGGCACCGTCCGTTTCGCGTATACCGCTTGCCCTGTCCCGTTAGCCGAACGCCGTGCTCTTGTTTGCCACGTTCCCTGTGCCACGCGCCACGTTCCGCGTGCCGTACCCCGTTGTGCCACCCTGTGTGCGCGCCGTCGCCGTGTGCCACGCGGGGCTTGCGTCCCCTCGCCGTCCCAAATTGCGTCACGTGCGGCGGCGGCGCCAATTTCGGCGTGACATCAGCGGGATGTGGGTGCGACGAGCGGTTGCCCGCGGGTGCGCCAACTCGACGGGATGTTGGCCGGCCCGGTGGAGACTCCCGCCGTCGCTGGGGGGCAGCAGGAATCGGAGGGGTGGGGGTCCCTTGGGAGCTCCGTGTGAGTGCGCGCGGCAGGGCGGGACTTCCTTCTGTTCCGTGTTCAAATGGAAATCTCCTCTCGCTTGCCTGCGATGGGGTTCGGGGGGAGTGGGGGGGGGGGCGCAGGGCAGTTAGCGGGGGACGTTGGGAGGCCGCAAGTGCCCAAAACCGCACCCAAAAATCCCCCGCCGAGCCTTCGTCCAGTGCATTAATCGCGTCGTTATCCATTTACATTCACTTGCGTGTGAGCGGCACCGTCACGGCGGGACGTGGGTAGCCGATGCGGTGGCCGGAGCCGCGATCCACGCGGATGGGGGGCGGAGAGGCGAGGGGGAACAGCTTGCGGAGCGCTTTGGCGTAGCCAACGGTGACGGTGGCGGCGACGCTCCGATGCGTCGGACGCGGGGGCACAGCGCGAGCGGGCGAGTGGCCGCGCCGCACGTCGCTAACGTAGCCGCTGACCGCGGGGACGGAACGTGAGGGATGGACCCGTGCTTGGAGTCACAACTGAGAGCGGGAGAGGGGGGGGAGCGAGCATGTGGATTAGAGATCGCACGCGAATGACGTCAACACGACGGTTCGTAAAAGTGAGCGGGGGCTTTTGGGGCAGGGCACGTCGCGGGCCAGACGGTGGAGCGAGGATCACTACGGAGTTGCAGACAAAGGGGGGAAAAGCGCCTCGGGGTACGTCCACCGCGGTGGTGGAGCATTGGGATTGGTACGTGTGCTCGTGCTAAGTGGGTCCACTGCATTGCGATACCAAGTTCGCGTTGGAACTGGTAGGGGGGGGGCCCGCTAGTGTTTTGAGTAGGAGCTATGGTTAGAACCATGATCAAGATGAGGGATAGAGTTCGGACTACGGAGACGGTGCGTAGCTTGGGACGGTGAGGGGTATGGTTAAGGTTAGGGGTTGAGATATGGTAAGAAGTCGAGTCAGCGGGTAGCTTTAGGGGTAGGGTTAGCAGTATTGTTCGGGTTGGGAGTTAGTTTGTGGGTATAGTTCTGGATAGATTTAGGTGATGGATTAGGGGTAGGCTTACTGTTAGGTGGGTGGCGTTAGAAGTTGGGGTTGGGGGCATAGTGGCACGGCTAGTGGTGGGGTCACAGAGTGGTGGGGTCACGGTGGGAGGGGGGGTGGGGGTTAGCACGAGCGATGCCGTGAGGACTGCATGTTCCCAGAGGGCCGCCGTCTCCTTGAGCTCCGATGGCCACCGCTAAGTGAGGACGGGCGGCACTGCTGGACGTGCGTGGAGTGTGATAAACGCGCAGCCGCAGCAACATAAATACACGGGGCTGGTGGGAATGTTTTCCTTTCCGTGCGGCAGCCCCTGGCTGTGGGAGGCAGATTGGGGTAGCAGCATCACTCAAACCCCCCCGGCACCCCTCCCCCCCTCGCCCTGTGCATCGCTCTCTCCTGGTCCAGCGATCACCGTTGTCCACCCCATCCCCCTGTCCCTGCCCCCTCGGTGTCTGTGGGATCAACTCTGCTGCAGCTCAGGGTGCCACCTGTTGGGGTTTCACTGAGACGGTCCCGCCAGGAATTGGCATCACTTGTACCGAAATCTCGTCCCGGTCTCGTGTTAAACTTTGTTGCAGTCGTGGATGGCACTGTTTTGGTTACTACACCTCGGCCGAGCGGGAAACCTACATGCTGTTTTTTTTTTGTCCGCGGTGGGAATGGTGGCAACGCCGGTCAGAGCGACCCTCCGGGGCATGCGGAGCGGTTAGTTCCAGACGTCGGCTGTGCCCCGCCACGAGCCCGGCCGTCAGCCTTTCCTTCCTGCGCCACGGTAGCAGCAGCAGCAGCGGTGGCGGCCCCGCCGCTCGTCCGGTTTATTATTTTTTTTGGTTCCGGTGGTTTTTTTGGCACCGACTCGGCGATTTCCAACTCGGCGCCGCGGCCGTTGCCGCGCCGCTCGCTCGGCGTGTTTGCGACTCGTGGCTCCCCCCACCCCTTCCTCTCTCTCCTCCCCTCGAGCTGCCGCCCTCTCCACCGTGACCCCCTCCTCCCCTCCCCCACGGGCCCCGCTGCCCCCACACCCATCCTCCCCGGGCCCTCCCCTCTCCTCGTTTCGGCACCGTTGCGCCGCTTGGCACGGAGTAAAAGCGGTTTTGCTCGGTTGCCGCCGCCACCGCCGCCGCTAGAAATGTTATTGATGTTTTTCTTTCCACCGCCCCCGCCGCTGCCACCACTAAGACCGTCCGCGCCGCGCGCTGCAAAGCATGTTGGGAAACAGATTTGCTGGCGGAAAACCAATTATCCCTGGCGCGTGTGAGAGCGTGCGTGCGTGCGTGCCAGCGAGGCGGGGAGAGCGCGAGCTAGCGAGGGAGAGAGAGTCGGAGAGAGCGAGAGAGCGCGAGAGGGAGGGCGAGCGCGAGAGGGAGGGCGAGCGCGCGCGCGCATGATCCCGCCGCACTGTACGGCGCACGGAGAGGCGCGCGGCGCCGCATTAGTTTTGTTGTTTTTGTTTTGAATTTGAGCGCGCTGCCCACGCGACGCCACGCCGATGACTTCTCCTGCCGAGGCAGCGGTGGCGGCGCCAGCGTCGTCGGCTCGTCCTCGCTGCAGGTGACGGCGGTGGCGACGGCGGTGGCAACGGTTACGGCGCGCATGCTGCGTTTTTCCTGCGCATTCGCTCGATCCGCTGGTGCAAGTGGCTCCCGCCATTCCGTGCTGCGGTGGGGTTTTTTCAAAGCGCAATTCTCAATTCTGAGACAACCGCACGCAGCGTGAAATGAGCGCAGCAGAGCCCCTGGGCTCAGCACCAGGAAGAAAAACGTCTCTCGTGCTCTCCCTCCCTCTCTCTCTTCCCAACGTCTCTCCGCATCTCTCCCAAGCTGCCGCCGCTGCCGCCGCTGCGACTGCTGTACGTGCCCTTATAACCAGGCCGCCGCCGCCTTCGGCTGTCGGGCGGTTATCGTAATTTTTTTTTCCGGCGCGGAGTGCACCGCTCGCTCGCTCCTCGTGTATCTAGGTCAGATCGACGCGGAGAGGGACCCGCAGCGCCGGAGCCAGCGGCCACGGCGAGCGCCGCCGCTACCGCAGGGACGACTCGGCCAGCGTGGCGAGCGCTCGCCCGCGCTGCCGGTGCTGGTTCTACGTGGCTCGCTGGGTTTTTGCGTGCGCTCCACGGCCACCCAACCTCCTCACCCCCCCCCCCCGTTCCCCCCCCCCCCCCGCCATGTGCGCACGCGTGCGGCTTGCGTCTGCGCCACGGACATCGTTTGCATTCGGAAGGCGGCGGCGGCTCGCCGGGATTCGGTGCGCGTCGCGGCGGCTCCGCCGCGGTCGGTTTCAAGCCGGGAGACCCCGAGCGCCTGGGTCCACCTCCTCCCGGGTTTAGCTCTCGCTCGCGGCGGCTTCCGAGTGACGAGCCGAGCTCTGCGTGGGTCGGGGTCTAAAGGAAGGTGGGGGGGGGCATCGGGGTGGAGGTTGGTGTCTATCCTCGTGTGTTGGACAGTGCGTGATGTGCGGGGCGTTCAGGCGGTGTTTGTGATGGGTGGTGTACGCGACGAGTGCAGCAGGGTGTGCTGGGGCCACCGCTTCTTGTATGAACGCGAGGTGTGTGGGATGTGCTGGGTTTTGTGAGCTGGGTGTGCCGGATACGGGGTGGCGTTGGCGTTGGGCGCTGGGTGCTGGGTGTGCTGGGGGTGCTGGGTGTGCTGGGTGTGCTGGGTGTGCTAGGGGTGCTGTGTGTGCTGGGTGTGCCGAGTGTGGTTGGCACTGGGTGCTGCGAGCAGCTAGCGCATATTAAGCGGACCGTGGCCGTGGAGGGGCGGACGTATCGATCGGCCTGCAGGAAGGACGGGAAGTGGCGACGCGGTTCTCGCTCCGTCGCTCGCTGGCGTCCAAGCGAGAATTATTTGGGGGCCGACAGGCAAAAAATAGACAGGGCGGGGGGGGGTGGGGGGAGAGTTGGCGGGGGGCGGGGGGTGGGGCTGTAATATCAGGCGGCGAGAGGAAGGTGGAGGGAACGGCGGCTAGCGGCTAAGGGCTCGTGAAAAACAGAGGGGAAAAAAAATCGGCGCAGCTGTTTAATGCGGTCTCACCGGCGCCGGACGTAATTAGGGCCAGCGCTTGGCGTCGGCTTCGACGCCGGCAAACGAGGCCCCCGCGCCGCCGGCCCGCCGGCTCTGTCGGACGAATAAATAAGCGGACGCGCCACGGTGAAGCGCTCTGCCCGCCGGTGGGCACCGACACCGAGGGGGGGGTGAGGGGGCGCCGGCGGCGAGGACCCTCGCCTCGTTACTCGTAGAGCGCGGCCAGCGGGCTCGGCGGAGAGAGACCGCGGCGGTAGCGGTGGCTGTGGTGGTAGTGGCGATGGCGGTTGTGGTGGCGGCG
The DNA here is from genome assembly GCF_965212315.1 of Lampetra planeri. NCBI lineage: Eukaryota > Metazoa > Chordata > Hyperoartia > Petromyzontiformes > Petromyzontidae > Lampetra > Lampetra planeri. Next base: position 12,073,157 of record NC_136132.1, read on the forward strand.
GTGGTGATTGCGACTATGGTAGTGGTTGGTGGTGATTGCGGTTATGGTAGTGGCGATGGCGGTGGTGGCGGAGTTGTTAGAAAAGTCATGCTGATGGCAGGTAGTGGTGGAAAAGTGATGATATTAGTGATGATGATGACGGCAAAGGTGGTGGTGGAAAAGTGGTGGCAGTTACGGCGGTTGCGGTATCGGTGATGGTGGTTGATGGAAATGGCAGTAGTAGTGGCGGTCGCGGTTAGGGAGGCGGTGGTGGCGACGCTACTTGTCTGCATGGTCGAACCCACTCGGCTACTTGAACGATCCCGCCGGGTTCGCGGTGCCCTTCCGCACCACCGCCATTGTGGGCACGTCCGCTGCACATCCAGCACCGTCACCCTCCCCGGCATGGCGAGCCGGCACCCTTGGAGCTCCAACGTGACCGGAAAGCCGCCAACGCGACCGTCGTGGGGGGCGTCCGCCGGCCTGGGGCCACTCGGGCGTTTTTCTGGATGCGGGCGAAAAAAAAACCGATCCCCCTGACGTTTCCCTTGTGCGCCATGAGGTCATGGAACAGGCCGCGTCGTCGCGCGCGTGCGCCCGGAGCCGTCGGCGCTTGCTTCTGCTGCCGGCGTTTGTTTTCCTTGGCTGCCCTCGCCACATAGCGCCAGCGCTGGCGCCCGAGTCTCGTGCGCAGATTTACGTCCTCTCCCATTACGGCGCTTGGGTCGAGCGCGCTCCGGCTCTGTTTTGAATCGCGAGTCGCGGTTATTGCCTCCCTTCGCCGCGGCCACCGCAACCGCCTAACGCCGACGATCGGGCAGGAGGGCGGGCGGCCCTCCGCGCCGGCGCGTTTGTTCGTGAAGTCTGCGGGCGCGCTAATGTGGTTGCCATTACCGCCGCGTGGGCGCGGGGCAGCTCAGGACACGCTCCTCCCCATCCTCGTCGCGGTGGTGGGGGGGGGTTTCTGAGAATTAAATCTGGAGACGCCGGTTCCAGTTCGGCGCGCGCGGCCCATCCGTGGCCTCACGGCCCCGCGGAGCAGGGGGGGGGGGCTCCCCCCCCGCACGATGGCCGGGCCCCGTGCGGCTCCGGCGAAGCGGCGTCGCTGTCCGCTCCGGGTGGCATGGAGGGCCTCTCCTCGGGGCGCCGGGGAGCGAGCGGCAGCGTTCTCTTCGCCCCATGAGTTCTCCTGCAGGCCACAAAACTCGACCCCGCCACGCACCAAACCAAACGACTTGATTGCGATTCCTGAGCTGAAGGTCGATGGTGGCCGATTATTTCTCCCTCCCCTCCCTTCCCTCCCTCCCGGGCCCTCGATTTATTTGCGCGAAGCACGGGGAGGGAGCGGAGGTGCGGACGTGTAATTGTGTTGACATTCCTGCCGGTGTTCCCGGGGGTGACGCGAGCTCCGCGGGGAGCCCCCTCGCCGCCCCTCCCCTCCCAGCGAACCCCAACGAACCCCGGCCCCCCCCCCGACGTCGCCCGCCCCCTCCCCCGCGGTTATATAATTGGGGTCGGCGCGGGAATGCAAGTTCTCCGCGTCGGCGCGGCTTGGACGTGGGGATTAAGCGGGGGGCTGCGCCCGTGGTTTCTCTGCCGCACGGCGGGCGCCATCCCTCACCGGGGCGGGCGGGGGGGGGGGCGGGGGCCTGTGGGGGCCAGCCTGGCGGCGCGTGCGTGCGTGTACGCGCCCGCCGCCCTGCGCGCTCCGCCCAAACCAGCGCCGCATTCCTGCTCGGAGAGAGTCGCGTTTGTGTTTGCCCGTCGCGGGCAACGCGCCGAGCGTACGCACGAGGCGCGACGCGCCTGGAGGGTACGCGCTCGGCGCTCGCTCTCCGCGACCATCGCGCCCCGCCGTGTGCGTACGCACGGGCGTGCGGACCCGGCTCGCATGCGGACCCGGCACGCGTGCGTGCCTTGGCGCGGAGGCCGTGCATCTCAGCCGTTGCAACTAAAAAAATGGGGGCGATCGATATTCGCTGCGAAAGAACAACGGGAGGCGACGCGCGTGTATGCGTGTGTGCGTGTGTGCATGTGTGCTTGCGTTTGACGGCTGCCGAGGGCTGTTGGCCAGACCGACATGCGCACGCGCACACGCGCTCAGTTTACCCAACACACAGTGCGCTTCAACACGATGATGCTCGAGAATTCATTTCTCACCAAAATATTTTTTATGTCGACGTTCGACTGGAGCATGCGGCACGTGGCTAGTGGTCGCACCAGTCGCCACGGTCATATTGAGACATATACTGGCTGCGGTGTGCCAGGGTGCGTATACATTTTCTGGCTCGCCGCTGCCCGCCGAGCGGATCCCATGCGGCGGGGACGACGGCGGCGTCCGCGTCCTTCGTGGTGTTTTTTGAGTCCGGCAGCGAGCGCCGTGCACGGAGAGCAAATGGCGCAGGGCCCTCTCCCCCACACTCGGGAGTTCACGCTCCGCCAACGGCTCCGCGAGCGAGCGTTTTTTAAATATATTTTTTTGCTATTGGAGGAAACCGGAGAACCCGCGGGAAAAACCGTCGAGAACACGGTGGGGGGAGTACGAATCCCGCACAGTCGGATGCCCGCCCCGAGTCGGCAGTCGAACCCTGCCGTCAAAATAATTTACCAGCGCGGCGTCGGCAATGGGTGCAGCACAAGCACGCAACAAAGTCGATGACACCGTGGCCTTAAAAGGGATGCGCTTGGAAGCAGGGCCGTTGCCTGAAACGTTACCAGCTTACAGTGATATGCTCCACATTCTTAAGCTCTTTCGCCGCATACCGATTTATTATCTCATTATATAATCGCCGTCACGTGTTTGGCGTTGAAAAATCAAGTTCACCGAAAGATGGTTCAAACGCGGCGGCCAGACGGTTCACAGGGGAAATGACCGTGGCGATGTTGATGGAGGTGCAGGGCAGTGATCCAGAGCACTCGAGAGGCAAGGGTTGGTGGATCGCGCGGAGAATTTGTGCAAACCTTCCAAGCCCCGTTGGGCGGTAAGGGCAAGTGGGTTTCTGCCAGCGCGCGCGTCGATTCAATCGCTCGTTGAGTGACGCGAATCGATGCAAACGGCGTGTGACGACGCGAGTGCAGGGGGGGGGCGCACGTCACGCGCAACGCACCTGCTGCGGCAGCAGCAGCAGCATGGGCGGTTCTACCTCGGTGCCTTAATGAGGGTGCCGGCATGTGCCGCGTGGGTATCGCACGTTGACGATGGACAGGAGGAGGGGCACGTGGACTGGAGGACACGCGCTCGTTATTGGTAACATCGCCCGCTCCGCGAATGCCAGATGCGGCATAACGGCCAGAAGAGCGGGATGACGGGCGAGGAGGACGGGAACTGGGAGCAACGCGTTTGGGACCCGCGTCCACCACGGAGATGGAGCGACGATGAAATCGGTTCGCGTGCGGGTGCTGGGCGGGCTGATTGATCGCGATGGATTATTGATTTTGATAATAATGATAATGCATCTTGATAATAATCACGGGGATCGGAGGGAAGTGCCGCCCTCGGTGGGGCCAAGAGTCGACGCCACCGCCATCGGTCCCTGGTGCGCCACGCCGGCCTTCATAGGCCGCTCGCTAAGAGCACTTGCCCCAACAGTCTGTGTAGGCTACACGGGGGGGTCGGGGGGCATCTTTGTCTTTGTGCCACATGCTTCCTACCGGGCCGGAGAGCAGTCGACCCAGCAGGCAAACTAGGCGAGGCCCCGTGACGATGGCGCAAGTCGCAGGGCCGCCGGACGACCCTGGCCGCCGCGGCCGCGGAGACGGAGAGAGCGGCCATGGCGGCGGCGGCGGCGGAGGTCGCGCGGTCAGTTTGACGTCCAGTTTGGGCGAAGTCCTCCTGACGTCGCCCGGCTTCGGCGGTTGCCGTGGCTTGGGCCCGCCGCCTTCGCCGCCCGCGTGTGCACGTGGTGCGGGGAGGGGTTAATCTGGAGCTGAGCCGCGCCGCAGCCAAAGGCGTAAACACGGCGGCGCGGCCAGGACCGGGGCGGGGGTGCGGGGGTGGAGGGAGAGAGGGAGAGGGGGGGGGCAGTTGGAAGGACGCAGCCGCCAGGGTCCATTACGCAGCGCGCTGCCCAGGCATGCGCGCTCGCTGTTTCTACGCTCGCTGTTCCTACGCGGACGATTGCGCGTGTCCGCGCGTGTACACGTGCGCGGGCCCGCGCGCCAGCGGTCGCTCGGGGTGACGGCGCCGCTCCGCCGATCGCGCTGGTTTCCGGGTCGCGGGTTATTTATTAAACACGCGTTTTAATTGCGTCGCCGCTCGCGCCCGCAGCTGCCGGGCCAATTTCATCGGTGAGGGATCGTCGGCGTTCGCGCCGCCGAGCGCCGGACGCCCGCGTCGGTTGCGTCCACGACGACGCGGATTTTGTGCCCACGGTGACCGACGAGGGGAGGATGTGACCGGACGACAAAACCGCAAGCGACGCCTCTCCAGCTCAACCCGGCGACCTCGCTTGCCGTGCCCGTGCCGGGAGCTCGCCGTGCCCGTGCCGGGAGTTCGTGGTGACCGCGGCGGTGCCGGTGGCGGCCACCGGGGGGTGGGGGTACAGTTTAATTGGCCGCCCTCAGGGGGAGTCCATCGGGGGGAAGGAGCAGCGGTGATGGTGAGGAAGGAGAAGTCCTACTGGGCGTGCGGTGAAGTAAAGGCATTCGGTTATGCGGCTAACGGAGTGTGGTTAGGTGAATGTGTGGTTACGCGGCTAACGGAGCGTGGTTAGGTGAATGTGTGTGGTTACGTGACTAACGGAGCGTGGTTAGGTGAATGTGTGTGGTTACGTGACTAACGGAGCGTGGTTAGGTGAATGTGTGTGGTTACGAGGCTAACGGAGCGTGGTTAGGTGAATGTGTGTGGTTACGTGACTAACGGAGCGTGGTTAGGTGAATGTGTGTGGTTACGTGACTAACGGAGCGTGCTTAGGTGAATGTGTGTGGTTACGTGGCTAACGGAGTGTGGTTACGAGGCTATGAGTTTGGAGGCAGGAGACGGCTCGTCCTGTGCGGTTCACGCCGTTGGGCGGCGCCCGCTCCACGCCGCTTGCTCCCTCCGGCCGCTCGGCCTGCTGGGAGTGCAGAGGTCCACGCGGGGTGACAGACGCGCCTAGAGGAGGCGTGTTGTCTGATTATTTTATTTCTCGTGTGTTGCGTTCTGTAATGTTGTGTCGTGCGCCACGTCGTGTATCGTGTCGCAGGTGAGACCGGGATGCTTCTTCGTGCCGCGCACCGTGGCCTTCACCGCTAGCGTCCGGCACCGCGCCTGCATCCCACGGCCGGTCCCGCTGTGCGGCTGCACCACCCGCCCACATGGAGTACGGCATCGGCAGCATCGGCAGCAGCAGCGGTAGGACCAGCAGGAGCATTTAGGCGGCGCCCCGTGCTGTGAGCGCGCCAGCGATCGCACAGCGGCGGCGATGACGAGCGAGCAGCGGCTCACGCCGGCGCCGGCGTTCCTCAACCTCCCGTCGGGCGCGCTGCACCAGGACTCGGCGCTCAAGGCGGCCGCCGCCACGTGGATCAGCTTCTCGTCGGCCGTGGCCGCTCAGCGGGCCCAGCAGCAGCAGCAGCTCGGCCGCGCCGCCTCCTCCTCCCCACCGCCGATGCTGGCGCCGCCCCCGTCGCGCGCCGGCGACCGCTACGGCGATGACTCCCGCCGCCGCGGGGACGGCCGCCGCAACTACGACGACGACGACGAGGAGGACGAGCTTGACGAGGATGACGAGGACCGCCCGCAGGATCTCAGCGTGCGGGGGCGGTGCCGCGCGACGTCGGCGCCGTCTCCCGCGCCGCCGCCGCAGTCGCGCGGCTCGGCGGGCGGCCGCTACGAGTGCAAGCACTGCCACCTGGCGACGCAGGACTTCGGCCTGTTCACGTGCCACGTGGACACGGCGCACCCCAACGTCGTGGTGAACCCCGTGTACATCTGCCGCGCGTGCGATTTCCGCACGGCGCGCCAGGGCGCCTTCGCCGAGCACAACTCGCGGCACCACCCGTCGCTCAACAGCATGCGCCTGCGCGTCATAAAGCGACAGGACCAGACCATCCTGGAGCAGAGCCCCGCGAGGCCCGCCAAGGGCCAGCCGCTGTCCATCTGCGACGGCGACAACGGACGCTCGGACGGCCGCCGGTTCAGGTCGGCGGCAGACGAGGGCGACACGGCGGGGGCGCAGGGTCGCGCCGGGCCGCTCGAGTGCCACGCGACGGCGCAGCAGGCGAAGGCCGCGTCGGCGGCAGACTCGGACGGGTCGCAGAAGACGCTGGCCGTGCTGCCGACCGGCGTGGGGCTGGGCCAGGCGGTGCGGCTGAGCGACCTCTACGCTCCCGACGCCGGCCTCTCCAAGGGCGCGCTGGCGCTCAACGTGACCCAGCCGGCGGCCTTCCAGATCTTCAACCCGGTGCTGCACCACATCGTGCAGGGCCCGCAGCAGAACCTGCAGCAGCAGGTGGCGCTGCACGCCGCGGCCTCGCCCTACGGCGGGCACGGGCAGCAGTCGCACGCCGTGCAGAGGCTGTCGCCGGCGGCCCTCGGCGGTGGCCTGGGCTCCGTGGTGTCCATCCTGAGCGTGGTGGACCCCGACCCGGCGATGGACGCGAACCCGCACCTGGCGACGGCGTTCGCGCGCTTCCCGTACCCCTCCCAGGGCGACGTGTCGTGGCTGGCATCCGTGACGCCCTTCTCCGAGGAGCGCATCCGCAGCTGGTTCGCGGCGCGGCGCGTGCAGAGCGGCATCAGCTGGTCCCCGGAGGAGATCGAGGAGGCGCGGCGGCAGCTGATCGCCAACGCCATCGCGGCGCTGGGCGCGGGGCTGTTTGGCGGCGGCGCCGCGGGCGCGTTCGGCCTGAGCCTGGGCCACCTGGGCGCCGGCGGCGTGCTGGGAGGGCAGCCGGGCGGCGCTTCCGCGCCCGTCATCGCGGTGCTGCCCAGCCCCATCGTCATCCCCGCGCAGGCGCAGCAGGCGCAGCAGGGCCCGCAGCTCGTGCCGCACAGCGTCACCTACCAGATCATCAATCAGATCATCAACAACAACGGCGGCGGCGGCGGCACCAGCTGCAGCACCAGCACCAGCACCATCAGCAACCACGAAGTCGGCGCGGGGGGCATCGTGTTCAAGCGCGCGGCGTCGGAGCAGCACGAGGAGACCGGCGGCGACGGGGAGGAGGCGGCAGGAAAGTTCGGGGCGGGCGCTCGCGCGGCGCTCGCCCGGCCGCCGAGCGCCTCCAGGGACTGCGCCCACAAGCCCCGGAGGACGCCGCCCCACAAGCGACCGTGCGACGGCTTCGACGCCGGCGCCGTGAGCCCCAGGCGCCCGAGCTGCGGCAAGGGGCCGTACGGCACCGACGAGGAGTGCCGGAGCCGTGAGGCCTCCAAGCAGTTTTCGGCGATCGCGCCCAAGTTGCTGCCCGTCGCGTCGCAGCTGTCGAACGTCCGCGCGGAGGGGACGGACGCGGCGACCCCGGCGCCGCCCGGCGCCGCCGGGGCGTGGGCGTCGCCGTCGGACGGGGGGGCCTCCCCGGCCACGGCGCCGCCGCCCGGCGCGGGCGCCGCACCGCTGGCCCCGTCCTCGACGTCGTCGTCGCGGGGGCCCGAGCCGGCACCCGGCGCGGGCTCGGCGTCGGCGCCCAACCTGAGCCCGCTGCTCATGTCGCCGCTGTGGCTGCCGGTGGCCAAGCGCAGCCGCAAGCACAAGAAGAGCAAGGAGCAGCTGGCGCAGCTGAAGGCGAGCTTTGCCCGCGAGCAGCACCCCGACGAGGCGGAGCTGCGCAGGATCATGGAGCGCACGGGCCTCACCAAGTCGGAGGTGAAGAAGTGGTTCAGCGACAGCCGCTACCACTACCGCAACCTGCGCTGCCCCGGCACGCGCTTCTTCAGCCGCAACCTGCCCACCATGTGCCCCATGGTGTACGATGGCGGGGCAGCCGGCGCCGCCGCGGCCGCGGGATTGCGCGCGTTGCGCCAGGACGACTTTGTCACGGCCCACCCGTCGCTCAGCATCGTGGACTCGCTCAACTGGGCCGCCCGGGCCCAGGAGCACCTCAAGCTCCTCCAGGAGGAGGAGGAGGATCGAGCAGCGATGGCGGCCGCCGTGGCGGCTGCGGCGGCGGCGGCGGCGGCGACGGCGGCAGGAGCGTCGACGTCGCGTGAGCCGTTCGTGGGAGAAGCGAACCGCGAGCCGGAGGCCGGCAGGATCGATGCCGGCGCCGAGGGTCAGCTTGCCCGTCTGGGCGGCGCCGCCGAGGCGGCGGACGACCCGGGGCCGGCCCCCGTGAGCGTCGTCGCGGGGCCCGCGGCGCACGAGGCGGCACGGCCCAACGGCTCGGACGCGGCGCCCTGCCGACGCGACATTGGGGCGGACGCCGGGTCGCACTGCGCCACCTGGCGGGGGGGCGGCGGCGCCCGGATCGACGCGCGTGCGCCGCCCGACGGACCCGAGGGCCCCAGCTGCTCACGGGTCGACACCGGCGCGGGGGCCGGGGCTGGAGAGCGCGACCGCTGCAGAGCCTCGGAGCCCGGCGGCGGCTCGAAGCAGCACGGGGTGAAGCGCGCGGCGGGGCCGGTGGCCGAACCGGCGCCGCACGGCGCCGTCCCCCGCGTCTACTTCGGCAGCTTTGAAAACGGGACCAAGAAGAAGTTTAGAATTTCCGCTACGTCCGACTACAAGGCCGGGCTCAACTCCTACTGCAACAAGGTGCGCATCCGCCTCGAGCGCAAGGAGTCTCCGGCGCCGCGCACCCCGGACGACCCAGCCGCTCCGTCGCCGCTCGATGCCAAGCCGCCGACGTTGGCGGCTGCCGACGCCGTGAGCGCGAGCGCCGCGGGCCCCTCTCCCAGCAAGCGGCGGTACCAGCAGCAGAAGGTGAAGCTGCTGAAGCTGAAGAAGGGCGCCGGGCGGGGCAAGAAGCCGTACTCGCGGCCCAAGAAGACCAAGGAGCAGCTCTCGGTGCTCAAGAGCTTCTTCAGGGTCACGCAGTGGCCGTCGTCCGACGAGTACCTGGAGCTGTCGTTGCGCTCGGGGCTGCCGCGCTCCGACATCGTGCGCTGGTTCGGCGACACGCGCTTCGCCTTCAAGCACGGACAGCTGCGCTGGATCCGGGACCCGATGCAGCACGCGGAAGGCGCGGGGCCCGGCGGGGACGCGCCGGCGGGGGCGCCGGGGCCCGGGGTCGGGCGGGGGGGGCGGGGGCGCCGCGGCGGAGGCCCCCGCTCCAGGGGGGGGCATGGGGGCCGCGGGGGCAGGGGCCGGGGCTGCAGGCGGCGCCGGGGGGTGCGGGGAGGGAAGGCGGCGGGAGGGAGAGGCGCGCGGGCCGAGTTCGTCGGTCGGAGGCACCTGCAAATGCAGCAGCACCAGCAGCAGCTGGAGCAGCAGCAGGAGCGGGCGTTCGCCGTCGCGCAGCAGGAAGCGGAGCCGAGGCCGGGCGTGGGACGCGAGCCCCTGCCGGATCGGCGAGAGGGCGACGCGCCGGGGCCGACCCGCGGCCGATTCCGCCGCTTCCAGAGGCGCGGGCGGCCGAGCCTGCGCCGCAGCAGAGAGCGGACGGTTCTTCGCGCGGCCATCGAGGTCCCCGAGGTTGTCCAGGTCGCCGAGGTCGCGGAGGTGGCGGAGGTCGCCGTGCCCCGCGACCCCGGCAGGGTCGACGTCTCCGGCGTCGTCGCGGACGGATACCGCGCGCCGTTCTGCGTGGGACGCGTTGCCGCCGCCGCCCCCGTCGCCGTCATCGCCGCCGCCGCGGGCCGCCGCGCCCCCCCGTCGCTCGACGCCGTGGAGGACGACCCCGAGAACAAGCTGCTGGAGCTGGCCGTGGCGGCCGAGATCAGGGAGCAGATGGCGCGGGCGCAGAGCGAGGCGCTCGCGCGCGACGGCGGCGCGGTGCCGCACGACCTTGCGGGGGTCGCCGCCGTCGCCGCCGCGGCCGCCGCCGCGTTCCCCTGCCGGGCCGAACTGCGGAGCGTCCCGCACGCCTGCGACCTCTGAAGACCGGAGGAGGACCGGCCGCGGTCCCTTCGCGCGGGGGGCGCCGCGTGTACATACGCGGCTTTGCTTGTCCGTCGGAGCGCGCTCGCTCGCTCGACCTTGGGACACTAGACCCGGAGCCCGCGACTCGGAGGCAACGGCGGGAAGGGGGGCGAGGGTGGGGGGGTCGGGCAGCTTTCGGGGGAGGGGAGGAGGGGGAAGGCGGCACTTGGCAGAGGAACGCCTCACTCATTACCAACACGCAGCGCATCTGCATGTTGTCATAGAAACGCTAGCCGGGTACAGTTTTCAAGCTAATATATATATGTGTGTGTGTATAATCCGCGCGATGAGATTACGAGTAGAGAATGTACTGTAGCCGCACCCCACGCGGAATACGGCAGTGGAGGTGCCCCCCCCCCACCACTTCCCCCGAGCAAGGTGATGGATTGACGCAGGACTAGTCGGCGGTGCTGGGTGTGTGGGGCTCAGGCCACGGTGGTCCCGAGTGATCCACCGTCCCCAATCCGGAGGAGGACCCCACCGAGCAGGGCCGCCAGGGACGAGAGGTCGAGAGGTCGTGTCGGGGGCGACCAACTGGAGTGGTGCGGTGGGGGGAGGTGGGCATGGCGCCCGCATTCGCCGTGCGGGCCGACGGTTTCCGCCGCGTCGTGTCCCCGCCGTACATTTCCTCGCGCTTTCAAAACGGAGTGAACGATGCGCGGTGGCGGCTGCGCGTGACGAGGGCGCGGGCATCTGGATGAGTCGCAGCGACGGGCTGCGGAGGGCGCAAGGTCGGAGGGGGGGGGGGGGCCTTTCGAGCGAGGTGCGAGCGCTTTGCGCAATCGCCGGGCTTCCAATCGGACGCGGGGGAAATCGCTCCGTTGTACAGACCAAGTCGGCGTTTGCCCCCCGCTCGTTGGCCACGGCTTCCCTGACGAGCCGACCCTCGACACTGAAACGATTCGTTGGCGTCCCCCGACCCTCCCGTCCCGTCGATCGTCTCCCAACGTCCACGGCGACTCGAGCGCCGGGAAGCTTGGCGCGAGCGGCCACGGGTCGCCGCCGGTTTGAGCGGACGAGGGCGGCCCTCTCTCGGTTGCCGCGTCCGCGCCGGAGCGGCGGATTGCTTCCGCGGTTTCGACGACGGGGCTCGAGCAAAATCGTCGCGTTCGCCGCGGTTCGCGACGCGGCCGACTCGGCGCTGACGCGCGAGTTCCCCGACGCTCTCCGCGAGCTGCGCCGGACGACGTCGCGGTGCGTGACGTCACATCGCAACAATCGTCTCCCACGCTGGCGATGCAGATGGGACACCCTGCGATGCCTTTCGCTGACCCTCGACGTGAGCGGGCGGCGATGAGCGGCGTCACAGTGGCGTGTCGCCTTCTCCTCGAGAGAGCCTCGCCCGGTTCCCAAGACTCGATCTAAGGAGGGTCCTGCATTGGGACGTTTGGCCAATCTCTGTTCTTTGAGGGAGCGTTTTGTGTTGTCCATGTTCTCAAGTTCTTTCTTTGATTAAACCGTGCTTATTACTCGAACAAATATGTGCCAATTGGGAACCCAGTAGTCGAGTCCCTGTGACCCGAGTCCTTGTGACCCCGAGTCCCCGGGTCCCTGTGACCCCGAGGCGCCTGGGCGGCGAAGGGGGCCGCGTCGCTTGCCACGGGGTGGGGCCCGAGCAGCATCAGAGCGTTGAGCGTGAACATTCCAGTGGGCAGGGAGGGAGGGGCGGGGGCAGTGGGCAGTGAGGGAGGCGCAGCGCCCAGGCTCGAGTTGCCCGCTGCTCCCTCCTGGCACCCTCCTCCTTCCTTCCCCCCCTGCCCCTCCCACCATGACCCCCTCCCCTCTCTCCTTCTGCCTCCTCTTGTCACCATTCTGCCACTTCCGACTGCCCCCCCACCCTCCCGTCTCTTCCCACAGTCCTGCTACCCTCCCCTCATCCCTCCTCCTGCACCCTCCTCTGATCACCTCCTGCTCCCTTCTCCGTTCCCCCAATCTTCCCACTCGCTTGCTCCCGTCATCGCTCCTCCCCCCCCTCCTCCCCCCGCCCTTGCTCCGTCCTCCCCTTGCCTCTCCCCCCACCCCCGGCCCCCTCCCTCCCTCCCCACCCGAGCGTAGCTCCGCGTGGGCCCCGCGCATTCCGCGCGGATTTCAACCAAAGTCGCGCTATTGTTAGCGGCACCCTCCGTGGGGGGCAGTGGCGGGGGGGGTTAGGGGGTGGGGGGTTAACGGCGCCGTCTCCCAAGGGGGGGGGGGCGGGGGGATTAGAGATCGTCCCCATTCATAAAACTCGCAGGTGACGTCACTCGGGGGGCTGTGGGTATGGGATGAGAAGGGGCGGGGGAGGCCGGGCAGGGTGCAGAAGCCGCGATGCAAACTCCCTCCGCTGCCCCCTCCACGCTTCCCCCTCCACGCTGCGCCCCCGCCGCTGTCGCCGCGTAGCGAAGTCATCGACATTGGACTCCCAGACGGCGGCGACTCGCGCACCTGCGGTGCTTCACTGGTGCGGGCGAGCGCGGATTCCCCCCCCCCCCCCCCCCCAGAGAGACGCAGCGAGAGCCACCGGGGGGGCTCCCCACGCGCTGGGAGCCGAGCGGCGTGGGTGGTAGTGGCGGAGTGGGGGGGGGCTCCCGTACGAGACGAAAGGGAACGCGATTGTATCGTCGCCTCGTCACTCGGAATTCGTGACAGTGGCATCGCCGGGGTCGGGGCTCGGTGGGTCCGGGGACGTGGGGACGTGCGCTCAGCGCCGCCCGTTGCTGATGCGTGACCCCCTCTCACTGGGGGCTTTTAAGGGAGGCGGCGGGGGGGGGGGCTCTGTGAGCTGCCAGGAGCTGTTTATGGGAGGATGGAGAGAGCGAGAGGGAGGAGGAGGATGGAGGGCTGGCCGCCGCCGAGGCTGCAGAGGGAGCCGAGACCACGTCTTTGTTTAGACGCGAACATTCGTCTCCTTGCGCCCTCCGCCTTCCCTCCCTGCACGAGGAGGAGGAGGCGGCGGCGGGAGTAAAATCCCCGCTGTAGAAATCTTTGTAAGTTCCCCGGACCTCGCCTTTCGTGCGGTCTCAGCGACGCCGCCCGCCTTGCACTCGAACGCACCGCGAACTCGAGAGAGACGAGAAGCCACCGCCGCGATTCGTCGTCTGCTTCTGTCTCATCCATCACGAAGCTCCGCGCTGCTCAGTGTTTATATCAGACATCCACGCACGCTCGACTGTTAGAGAGCTAGAGCTTCCGCGGAGTTCCCGGAGGGGAGGGGCGGGGGGCAGGGGAGGAGGGGTATGGAGGGGGGGGGGCACCAGCAGGGTACCCCCCTCCCCCGTATCCCCCACACTCCTCCCCCTCCGGACCCCGTGATTCTGTCAGCAACAATAAACGGTGATTAACCCGAGCGGTCGCGCCCTGCCTCCCATACTCTGTGTGTGTGTTGACCACTGGGGAGCGGTGGCGCAGTGGTTGGCGCACTGCACTACGACCCCTTGCCGGTACCCAGAGGTTCTCGCGAACAGGACCTTGCCCCCGGCAGCTTGTGTCGCCTGTATAGGGGATCTTTGTATTTGTTTAACACTTGGAAGACAAAGGCGGCCGAGCGTGGCGCTTAGCCACACTACCTTGCTCGCTAGCAGCACTTACCCCAACTTTCTGATAAGGCCGTCGGGGGAATTTGTGTATGGGGAGTGATGGCACAATGGTTAGGTCTACGAACCGAGTTCGATTCCTGCTCACGGCCAACATCAGTGATGGATGTCTGAACATCTGAACCGGTCCTGTGCCTCCTCTAGGTTGACTCAACCTTTTGACTGATCCGGTAGGTTCATGCTACCAGCGGGAAGACAAAGGTAGCCGGGCGTGGTGCTGGCCACACCGCTCCCTCGTGCGCTGTTCCAGCCTTCATAGGTGCTCGCTAACAGCACTTGCCCGAACCGCCTGTGGAGGCTACACGGGGGAGCTGTGCCTGTGTGCGGGTGCACCTCGCCGATCAACCCATGGCACCTGGGTCGTCACGTGACCTGCCCGCGAGCCGTCCACACTCCACCCGACAAGCCTCAAGGTGCACGTAGCCTGGCACAAGCACGGTGGTGACGTCACCGCCACTCGGTTGAGAATGGTGGCTGTTAACTGATATACAGGGATACCCCTGGGTCTACTCAGCTTTAAATTGCAGGTAGGAACTGTGTGAAGCGGTGACGCTGTGAGCTATGCAACCAATTCTCTAGATTTGGAGTTTTCGTGACTGCAAGGATCCATACTCTGGTTCTTTCGGTAAAGTCCCTCACCTATATAACCCCCTGTTACTAGCAGCTCTTTTGCCCACTTCAGCAACTGTTTTTGCTGTGGTTGTCCCACCTGATGACGGACGCTTGTGTTGCGTCCGAAACGTCGTGATTTAATAATAAAAAAATACCTACGTGACTTTACCGAAAGAACCAATACGTATAGCTATGCAACCAGCCATCCAAGGGACATAATAGGCGGCCGGTGGTGATACTGGCAACAGCAGTGCGAGTATGTGGGGAGGTGATAGCAACGCTTTCCCCAACAGTCCGTTCCTTTGCAGTTGGCTGCCTGTGTGCCCTCGGCAGACATGGATGTATTTTCTCCATTCGATTCGGTGGCATTGATTCATGCGATCCGCCCTGGCAGCCGCGAGCCGCCGCTCTAGCCAACGAGTCACAATCTGCGCTTATCCTGGAGGAATCCGATGAGCTGTAAAGCTCTTTTTCACAGATGTCCGGTCGGGGCACGGGGTAAGAACGTCACAACAACAAACAGTACACAAACACGAGAGTAGTGCAAAGGTCAAGAAAGATAAACAAATCTCACAAATACAAACAAATACAACACTAAACCAACCCACCACGCAAAGCCGACTTGAGGTATCAAAAAAAACCACGACGTTTCGGAGGCAACACAAGCTTCCGTCTTCAGGTGAACCTGTCACAGCAAAAAATCTGTATCAAGTGGAGAGACTTTACCGAAAGAACTAAGAGTATGAATCATTGCAGTCACGAAAGCTTCAAATCTAGAATTGAGGTATCAATTTAGTTCTCAAAAGCTTCATGGGAGGCCGGACCCCATTCATTGAATCCGTGGACGCGACCCGATAAATATTTCCGCGCCCGGCACACCACGCCCAGTATCCGTCTCACCGTGGCCGTGGCCACCGTGAAGTGGTCACCACCTCCTGCTGCTGCTGTCTTGGCAGCCACTCGGCAAAAACAAAATCCCATTGGGAACGACTCCGCGGTGACGTCACGCGCACAGGTGAGGGGCTGGGCCAGGTTTGTGTGGGGGGCGGGGCGTGGTGTGAGGGGCGGGGCGTGTTCTTCCCAAGACGTGCTCCTATGGGTTCGACTCTGGGACCGGGCGTCATTCGTGTTAGCAATGGGGGGGGGGGGGGGTCGTGGCGCCGTGCTGACAGACGGGCACCAGGCAGGCGTCGGAATCGCACCGAGCGCGTCCATCAACCCCAAATGTCGACTTCAAGAACCTCCTCCACCAAGATGCCCGAGCGCGACAAAGAGGTCACGGCATGCGCTGCTGCTGCTGCTGGTACCGCCCGTATGAGCTGTGGGCTCCATCTGCCGCCTCCTTGGGTGATTGGGCGGCGGGGGAGGGTCACACTGGGTCCATGGTTGTGTTGAAGAAGTGGATCTCTGGCCTGGAGTTATGCGAGTCTCACCTGGGCCAAGCCGGTCTCCCGCAAGCGAATCGCAACCACGAGGAGGCAATCGAGACGAGGATATATAAGTGACGGATTAAAATCGCGGAATGCCTCGCCTGGTCCGCGTCTGCGTGTCTTTTACACCTCGAAGTATATCAACTACAAGTACACCTCAAGGTATAACAACTACAATTACACCTCAAGGTATAACATCTACTACTACACCTCAAGGTATAACAACTACAATTACACCTCTAGATATAACAACTACAAGTACACCTCAAGGTATAACAACTACTACTACACCTCAAGGTATAACAACTACAAGTACACCTCAAGGTATAACAACTACAATTACACCTCAAGGTATAACATCTACTACTACACCTCAAGGTATAACAACTACAATTACACCTCTAGGTATAACAACTACAAGTACACCTCAAGGTATAACAACTACTACTACACCTCAAGGTATAACAACTACAAGTACACCTTAAGGTATAACAACTACAATTACACCTCAAGGTATAACATCTACTACTACACCTCAAGGTATAACAACTACAATTACACCTCAAGGTATAACATCTACTACTACACCTCAAGGTATAACAACTACAATTACACCTCAAGGTATAACAACTACAAGTACACCTCAAGGTATAACAACTACTACTACACCTCAAGGTATAACAACTACAAGTACACCTCAAGGTTTAACAACTACTACTACACCTCAAGGTTTAACAACTACTACTACACCTCAAGGTATAACAACTACTACTACACCTCAAGGTTTAACAACTACTACTACACCTCAAGGTATAACAACTACTACTACACCTCAAGGTATAACAACTACTACTACACCTCAAGGTATAACAACTACTACTACACCTCAAGGTATAACAACTACTACTACACCTCAAGGTATAACAACTACTACTACACCTCAAGGTATAACAACTACTACTACACCTCAAGGTATAACAACTACTACTACACCGCAAGGTATAACAACTACAAGTACACCTCAAGGTATAACAACTACTACTACACCTCAAGGTATAACAACTACTACTACACCTCAAGGTATAACAACTACTACTACACCTCAAGGTATAACAACTACTACTACACCTCAAGGTATAACAACTACTACTACACCTCAAGGTATAACAACTACAAGTACACCTCAAGGTATAACAAGTACACCTCAAGGTATAACAACTACAAGTACACCTCAAGGTATAACAAGTACACCTCAAGGTATAACAACTACAAGTACACCTCAAGGTATAACAACTACAAGTACACCTCTAGGTATAACAACTACTACTACACCTCAAGGTATAACAACTACTACTACACCTCAAGGTTTAACAACTACTACTACACCTCTAGGTATAACAACTACAAGTACACCTCAAGGTATAACAACTACTACTACACCTCAAGGTATAACGACTACAAGTACACCTCAAGGTATAACAACTACTACTACACCTCAAGGTATAATAACTACAAGTACACCTCAAGGTATAACAACTACTACTACACCTCAAGGTATAACAACTACTACTACACCTCAAGGTATAATAACTACAAGTACACCTCAAGGTATAACAACTACTACTACACCTCAAGGTATAATAACTACAAGTACACCTCAAGGTATAACAACTACTACTACACCTCAAGGTATAACAACTACAAGTACACCTCAAGGTTTAACAACTACAAGTACACCTCAAGGTATAACAACTACTACTACACCGCAAGGTATAACAACTACAAGTACACCTCAAGGTATAACAACTACTACTACACCTCAAGGTATAACAACTACAAGTACACCTCAAGGTATAACAACTACAAGTACACCTCAAGGTATAACAACTACAAGTACACCTCTAGGTATAACAACTACTACTACACCTCAAGGTATAACAACTACTACTACACCTCAAGGTATAACAACTACAAGTACACCTCAAGGTATAACAACTACAAGTACACCTCAAGGTATAACAACTACTACTACACCTCAAGGTATAACAACTACTACTACACCACAAGGTATAACAACTACAAGTACACCTCAAGGTATAACAACTACTACTACACCTCAAGGTATAACAACTACAAGTACACCTCAAGGTATAACAACTACTACTACACCTCAAGGTATAACAACTACTACTACACCTCAAGGTATAACAACTACAAGTACACCTCAAGGTATAACAACTACTACTACACCTCAAGGTATAACAACTACTACTACACCTCAAGGTATAACAACTACAAGTACACCTCAAGGTATAACAACTACTACTACACCTCAAGGTATAACAACTATTACTACACCTCAAGGTATAACAACTACAAGTACACCACAAGGTATAACAACTACTACTACACCTCAAGGTATAACAACTACTACTACACCTCAAGGTATAACAACTACTACTACACCTCAAGGTATAACAACTACTACTACACCTCAAGGTATAACAACTACAAGTACACCTCAAGGTATAACAACTACAAGTACACCTCAAGGTATAACAACTACTACTACACCTCAAGGTATAACAACTACTACTACACCTCAAGGTATAACAACTACAAGTACACCTCAAGGTATAACAACTACTACTACACCTCAAGGTATAACAACTACTACTACACCTCAAGGTATAACAACTACTACTACACCTCAAGGTATAACAACTACTACTACACCTCAAGGTATAACAACTACTACTACACCTCAAGGTATAACAACTATTACTACACCTCAAGGTATAACAACTACAAGTACACCACAAGGTATAACAACTACTACTACACCTCAAGGTATAACAACTACTACTACACCTCAAGGTATAACAACTACTACTACACCTCAAGGTATAACAACTACTACTACACCTCAAGGTATAACAACTACAAGTACACCTCAAGGTATAACAACTACAAGTACACCTCAAGGTATAACAACTACTACTACACCTCAAGGTATAACAACTACTACTACACCGCAAGGTATAACAACTACAAGTACACCTCAAGGTATAACAACTACAATTACACCTCAAGGTATAACAACTACTACTACACCTCAAGGTATAACAACTACTACTACACCGCAAGGTATAACAACTACAACTACACCGCAAGGTATAACAACTACAAGTACACCTCAAGGTATAACAACTACAAGTACACCTCAAGGTATAACAACTACAATTACACCTCAAGGTATAACAACTACTACTACACCTCAAGGTATAACAACTACAAGTACACCTCAAGGTATAACAACTACTACTACACCTCAAGGTATAACAACTACAATTACACCTCAAGGTATAACAACTACAAGTACACCTCAAGGTATAACAACTACTACTACACCTCAAGGTATAACAACTACAATTACACATCAAGGTATGACAACTACTACTACACCTCAAGGTATAACAACTACAATTACACCTCAAGGTATAACAACTACTACTACACCTCAAGGTATAACAACTACTACTACACCTCAAGGTATAACAACTACAAGTACACCTCAAGGTATAACAACTACTACTACACCTCAAGGTATAACAACTACTACTACACCTCAAGGTATAACAACTACTACTACACCTCAAGGTATAACAACTACTACTACACCTCAAGGTATAACAACTACAAGTACACCTCAAGGTATAACAACTACTACTACACCTCAAGGTATAACAACTACTACTACACCGCAAGGTATAACAACTACTACTACACCTCAAGGTATAACAACTACTACTACACCTCAAGGTATAACAACTACTACTACACCTCAAGGTATAACAACTACTACTACACCTCAAGGTATAACAACTACTACTACACCTCAAGGTTTAACAACTACTACTACACCTCAAGGTATAACAACTACTACTACACCTCAAGGTATAACAACTACAAGTACACCTCAAGGTATAACAACTACTACTACACCTCAAGGTATAACTACTACTACTACACCTCAAGGTATAACAACTACTACTACACCTCAAGGTATAACAACTACAAGTACACCTCAAGGTATAACAACTACAAGTACACCTCAAGGTATAACAACTACTACTACACCTCAAGGTATAACAACTACAATTACACATCAAGGTATGACAACTACAATTACACCTCAAGGTATAACAACTACTACTACACCTCAAGGTATAACAACTACTACTACACCTCAAGGTATAACAACTACAAGTACACCTCAAGGTATAACAACTACTACTACACCTCAAGGTATAACAACTACTACTACACCTCAAGGTATAACAACTACTACTACACCTCAAGGTATAACAACTACTACTACACCTCAAGGTTTAACAACTACTACTACACCTCAAGGTATAACAACTACTACTACACCTCAAGGTATAACAACTACAAGTACACCTCAAGGTATAACAACTACTACTACACCTCAAGGTATAACAACTACTACTACACCTCAAGGTATAACAACTACTACTACACCTCAAGGTATAACAACTACAATTACACCTCAAGGTATAACAACTACAAGTACACCTCAAGGTATAACAACTACTACTACACCTCAAGGTATAACAACTACAATTACACATCAAGGTATGACAACTACAATTACACCTCAAGGTATAACAACTACTACTACACCTCAAGGTATAACAACTACTACTACACCTCAAGGTATAACAACTACAAGTACACCTCAAGGTATAACAACTACTACTACACCTCAAGGTATAACAACTACTACTACACCTCAAGGTATAACAACTACAAGTACACCTCAAGGTATAACAACTACTACTACACCTCAAGGTATAACAACTACAATTACACCTCAAGGTATAACAAGTACACCTCAAGGTATAACAACTACAAGTACACCTCAAGGTATAACAACTACTACTACACCTCAAGGTTTAACAACTACAAGTACACCTCAAGGTATAACAACTACTACTACACCTCAAGGTATAACAACTACTACTACACCTCAAGGTATAACAACTACTACTACACCTCAAGGTTTAACAACTACTACTACACCTCAAGGTATAACAACTACTACTACACCTCAAGGTATAACAACTACAAGTACACCTCAAGGTATAACAACTACAAGTACACCTCAAGGTATAACAACTACAAGTACACCTCAAGGTATAACAACTACTACTACACCTCAAGGTATAACAACTACTACTACACCTCAAGGTATAACAACTACTACTACACCTCAAGGTATAACAACTACTACTACACCTCAAGGTATAACAACTACTACTACACCTCAAGGTATAACAACTACTACTACACCTCAAGGTATAACAACTACAAGTACACCTCAAGGTATAACAACTACTACTACACCTCAAGGTATAACAACTACTACTACACCGCAAGGTATAACAACTACTACTACACCTCAAGGTATAACAACTACTACTACACCTCAAGGTATAACAACTACTACTACACCTCAAGGTATAACAACTACTACTACACCTCAAGGTTTAACAACTACTACTACACCTCAAGGTATAACAACTACTACTACACCTCAAGGTATAACAACTACAAGTACACCTCAAGGTATAACAACTACTACTACACCTCAAGGTATAACAACTACTACTACACCTCAAGGTATAACAACTACTACTACACCTCAAGGTATAACAACTACTACTACACCTCAAGGTATAACAACTACAAGTACACCTCAAGGTATAACAACTACTACTACACCTCAAGGTATAACAACTACTACTACACCTCAAGGTATAACAACTACAAGTACACCTCAAGGTATAACAACTACAAGTACACCTCAAGGTATAACTACTACTACACCGCAAGGTATAACAACTACTACTACACCTCAAGGTATAACAACTACTACTACACCTCAAGGTATAACAACTACTACTACACCTCAAGGTATAACAACTACTACTACACCTCAAGGTATAACAACTACTACTACACCTCAAGGTATAACAACTACTACTACACCTCAAGGTATAACAACTACTACTACACCTCAAGGTATAACAACTACTACTACACCTCAAGGTATAACAACTACTACTACACCTCAAGGTATAACAACTACTACTACACCTCAAGGTATAACAACTACTACTACACCTCAAGGTATAACAACTACAAGTACACCTCAAGGTATAACTACTACTACACCGCAAGGTATAACAACTACTACTACACCTCAAGGTATAACAACTACTACACCTCAAGGTATAACAACTACTACTACACCTCAAGGTATAACAACTACTACTACACCTCAAGGTATAACAACTACTACTACACCTCAAGGTATAACAACTACTACTACACCTCAAGGTATAACAACTACAAGTACACCTCAAGGTATAACAACTACAAGTACACCTCAAGGTATAACTACTACTACACCTCAAGGTATAACAACTACAAGTACACCTCAAGGTATAACAACTACAAGTACACCTCAAGGTATAACAACTACTACTACACCTCAAAGTATAACAACTACTACTACACCTCAAGGTATAACAACTACAAGTACACCTCAGCAGCGTCAGGTTTGTAACGCAAGCAAACGATGGGCCGGTTTCGACATTGAGTGTCTCGTCAACAGAGTCGGGCTTCTTGCATTCACCGATGTTGGTGAACTCCCAGATGTTCCGGTTTCATTGGCAAGGGGCCCTCCCCGTGAGCTGTGGAGCCACGGGCCCCGGGCGAAGTCCGCTTCCCCGAGCGCCTCCTCGTCTGGCGCAGACGAGGTGACCTCGGCGCAAAGTTGCGGCTGGGCGCGAGCGAATGGCCACAAAACACCTCGCAGCATCAACGGTGGCGCGAGAGGCGCCCTCGTCCTGCGCGAACCCCTCTCCGTCCACCAGAGGGCGACACTGCACCCACACTTACTCAGATCCACATTCGCTCAGATCCACATTCGCTCAGATCCACATTCGCTCAGATCCACATTCGCTCAGATCCACATTCGCTCAGATCCACATTCGCTCAGATCCACATTCGCTCAGATCCACATTCGCTCAGATCCACATTCGCTCAGATCCACATTCGCTCAGATCCACATTCGCTCAGATCCACATTCGCTCAGATCCACATTCGCTCAGATCCACATTCGCTCAGATCCACATTCGCTCAGATCCACATTCGCTCAGATCCACATTCGCTCAGATCCACATTCGCTCAGATCCACATTCGCTCAGATCCACATTCGCTCAGATCCACATTCGCTCAGATCCACATTCGCTCAGATCCACATTCGCTCAGATCCACATTCGCTCAGATCCACATTCGCTCAGATCCACATTCGCTCAGATCCACATTCGCTCAGATCCACATTCGCTCAGATCCACATTCGCTCAGATCCACATTCGCTCAGATCCACATTCGCTCAGATCCACATTCGCTCAGATCCACATTCGCTCAGATCCACATTCGCTCAGATCCACATTCGCTCAGATCCACATTCGCTCAGATCCACATTCGCTCAGATCCACATTCGCTCAGATCCACATTCGCTCAGATCCACATTCGCTCAGATCCACATTCGCTCAGATCCACATTCGCTCAGATCCACATTCGCTCAGATCCACATTCGCTCAGATCCACATTCGCTCAGATCCACATTCGCTCAGATCCACATTCGCTCAGATCCACATTCGCTCAGATCCACATTCGCTCAGATCCACATTCGCTCAGATCCACATTCGCTCAGATCCACATTCGCTCAGATCCACATTCGCTCAGATCCACATTCGCTCAGATCCACATTCGCTCAGATCCACATTCGCTCAGATCCACATTCGCTCAGATCCACATTCGCTCAGATCCACATTCGCTCAGATCCACATTCGCTCAGATCCACATTCGCTCAGATCCACATTCGCTCAGATCCACATTCGCTCAGATCCACATTCGCTCAGATCCACATTCGCTCAGATCCACATTCGCTCAGATCCACATTCGCTCAGATCCACATTCGCTCAGATCCACATTCGCTCAGATCCACATTCGCTCAGATCCACATTCGCTCAGATCCACATTCGCTCAGATCCACATTCGCTCAGATCCACATTCGCTCAGATCCACATTCGCTCAGATCCACATTCGCTCAGATCCACATTCGCTCAGATCCACATTCGCTCAGATCCACATTCGCTCAGATCCACATTCGCTCAGATCCACATTCGCTCAGATCCACATTCGCTCAGATCCACATTCGCTCAGATCCACATTCGCTCAGATCCACATTCGCTCAGATCCACATTCGCTCAGATCCACATTCGCTCAGATCCACATTCGCTCAGATCCACATTCGCTCAGATCCACATTCGCTCAGATCCACATTCGCTCAGATCCACATTCGCTCAGATCCACATTCGCTCAGATCCACATTCGCTCAGATCCACATTCGCTCAGATCCACATTCGCTCAGATCCACATTCGCTCAGATCCACATTCGCTCAGATCCACATTCGCTCAGATCCACATTCGCTCAGATCCACATTCGCTCAGATCCACATTCGCTCAGATCCACATTCGCTCAGATCCACATTCGCTCAGATCCACATTCGCTCAGATCCACATTCGCTCAGATCCACATTCGCTCAGATCCACATTCGCTCAGATCCACATTCGCTCAGATCCACATTCGCTCAGATCCACATTCGCTCAGATCCACATTCGCTCAGATCCACATTCGCTCAGATCCACATTCGCTCAGATCCACATTCGCTCAGATCCACATTCGCTCAGATCCACATTCGCTCAGATCCACATTCGCTCAGATCCACATTCGCTCAGATCCACATTCGCTCAGATCCACATTCGCTCAGATCCACATTCGCTCAGATCCACATTCGCTCAGATCCACATTCGCTCAGATCCACATTCGCTCAGATCCACATTCGCTCAGATCCACATTCGCTCAGATCCACATTCGCTCAGATCCACATTCGCTCAGATCCACATTCGCTCAGATCCACATTCGCTCAGATCCACATTCGCTCAGATCCACATTCGCTCAGATCCACATTCGCTCAGATCCACATTCGCTCAGATCCACATTCGCTCAGATCCACATTCGCTCAGATCCACATTCGCTCAGATCCACATTCGCTCAGATCCACATTCGCTCAGATCCACATGCACTCTGAGTCACATGCACTCAGCTCCACATTCACTCACTGTCGTCTCTATCGTGTGCGTATGGCCGACTGGCTGAGTCTGTCCAGACGAGGAGAGCCAGTGGCTTGAGTTGGTGCGCGATGGGGTCGCTTCAGTGCCTCCGTTGAGTGTTCTGGATTCAGAATTTGAATATTTATTTCTGTATCCTGGAGGAGGAATCCGATGAGCTATGAAGCAATTTTTTCACAAATGTCGAGTAGGGGCGGGTGAGCGAGTTACAACAGCAAGTGACTTAAATAAATGAATATTCATGAAGTGCTAGATATGAGTACACATTAAAGAAGTTCAACACTAAACGCAAGCTTTGGGCACGGCGGGCGGACGGATGATACGAAACGAGGCGCGGTAGGAACGGGACGGAGCCAGCCGGTGTCGCCCCACGGCATCGGCGAGCGGGTGAAGTCGGCACGCGTCCGTGGCTCGGCCCCCTGCCTCCACCCCCACCGCTTACCCCCCACCCCACCCCCTCCACCTGCACCCCACCCCCTCCACCCCTGCACCCTCCCGGCACCCGCGGATTCATTTTTCGATTCAGCCCGAGACGACGCCAGAGGGCGCTCACGAGCCGCCGGCGGTGACGCCGTTCGGGGTGCACGCTGGCGACTGTGCCTGATCGGTGCGGTGGTGGTGGTGGTTGGTGATGGTGGTGGTTGGTGATGGTGGTGGTGGTTGGTGATGGTGGTGGTGATGGTTGGTGGTGGTGGTTGGTGATGGTGGTGATGGTGGTGGTGGTTGGTGATGGTGGTGGTGGTTGGTGATGGTGGTGGTGGTTGGTGGTGGTGGTGGTTGTTGGCGATGGTGGTGGTTGGTGATGGTGGTTGGTGATGGTGGTGGTTCGTGATGGTGGTGGTTGTTGTTGTTATGGGAAGCGGTAGTGTAGCGGTTAGCGCGCTGCGCTACGATTCCGCCGACGCGAGTTCGATTCCCGCTCACGGCCAACACCAGCAACCATAATCTGAGCCGGTCCTGGGCCTCCCCTAGGTCGACTCAGCCTCAAATGAGTACCGGATGTGGTGTATAAACATCACCACTGGGAGACAAAGGTGCCCGGGGGTGGTGCTGGCCATCCACCCCCTCGTGTACCGTGCCGGCCTTCATAGGTGCTCGCTAACAGCACTTGCCCCAACAGTCCGTTAAGGCTACACGGGGGGCAGGGATCTTTGTCTTTGGTGGCTGTTATGGAGCTGGTGTAGGGGACACGGTGGTGTAGCGGCTAGTGCGTTGCGCTACGAACCTGGTCACCCTTTGGGTCGATTCCCGCTCACGGCCAACACCGGTGACGATTATCTGAACCGATCTTGGGTTTCCCATAGGCCGACTCAGCCTCAAATGAGTACCTGGTGCGATGCGTAAACATCGCCACTGGGGAGACAAAGGCGGCCCGCCGTGGTGCTGGCCACCCACCCCTCGTGTGCCACAGTGCCGGCCTGCACAGGTGCTGGCCACCCACCCCCTCGTGTGCCACAGTGCCGGCCTGCACAGGTGCTGGCCACCCACCCCCTCGTGTGCCACAGTGCCGGCCTGCACAGGTGCTGGCCACCCACCCCCTCGTGTGCCACAGTGCCGGCCTGCACAGGTGCTGGCCACCCACCCCTCGTGTGCCACAGTGCCGGCCTGCACAGGTGCTGGCCACCCACCCCCTCGTGTGCCACAGTGCCGGCCTGCACAGGTGCTGGCCACCCACCCCCTCGTGTGCCACAGTGCCGGCCTGCACAGGTGCTGGCCACCCACCCCTCGTGTGCCACAGTGCCGGCAGCCTGCACATGTGCTGCTGCTGCTCGCTGACAGCGAGGCGAGACCGCGATGCGAACTGTCGCCGCAACTAGATTCATCGGATGGCAATGGCAAGGTGTGGTGTCGACCCTCGTGGTGGCTGGTGATGGTGGTACGGTGATGGAATGGCGCGCAAATGGAACGAGGGGCCCATCGAGACCTGTGTTGGGAATCGCGCGAGAGAGATCAAAGTGGTGGCGATGTTGGGAGTGATCGGTGGAGGCGGTGGTTGGGTGGTGCGTGTTGGTGTGATGGTTCACGTTCGTCAGGCGAGGACCCCGCTCACACACACCGACCGCTGTGGCCGGGAGCACGCGAGTCTCGCCACGATGACCATTGTCTTGTCGTGCCTCTGGGTGCTACTGCCAGGGTCTGTCTGCGTGGTCTCGCGTCTCCGTGTTCGAGCAGGGGCCTCGTCTCCTCGTGACGGCGTTCACGTTTTTATACCCCCCCGCCCTCCCCGAACCCCGCCCCTTACCCCCCCCCCGCCCCCTTACCCCCCCCCCCGCCCCCTTACCCCCCCCCCCACGCGAGTTGCTTGAGGAGGTGACGGAGCGTCGACTGCTTCCGACTTACACTGCACGAGGTTAGGGTCGGGGTCAGATTTCGGAGATGTGCGTTAGCGTCGGGGTCAGGGTCATGGTCGGATTAGGGCTCAGAGCCAGGGTCAGCTGTGAAGTCGCCTCGAGGTTGGCGTTCGGGTCAGGTTCGGCGGTTGGATTTAGGCACCGCAGAGTGATAGGATTAGGGTCAGACTCGGGGTCAGGGTTAGGGTGAAGAGCGGGGAGAGTGGGGAAGGGGAGTGGAGAGGAGGGGCGGGGGAATGCGGGGGGGGGGGGGTAGTGGGGGAGGGGCAGGGAGGAGAGGTGGGTAGTGGGGGGAGGAGAGGTGGGTAGTGGGGGGAGGAGAGGGGGGTAATGGGGGGAGGGGCGGGGAGGAGAGGGGGGTAGCTGCATTGGCCGCATGCCGCTATGCGCGTTGCGTGCCTTATGTCGGGACTTGTCCCGTTCCGCGTCTGTATCTCTCGGGGGTGGGGGTCTGGGACAGCCTTGCGGGGGGGAGTTGAGGGGGGTGTGAGGATGCCTGGGGAAGTGGGGGCCCGGGTGAAGGGGAGCGCAGGGCCCCCGCAGGGCCCCCTCCCAATGGGTGGGTCCGCTCGGCCCCTGCCACTGACTCCGGCTCCCGCATCCGCTCGGGTTCGGGGGAGGAGATCGGTCCCGACGGCGACCCGAGTTCGATTCCCGCGCGCGACCAATACCAGTGGTGAACATTTGAAGCGGGCCTGCGCCTCCTCCTGTGTCGACTCAGCCTTAAATGAGTAAAACATCAGCACGACGGCGAGCGGACGTGGTGCTGGCCATTGATAGCACTTGTCCCAACTGTCTGTTAAAGGCTACGCGGGGGATCTTTGTCTTTGTGTGGTCTAGCGACATATCGGGTGAGACGTGGGCTGCTGTTGAAGGCAGTGCTTGGTTGGTTGACGTTGATTGACTCGTTGGTTTGATTGGTTGACTTTGATTGAATGGTTGAATGATTGCCTCGGTGATTGGTTGATTGATTGACCGAATGAGTGATAGATTAATACATTAATTGGTTCATATCCCAGTTGCTGCCCATCTCACCCCGAGCTGTAAGGGGGAGTGGACGTCTTCAGTGGAGCGTAGCGATGGTGCGAGGGAGCACGCGGAAACGCGTGTTCACATGCTCGCACACACACGTGCAAGCACATTCAAGCTACCACACACACACACGCGTGTTCACATCTTCCACATGGATCCACGTGCGCGAGCACGTGGTTAACACGCGCACACGTGTGTTCGCACGCACGCGCACACACACACACGTGTGTCCGCACGCACACACATACACGTGTGTGCGTGTGGACACATTGTACACGCGTGCCGCCAGGCTCCGCCAGGGCGAGTAATGGCCACTCAGCGTGAATAATGCATCGGGGTTTGAGAGGCCGGGTCCGTCCCGACTCCCCCGTCTCACTCGCTATTGATCGGCAGTGGCCATCGCCTCGAGTGCTTCCTTCATCCTCCTCCTCTTCCTCCATCCAGGAGGGGAGGATCTGGACTCGCGACGAGTCACGGGCACTCGAGACTCCATAACGCTGCCGACTCACCGATAATTCCCACACCCACTCAAAGTGCTACTAGAGTCGTGTAGACCTTAATAGGTGCTCGCTAACAACGCCCAAAGAACATGTATGGCGTATGCGTGGCAACGTAAAGTGTGTGTGAGTCTAGACGCATATGCGCGCGTGTGAGTGAACGATTGTATGCGTGCGCGCATTAACACGTGGGTTGTCTAACGCGTGAATACTGTTCACACACACACGCGCGCGCGCGGGGGCACGCTATGCCCGTGCGCGCGTGTGTGCGCGTGTGTGTGCGTGTGCGCGTGTGTGCGTGTGCGCGCGTGCGCGCGTGCGCGCGTGTGCGTGTGTGCGCGTGTGTGTGTGCGCGCGCGCGTGTTACTAGGCCACAGTGACAGAGAGAGAGATCACGCGTGTCCACCACGCCTTCGGTGAACGCGAGTCGGTACAACGCTGGGTGTGGGTTCCGCGTGCGTCGTCTGGGTGTAAAAACTCCGCGAGCGAGGAGACGAGGGAAGAGTGGCGGGCGTCGCCTGCGCGGGCCCTGGCAGCAGAGGATATGGACTTGAGTCGTGGTGGTGATGAGGAGGCACGAGGGGACCAAGTGGTCCTTGTATCTCGCGCTCTCTTCACACCCCCCCCCCACTACCCACCTCCTCCCTGGGCGCCTCTGATCGAGTCTCACCCTCGCGGAACTCGCTGGGCTCTGCTCGACGTCACCGCTGTGATTGGAGGAATGGAAGCGTGGGGTCGCCGGAATTGAGACGGAGAGCTCGCTGGAAATGCCACGAATGTGTTGTGGCTCAGCCACCTGGGCGCGTGCGTGAGCCCAGGTGTGTGGGTGATGTAACGTCCCCCCCCACCCCGCCGCCTCGGGGGATTGCCTGGGGGGTGGGGAGGGGGGGTTAAAGACACGTTTAGTCTTGTGTCCGCGCGCATCTCACGCAGGCCTCCGCGCGTGATGTGAAAGTCTCACGAAGTTCCGGGAGTGCTAGAAAGCTGGAAGTTGGCTGATACGCGAGTTAGATTGCTTGGCCACGGCTGACATCGGTTTTCGGTTGTCAGAACAGGTCCCGGACTTTCCCTAGGTCGACTGAGTGGTAAATTCGTGCCTGGCGCGACGTGTCATTTATCTCCAGCTCTTCAGAGACACGGGAGGCGGGTTGTTCGCTTGGCTACGGACGGAGTGGTGGAGGTGCCGCGTTCTGGGCACGCAGGGGACGTGGAGGTGGGGGGGCGTGTTACACGGGACTCAAGAGGCATTCAGGACTTCGGCCACATTTGAAATCAGAGTAGAGGTCAGATTGGCCCTCGCCAGATCTGACCTCCTCTTACGCATCGCATGGAGTTGATCGGCCACGTGTCAATGCTCGTGTGAAGCTCGGCGAGTGGGCCAGAGGTCGGCTTCGGGAATAGCCTCGCGACGGGGGTGTCTGCAACGGTGTCTACTGTGTGGTACACGGTGTGAGATATCGACTCGCGCAGACACTCGTAGGCGCACAAAGACACCCACCCGCGTGGGGATTCAAGCATCGTGGTGACGTCACCGCCACTTACGAGCAAACGGCGGTTGTTGTTGTACGCGTGGGGAGCGCAATGTACAACGAACCCGGCGACCCCAGTTCCATTGCCGCTCACGATTCTCAATAAGAGTGGCGAATACTTGGACCGGTTCTGAGCAATCACCAATGTCAATTCAGTCCTGAATGAGTACCTGGTGCGGTGGGTGTAAACATCAATAATGGGGAGACAAAGGCGGCCGGGCGTGGTGTTGACCACACCACCCCCATCGTGTGCCGTGCCGGCCTTAGTAGGTGCTCGCTAACAGTACTTGCCCCAACAGCCTGTTGACGCTATGTGGCGGTGGGAAGCTTTGGCTCTATATGTACACGCGGGGAGGGTGTGGGAGAGGGGAGAGAGCCCCCCCCCCTGTTCCCCCGCCCCTCCCCCTTCATCCCATCCCATCCGTCTCCCTGGCGCCTGACGCCTGCAAGCACAAAGAGGTCCCATTTACACGGCCATCGAGAGCGCCTCGCTGTGTCCGTCTCTGGCTGATAGAAGCCGGCGCGGGGAGAATGGACGGGAGACGGGAGGGGGGAGGCTGGGGGCGGGGGATCGCGGTGGGGGCTACCGCGCGTGTTCCCCCGCGATAGGGGACGGCGTCACCCGGCTGGCAATTGCGAACGGCTGCCGTCGAGGGCACGCGTCCTGGGTCTCCCCTTAGGTCGACTCAGCCTCAAAGGAGAACCTGGCGCGGTTTGTAAGCATCGGCACAAAGACGGCCGGCCGGTCGGTCTTGGGCATTCCCACGGCTTCACCAGCCCGTACTGACCAGCGTGGGTGAAGTATGGTCAAACAGGTGCCCGTGACCGATACGGGCTGTGGAGGCCTTCGCAAAGGGGCGCGTTGGCACGGGGCTGGGCACACCAAGTCGCGCGTGCAGGGGAGACGCAGGGTCGGGGTCGAACCCACGACCTCCTGCGTACCA
Source organism: Lampetra planeri (assembly GCF_965212315.1). NCBI lineage: Eukaryota > Metazoa > Chordata > Hyperoartia > Petromyzontiformes > Petromyzontidae > Lampetra > Lampetra planeri. The sequence goes on from NC_136132.1 coordinate 12,104,395, forward strand.
GGCGAGGGAGTTAACATCTCCTAGCCACCGCGGTGACCCAACTTACAGGAGTGGAGGTGGGGGCGGGGAGCTCTGGGAGGGGGCTATCCCCCGGTGGGCTGTGAGCCCCCCTCCCCCTGTCCCGGTGGCCCCGGTCATCAGCGGCACGTGTCGGGAGGTCGCACAGGTGACGCTGCCAGTCCCAGACGACCCCCGTCCTCCCCTCCCCCATCGCGGCTTCCCCGTAACACGACGTGCCGGGGTGGGCACGGGTGCGGGGGGGGGCACGAGGTGGTGGGGGCACGAGGCGGGGGGGGGACGAGGTGGGGGGGGGGCGAGGTGGGGGCACTAGGTGGGGGGGGGAATCTTTCAGCAAAACGTTTCAGAAGATCTTGGTTTCAATTTACATGTTTTAAAAACCACAGCGTCAAAGACAAAGATCCCCCGTGTAGCCTTAAGAGACTGTTGGGGCAAGCGCTGTCAGCGAGCACCTATGAAGGTCGGCACGGCTTACGAGGGGATGGGTGGGTGGCCAGCACCACGCCCGGCCGCCTTTGTCTCCCGAGTGGCGATGTTTTCGCACTACACCGGGTACTCATTTGAGGCTGAGTCGACTGAGGGGAGGCCCGGGACCGGTTTAGATAATCGTGACTGGTGTCAGTGGCCGTTCGCCTGGAATCGAACTCGGGTGGCCGGGTTCGTAGCGCAGCGTGCTAACCACTACACTCGCGCACCCCAACCGTGTACACGCACACATACCAAAGATCCCCGTGTAGCCTCCGGGGCAAGTGCTGTTAGCGAGCAACTGTGGTGTTCTAAGGAGCTGCCGTAGCTGTCACAATACGCTCGGCCGTCTTTGTCTTCCCCCGACGTACCGGGGTTCTCGGTTAAAGTTGAGTCAATCTCGCCGAGACAAACGCGGTCGGTACCTGTTCAGATTTAACTCGCCACTCATGTCCTCCGTCACCGGTAATCGAACTCGGCTCGCATGTACACACACATGGGTACGTCTCGATCACGGGCATGGTAACGTTATTGGTAAAGGGGGGGGGGGGTTCAACGAATCTATTGTTATATTGCACTATGTTTAAACGTCTATGTCCGCGGCTTCATCAGCCGGCAATGACCATCGTGGTGAGGTCTGGTCAAATGACTCGCGGGGAGCGGCACGCCGTGGGGAGGCCCTCATCCAGCAGTGGAGTGGCGGCTGCTGCGCTGTTTCTGTGCTGGTCGGCGCTGGAGGGGTGCCGGTTCGATGGCCGCTGAGTGTGCGTGGGGAGAGCGGTGGCACAGTGGTTAGGGAGCTGCGCTACCAGCCCGGCGACACGAGTTCGATTCCCGCTCACGGCTAACACCAGTGACGAATATCTGAACGGGTTCTGGGCCTCCCCTAGGTCAACACAGCCTCAAATTAGTACCTGATACGGTGTGTAAACATCGCCACTGCGGAGACAAAAGTGGCCGGATGTGGTGCTGATCACTACCCCCACCCCCTCGCGTGCCGTGCCGGCACCTTCAGAGGTGCCCGCTCACTTGGCCCAAAGGTCTGTGGAAGCTGCACGGGGAGTCTTTGTGCGTTCATCCCTTCTGCGCACTCCGCTCGTTGCATGTCCCTTGTTTTTCCTCCAGCTCCCCCCCCCCCACTGCCCCCCCCCCCCACTAGCCCCCCCCGCCTCCCCCCATAGTCGTCACTCAGGACTGTAACGCGACTCTGTCGAGCTTTAGCCTCGTGTCCTCGCGATTTAAATAGACGCAGGGATTAGCGCTTTAAAACGTGGGAGTGGGGGTCGCTGTTGGGTGGTGGTGGATGGGGGTGAGGAGGGGGTGGTTGAGTCTATCTCTGGAGCGCGATCTGCCGGGAGCCTCCGCTTACGCGTGCCACGGCGCTCGGAATCCCTCTTTGAACGATTGGAGAAGAGTGGGGGGGGGGGTGGGGGCATTCTCACGCCTCCACAAGGGCGTGGAGAGGGGAGGGGGTGCAGGGGCCGCCATGCGTCATCTGCTCTTGACAGCACTCGTCACGGAATCTTCCTCCTCGTCATTGGACGCGAAGTTCTCTCCGTTTTCCGTGGCTAATGATGGTGTCATGAAGGACCCTTACCTCTGGCGACTGATGGGTTCTCTGGCTGATGATTGGCTCTTACCTCTGGCGACTGATGGGTTCTCTGGCTGATGATTGGCTCTTACCTCTGGCGACTGGTGGGTTCTCTGGGTGGTGATTGGCTCTTACCTCTGGCGACTGGTGGGTTCTCTGGCTGGTGATTGGCTCTTACCTTTGGCGACTGGTGGGTTCTCTGGCTAGTGATTGGCTCTTACCTTTGGCGACTGGTGGGTTCTCTGGCTAGTGATTGGCTCTTACCTCTGGCGACTGATGGGTTCTCTGGCTAGTGATTGGCTCTTACCTTTGGCGACTGGTGGGTTCTCTGGCTAGTGATTGGCTCTTACCTTTGGCGACTGGTGGGTTCTCTGGCTAGTGATTGGCTCTTACCTCTGGCGACTGATGGGTTCTCTGGCTGGTGATTGGCTCTTACCTTTGGCGACTGGTGGGTTCTCTGGCTAGTGATTGGCTCTTACCTCTGGCGACTGATGGGTTCTCTGGCTAGTGATTGGCTCTTACATCTGGTGACTGGTGGGTTCTCTGGCTAGTGATTGGCTCTTACGTCTGGCGGCTGATGGGTTCCCTGGCTGGTGATTGGCGGTTACCTCTGGCGACTGATGGGTTCTCTGGCTGGTGATTGGCTCTTACATCTGGTGACTGGTGGGTTCTCTGGCTAGTGATTGGCTCTTATGTCTGGCGGCTGGTGGGTTCCCTGGCTGGTGATTGGCTCTTACCTCTGGCGACTGATGGGTTCTCTGGCTGGTGATTGGCGGTTACCTCTGGCGACTGGTGGGTTCTCTGGCTGGTGATTGGCTCTTACCTCTGGCGACTGGTGGGTTCTCTGGGTGGTGATTGGCTCTTACCTCTGGCGACTGATGGGTTCTCTGGCTGGTGATTGGCGGTTACCTCTGGCGACTGGTGGGTTCTCTGGCTGGTGATTGGCTCTTACATCTGGTGACTGGTGGGTTCTCTGGCTAGTGATTGGCTCTTACGTCTGGCGGCTGGTGGGTTCCCTGGCTGGTGATTGGCTCTTACCTCTGGCGACTGATGGGTTCTCTGGCTGGTGATTGGCGGTTACCTCTGGCGACTGGTGGGTTCTCTGGCTGGTGATTGGCTCTTACCTCTGGCGACTGATGGGTTCTCTGGCTGGTGATTGGCGGTTACCTCTGGCGACTGGTGGGTTCTCTGGCTGGTGATTGGCTCTTACCTCTGGCGACTGGTGGGTTCTCTGGGTGGTGATTGGCTCTTACCTCTGGCGACTGATGGGTTCTCTGGCTGGTGATTGGCGGTTACCTCTGGCGACTGGTGGGTTCTCTGGCTGGTGATTGGCTCTTACATCTGGTGACTGGTGGGTTCTCTGGCTAGTGATTGGCTCTTACGTCTGGCGGCTGGTGGGTTCCCTGGCTGGTGATTGGCTCTTACCTCTGGCGACTGATGGGTTCTCTGGCTGGTGATTGGCTCTTACCTCTGGCGACTGATGGGTTCTCTGGGTGGTGATTGGCTCTTACCTCTGGCGACTGATGGGTTCTCTGGCTGGTGATTGGCTCTTACCTCTGGCGACTGGTGGGTTCTCTGGGTGGTGATTGGCTCTTACCTCTGGCGACTGATGGGTTCTCTGGCTGGTGATTGGCGGTTACCTCTGGCGACTGGTGGGTTCTCTGGCTGGTGATTGGCTCTTACCTCTGGCGACTGGTGGGTTCTCTGGGTGGTGATTGGCTCTTACCTTTGGTGACTGATGGGTTCTCTGGCTGGTGATTGGCTCTTACCTCTGGCGACTGGTGGGTTCTCTGGCTGGTGATTGGCTCTTACCTTTGGCGACTGATGGGTTCTCTGGCTAGTGATTGGCTCTTACCTCTGGTGACTGGTGGGTTCTCTGGCTGGTGATTGGCTGTTACCTCTGGCGACTGATGGGTTCTCTGGCTGGTGATTGGCTCTTACCTCTGGTGACTGGTGGGTTCTCTGGCTGGTGATTGGCTCTTACCTCTGGTGACTGGTGGGTTCTCTGGCTAGTGATTGGCTCTTACCTCTGGTGACTGGTGGGTTCTCTGGCTAGTGATTGGCTCTTACCTCTGGCGACTGGTGGGTTCTCTGGGTGGTGATTGGCTCTTACCTCTGGCGACTGATGGGTTCTCTGGCTGGTGATTGGCGGTTACCTCTGGCGACTGGTGGGTTCTCTGGCTGGTGATTGGCTCTTACCTCTGGCGACTGGTGGGTTCTCTGGGTGGTGATTGGCTCTTACCTTTGGTGACTGATGGGTTCTCTGGCTGGTGATTGGCTCTTACCTCTGGCGACTGGTGGGTTCTCTGGCTGGTGATTGGCTCTTACCTTTGGCGACTGATGGGTTCTCTGGCTAGTGATTGGCTCTTACCTCTGGTGACTGGTGGGTTCTCTGGCTGGTGATTGGCTGTTACCTCTGGCGACTGATGGGTTCTCTGGCTGGTGATTGGCTCTTACCTCTGGTGACTGGTGGGTTCTCTGGCTGGTGATTGGCTCTTACCTCTGGTGACTGGTGGGTTCTCTGGCTAGTGATTGGCTCTTACCTCTGGCGACTGGTGGGTTCTCTGGCTAGTGATTGGCTCTTACCTCTGGCGACTGGTGGGTTCTCTGGCTAGTGATTGGCTCTTACCTCTGGCGACTGGTGGGTTCTCTGGCTGGTGATTGGCTCTTACCTCTGGCGACTGATGGGTTATATGGCTAATAACTAAACTAAAAACTAGTTTTATATGACTGGGTACGGCCCACTGAGCTATATCGCTCTTTTTCATAAGCGACCTGGCCACAAAGGATCGCTCAATGACGCGGCATATCGTGTGGACAATTATATCAGCCAAATATACTAAACGCTTGTTTCCAAATGTTTACGGAAAACCCGGAACAGCCGGAAAAAAAGTCCATCCCACCACGGGGAGAGTGACAAACTCCAAATACATCCAGGTGTCAGGGTCGGGATTGAGACCCACGACCTCCTGCATAGCGGGCGAGGTAGTTAACACCTCGACATTGTGGCGTCTGGTTGGAGTTGAAGTGGAATTGCAATCATCAATGTGACCTGCACGTGAGAGGCGACAGGAGCCGACGAGCAGAGACACCGTCTCGTGCCCGTGGGACTCGGCCTGTCCAGGGGGGAGGCCTTCCCCCGCCTGGCCCCCCTTTCAGAGGCAGCTCGTCGGCATTGTTTGGGGAGCCGTTCACCACGCCACGTGCCTTCTACCCCCCCCCTTCCTCTCCGCACACACACCAATCCATCGCTTCCTTCCTTATGCCAGATCTCGCATTAGTTGCGCAGTCGACGCCTCATGTGTGGATAGCCCCCCCCCCAAGTCCCCCCCCTCCACGCCCCCCCCATGTTAGGTGGTGTCCCCCTTTGTTTACTGTGCGCAGGATCCAAACGGGCCTGAGGCCCTCAATCCGGACCACACCTCCCCTGCCAAGGCCCTCTCCATCAACCCTCCTCGCCACCCCCTTGCCCCCCCCCCCACTCGTCTGTAATTTGGGACCCTCAATCCTCAACTGCGTGTTCATTACCGCCTCCACAGAGAGCCCAATGACGGGGGCGGGGCGCGGGCGGGCTTGAGCGGGGAGGGGGCGTTGGGGGGGGCGAGGAAGACGCGGGAGATGAAGAGATTCCTCCACTCATGGCACTCTTTGCGGCTTACCCTGGCCCAGCCACGTGAGTGTGCGTACGTGTCTGTCTGTGTGTGTGTGTGTCTGTGTGTGTGTCTGTGTGTGTGTGTCTGTGTGTGTGTCTGTGTGTGTGTGTCTGTGTGTCTGTGTGTGTGTCTGTGTGTGTATGTCTGCGTGTGTTCGTGGAGCGGCATTGTAGCGGTTAGCGCGCTGCGCTGCGAACCTGGCGTAACGAGTTCGATTTACGCTCACGGCCAAAACCAGTGACGATTATCTGGACCTCTCCTAGGTCGACTCAGCCTCCAATGTGTACCTGGTGTGGTGTGAGACGAAGGCGACCGGGCGTGGTGTTGGCCACCCACCCCCTCGTGTGCCGTGCGGGCCTTCATAGAAGGTGCTCGCTGACATCACCTGGCCCAACAATCTGACACGCGCATGCGCGAGTGTCAGTGTGTACCTGTGGATTGGTGTGTATGATGTGTGGTCTTAACAGACTGTAGGGGCAAGTGCTGTTAGCGATCACGTATGAATGCCGGAACGGCACATGACGGGGTCGGTGACCAGCCCCACGCCCGGCCGCCTTTGTCTCCCTATTGGCGATGCGGACTAATTTTGAGGCTGAGTCGACCTAGTGGACGCCCGCGACCGGTTCAGACAATCGAACTCGGGTCGCCGGGTTCGTAGCGCAGCGCGCTGCACACGACGTTGCCGCTGCACACGACGTTGCCGCTGCACGTGGCGTGTGGCACCGCGGGGAGCACCGCTGGTAGCCGTGCCAGTCATCTCCGCCAGTCATCTCCGTCAGTCATCTCCGCCAGTCATCTCCGCCAGTCATCTCCGCCAGTCATCTCCGTCAGTCAGCCCGCGGCACCTGGGTCGGTCATGTGACCCGCCAGCAGCGAGAGCCTTCCACACTTCGCGTGCCCTCGAAGTGCACCTAGCCTGGCACAAGTGCTGTGGTGACGTCACCGCCAACATCTGGGCGAATGACGCGTGTTGTTTTTGTGACCGTGTGTGGGGGGGGGGAGCAGCGGTTAGCGCGCTGCTTTATGAACCCGGCGACCTGGGTTCGATTCCAGCTCATGGCCAACACCAGTGATGATTTTCTGAACCGGTCCTAGGCTGCTTCAGATGAGTACCTGGTGCGCTGTGTAAACATCGCCACTGGGGAGACAAAGGCGGTCGGGCGTGGTGCTGGCCACCCACCCCCTCGTGTACAGTTCCGGCCTTCATAAGTGCTCGCTAACAGCACTTGCCCTAACAATCTGCGCAGGCTATACAGGAGATCTTTGTCTTTGTGTGTGTTCGAAGGTGCTAATCGCTAACAGCACTTGCACCAACAGTCTGTTAGGGCTATACGGGAGATGTTTGTCTTTTTGTGCGAGTTTGTAGCTGTGGGTGTGTATCTGTGAACGCGTGCGTGTTTACGTGTGCGCGCGTTTATATAATTGCGTGAACGTGTGTGTGCGTGAACATGTGTGTGCGTGAACGTGTGTGTGCGTGAACATGTGTGTGCGTGAACATGCGTGTGGATACGTGCGTCTATGTGCCTCATCGCTTGGTAAGTTGAGACGAGGGATCTTTATTTTTTTTGGGCTCGTATGTGGAGTATGCTTTGTGCCTCGGCGTGGCTGTGCGTATGCCCACAGCGTGTATGTGTCGGTGCGTCTATGTGCACACGTGGTGATGGCCACCCACCCCCTCGTGTGCAACAGTGCCGGCCTTCATAGGTGCTGCTCGCTGACAGCACTTTCCCCGACAGTCTGTTACAGGCTACACGGGGATCTTTGTGTGCATACGTGGGGAGCGGTAGCGTTGAGTGGTTAGCGCACGGCGCTACAAACCCGACGACCCGAGTTCGATTGCCGCTCGCGACCAAGTAACAGCGCTGAATATCTGAACGTGCTCCGGCTCTCTCCTACGTCGGATTTCAGCCTTCAGGGAGTACCCGGTCAGTGGCCATCAGCACTGGGGAGAGAAAGGTCGACCGAGCATGTTGTTGCACAACCCACCCCTTCGTATGACGTGCCGGCCATGATGGTTGCTACTCGCTAACAGCACTTGCCCCAACAGTCTATTGAAGGCTACACGGGGGATCTTTGTCTTTGTGAGTACGGGATGGCCGCGTGAGCGCGCACGCGCTTGCACAGCCGCATCCGGGCCGCAGTAAATAACGCGCCCCTCCCCCCTCCCGCGGGACCCGCATCCGCGTAATTGATAGGGAGTCGAGAGTATGTAAATTGTGGATTGTAAATACCACTCGGTCTGCTCGCCGGAACACGCGCTTTGATCCCGAGCTTTGCACGGAACGAAGAGAGTTTCCCTCCTCCTCAATCCTTCCTCCATCCTCCCGCCCTCCATCCTCCTCCTCTTATTTTTCCCCATCCTCCCTCATCTTCAATCCTCCTTCTCCTCTTCCCCCTCCTCCTTCTCCATCCTCTTTCCCGCCTCCATCCTCCCTCCCTCCTCCTCCATCCTCTTCCCCTCCTCCATCCTCCTGCTTGTCAAATAGACAGCATCACTTCTGACGCCCCCTTCCTCTACTTGCCGTGTTAAACCAAACAAATAATGGAGCTGCGTGGTGTTGGACAAACATCCCTCCTGCTGACAATTGTAAAATATGTGAAAATTACTCGTTTGGGATTGCATTATTAGACTAACTATTTAACCAGGTTAGAGACCCACCCAGCTCTATATCTATTTTCTGAAGCGACCTGCCCACAAATGACAGCTCAACTTGAGTGGCGTACCACGTGGACATTCATGGCAGCCAACTACTCTAAACGCACGTTTCTAAATGTGGAGGGAAACTCTGGGAAGAACACGCAAACTCCAAATATACAGCAGGCGTCGGGGTCAGGATCGAACCGACGACCTCCGGCATACCAGGCGAGGGATTTAACATCTCCTAGCCACCGTGGCGCCCCACAGAGAGCAGCAGCATCGCCTCGTTATACAAATTTTGGCAAAACCCTCCTAGATCTTCTTGGTTCTTTCGGTAAAGTCACGTAGAATTGAAATAATAAAATAATAAAAATAAAACATAATCAAATAATTCTCACGACGTTTCGGCCACAACGCAAGTAGCCGTCCTCAGGTGGAGAACAGGTCTGTCGAGGAGACAGAGTCTGACTTTACCGAAATAACCAAGAAGACGAATCCCTGCAGTCACGAAAGCTTCAAATCGAAATTGAACCCTCCTAGAATTAAGGAAGTCTTGAGGCTAGAAAAAGAGACTTGCGACTCGAGATTTTTTGGGGTGAGCAGGCAGTCTTCACGAATCGTTTTATTTACGTCTTGGTGGGACTCGTCTTGGTGGGACTCGTCTTGGTGGGACTCGTCTTGGTGGGACACGTCTTGGTGGACACGTCTTGGTGGGACACGTCTTGGTGGGAAACGTCTTGGTGGGACTCGTCTTGGTGGACTCGTCTTGGTGGACACGTCTTGGTGGGACACGTCTTGGTGGACACGTCTTGGTAGGACTCGTCTTGGTGGGACTCGTCTTGGTGGGACACGTCTTGGTGGGACACGTCTTGGTGGGACTCGTCTTGGTGGGACTCGTCTTGGTGGACACGTCTTGGTGGGACTCGTCTTGGTGGACACGTCTTGGTGGGACACGTCTTGGTGGGACACGTCTTGGTGGACTCGTCTTGGTGGGACTCGTCTTGGTGGACACGTCTTGGTGGGACTCGTCTTGGTGGACACGTCTTGGTGGGACACGTCTTGGTGGGACACGTCTTGGTGGACTCGTCTTGGTGGGACACGTCTTGGTGGGACTCGTCTTGGTGGGACTCGTCTTGGTGGACACGTCTTGGTGGGACTCGTCTTGGTGGGACTCGTCTTGGTGGACACGTCTTGGTGGGACTCGTCTTGGTGGACACGTCTTGGTGGGACACGTCTTGGTGGGACACGTCTTGGTGAACTCGTCTTGGTGGGACACGTCTTGGTGGGACTCGTCTTGGTGGGACTCGTCTTGGTGGACACGTCTTGGTGGGACTCGTCTTGGTGGGACTCATCTTGGTGGGACACGTCTTGGTGGACACGTCTTGGTGGGACTCGTCTTGGTGGGACTCGTCTTGGTGGACTCGTCTTGGTGGACACGTCTTGGTGGGACACGTCTTGGTGGACACGTCTTGGTGGGACTCGTCTTGGTGGGACTCGTCTTGGTGGACTCGTCTTGGTGGGACTCGTCTTGGTGGACACGTCTTGGTGGGACTCGTCTTGGTGGACTCGTCTTGGTGGGACTCGTCTTGGTGGGACACGTCTTGGTGGGAGACGTCTTGGTGGGACTCGTCTTGGTGGACTCGTCTTGGTGGGACACGTCTTGGTGGGAGACGTCTTGGTGGGACTCGTCTTGGTGGACTCGTCTTGGTGGGACACGTCTTGGTGGGACACGTCTTGGTGGGACTCGTCTTGGTGGGACTCGTCTTGGTGGGACTCGTCTTGGTGGACACGTCTTGGTGGGACACGTCTTGGTGGACACGTCTTGGTGGGACTCGTCTTGGTGGGACTCGTCTTGGTGGACTCGTCTTGGTGGACACGTCTTGGTGGGACACGTCTTGGTAGACACGTCTTGGTGGGACTCGTCTTGGTGGGACTCGTCTTGGTGGACTCGTCTTGGTGGGACTCGTCTTGGTGGGACTCGTCTTGGTGGGATTCGTCTTGGCGGGACTCGTCTTGGTGGGACACGTCTTGGTGGACTCGTCTTGGTGGGACACGTCTTGGTGTGACACGTCTTGGTGGGACTCGTCTTGGTGGGACTCGTCTTGGTGGGACACGTCTTGGTGGGACACGTCTTGGTGGGACTCGTCTTGGTGGACACGTTTTGGTGGGACTCGTCTTGGTGGGACTCGTCTTGGTGGGACACGTCTTGGTGGGACTCGTTTTGGTGGGGCACGTCTTGGTGGGACTCGTCTTGGTGGGACTCGTCTTGGTGGACACGTCTTGGTGTGACACGTCTTGGTGGGACTCGTCTTGGTGGGACACGTCTTGGTGGGACACATCTTGGTGGGACTCGTCTTGGTGGACACGTCTTGGTGGACATGTCTTGGTGGACACGTCTTGGTGGCACTCGTCTTGGTGGGACACGTCTTGGTGGGACTCGTCTTGGTGGGACTCGTCTTGGTGGACACGTCTTGGTGGGACACGTTTTGGTGGGACACGTCTTGGTGGGACTCGTCTTGGTGGGACACGTCTTGGTGGGACTCGTCTTGGTGGGACACGTCTTGGTGGGACTCGTCTTGGTGGGACACGTCTTGGTGGGACTCGTCTTGGTGGGACACGTCTTGGTGGGACTCGTCTTGGTGGGACTCGTCTTGGTGGACTCGTCTTGGTGGGACTCGTCTTGGTGGGACACGTCTTGGTGGGAGACGTCTTGGTGGGACTCGTCTTGGTGGACTCGTCTTGGTGGGACACGTCTTGGTGGGAGACGTCTTGGTGGGACTCGTCTTGGTGGACTCGTCTTGGTGGGACACGTCTTGGTGGGACACGTCTTGGTGGGACTCGTCTTGGTGGGACTCGTCTTGGTGGGACTCGTCTTGGTGGACACGTCTTGGTGGGACACGTCTTGGTGGACACGTCTTGGTGGGACTCGTCTTGGTGGGACTCGTCTTGGTGGACTCGTCTTGGTGGACACGTCTTGGTGGGACACGTCTTGGTAGACACGTCTTGGTGGGACTCGTCTTGGTGGGACTCGTCTTGGTGGACTCGTCTTGGTGGGACTCGTCTTGGTGGGACTCGTCTTGGTGGGATTCGTCTTGGCGGGACTCGTCTTGGTGGGACACGTCTTGGTGGACTCGTCTTGGTGGGACACGTCTTGGTGTGACACGTCTTGGTGGGACTCGTCTTGGTGGGACTCGTCTTGGTGGGACACGTCTTGGTGGGACACGTCTTGGTGGGACTCGTCTTGGTGGACACGTTTTGGTGGGACTCGTCTTGGTGGGACTCGTCTTGGTGGGACACGTCTTGGTGGGACTCGTTTTGGTGGGGCACGTCTTGGTGGGACTCGTCTTGGTGGGACTCGTCTTGGTGGACACGTCTTGGTGTGACACGTCTTGGTGGGACTCGTCTTGGTGGGACACGTCTTGGTGGGACACATCTTGGTGGGACTCGTCTTGGTGGACACGTCTTGGTGGACATGTCTTGGTGGACACGTCTTGGTGGCACTCGTCTTGGTGGGACACGTCTTGGTGGGACTCGTCTTGGTGGGACTCGTCTTGGTGGACACGTCTTGGTGGGACACGTTTTGGTGGGACACGTCTTGGTGGGACTCGTCTTGGTGGGACACGTCTTGGTGGGACTCGTCTTGGTGGGACACGTCTTGGTGGGACTCGTCTTGGTGGGACACGTCTTGGTGGGACTCGTCTTGGTGGGACACGTCTTGGTGGGACTCGTCTTGGTGGGACTCGTCTTGGTGGACTCGTCTTGGTGGGACACGTCTTGGTGGGACACGTCTTGGTGGACTCGTCTTGGTGGGACACGTCTTGGTGGGACTCGTCTTGGTGTGACACGTCTTGGTGGGACTCGTCTTGGTGGGACACGTCTTGGTGGACTCGTCTTGGTGGACTCGTCTTGGTGGGACTCGTCTTGGTGTGACACGTCTTGGTGGGACACGTCTTGGTGGGACACGTCTTGGTGGGACTCGTCTTGGTGTGACACGTCTTGGTGGGACACGTCTTGGTGGGACACGTCTTGGTGGGAGATGTCTTGGTGGGAGACGTCTTGGTGGGACACGTCTTGGTGGGAGACGTCTTGGTGGGAGACGTCTTCGTGGGACACGTCTTGGTGGGACACGTCTTGGTGGGACACGTCTTGGTGGGACTCGTCTTGGTGGGACACGTCTTGGTGGGAGACGTCTTGGTGGGACATGTCTTGGTGGTACTCGTCTTGGTGGGACTCGTCTTGGTGGGACACGTCTTGGTGGGAGACGTCTTGGTGGAACATGTCTTGGTGGGACTCGTCTTGGTGGGACACGTCTTGGTGGGACACGTCTTGGTGGGAGACGTCTTGGTGGACACGTCTTGGTGGGACACGTTTTGGTGGGAGACGTCTTGGTGGGGCACGTCTTGGTGGGAGACGTCTTGGTGGGGCACGTCTTGGTGGGACTCGTCTTGGTGGGAGACGTCTTGGTGGGACTCGTCTTGGTGGGACACGTCTTGGTGGGACACGTCTTGGTGGGACACGTCTTGGTGGGAGATGTCTTGGTGGGAGACGTCTTGGTGGGACACGTCTTGGTGGGAGACGTCTTGGTGGGAGACGTCTTCGTGGGACACGTCTTGGTGGGACACGTCTTGGTGGGACACGTCTTGGTGGGACTCGTCTTGGTGGGACACGTCCTGGTGGGAGACGTCTTGGTGGGACATGTCTTGGTGGGACTCGTCTTGGTGGGACTCGTCTTGGTGGGACACGTCTTGGTGGGAGACGTCTTGGTGGGAGACGTCTTGGTGGGACTCGTCTTGGTGGGACACGTCTTGGTGGGAGACGTCTTGGTGGAACATGTTTTGGTGGGACTCATCTTGGTGGGACACGTCTTGGTGGGACACGTCTTGGTGGACTCGTCTTGGTGGGACTCGTCTTGGTGTGACACGTCTTGGTGGGACACGTCTTGGTGGGAGACGTCTTGGTGGGAGACGTCTTGGTGTGACTCGTCTTGGTGGGACACGTCTTGGTGGGAGACGTCTTGGTGGAACATGTCTTGGTGGGACACGTCTTGGTGGGACTCGTCTTGGTGGGACACGTCTTGGTGGACTCGTCTTGGTGGGACTCGTCTTGGTTTGACACGTCTTGGTGGGACACGTCTTGGTGTGACACGTCTTAGTGGGACACGTCTTGGTGGGACTCGTCTTGGTGGGACACGTCTTGGTGGGACACGTCTTGGTGGGAGACGTCTTGGTGGGACTCGTCTTGGTGGGACACGTCTTGGTGGGAGACGTCTTGGTGGGAGACGTCTTCATGGGACACGTCTTGGTGGGACACGTCTTGGTGGGACTCGTCTTGGTGGGACACGTCTTGGTGGTACTCGTCTTGGTGGGACTCGTCTTGGTGGGACACGTCTTGGTGGGAGACGTCTTGGTGGGACACGTTTGGTGGGACACGTCTTGGTGGGACACGTCTTGGTGGGAGACGTCTTGGTGGAACACGTCTTGGTGGGACTCGTCTTGGTGGGACTCGTCTTGGTGGGACACGTCTTGGTGGGAGAAGTATTGGTGGGACACGTCTTGGTGGGACACGTCTTGGTGGGAGACGTCTTGGTGGGGCACGTCTTGGTCGGAGACGTCTTGGTGGGGCACGTCTTGGTGGGACAAGTCTTGGTGGGGCACGTCTTGGTGGGACAAGTCTTGGTGGGACACGTCTTGGTGGGAGACGTCTTGGTGGGACTCGTCTTGGTGGGATACGTCTTGGTGGGAGACGTCTTGGTGGGACACGTTTGGTGGGACACGTCTTGGTGGGACACGTCTTGGTGGGAGACGTCTTGGTGGAACACGTCTTGGTGGGACTCGTCTTGGTGGGACTCGTCTTGGTGGGACACGTCTTGGTGGGAGAAGTATTGGTGGGACACGTCTTGGTGGGACACGTCTTGGTGGGAGACGTCTTGGTGGGGCACGTCTTGGTCGGAGACGTCTTGGTGGGGCACGTCTTGGTGGGACAAGTCTTGGTGGGACACGTCTTGGTGGGAGACGTCTTGGTGGGACTCGTCTTGGTGGGAGACGTCTTGGTGGGAGACGTCTTGGTGGGGGCACGTCTTGGTGGGACTCGTCTTGGTGGGAGACGTCTTGGTGGGACTCGTCTTGGTGGGACTCGTCTTGGTGGGAGACGTCTTGGTGGGACTCGTCTTGGTGGGATTCGTCTTGGTGGGACTCTTCTTGGTGGGACACGTCTTGGTGGACTCGTCTTGGTGGGACTCGTCTTGGTGGGACACGTCTTGGTGTGACACGTCTTGGTGAGACACGTCTTGGTGGGACTCGTCTTGGTGGGACTCGTCTTGGTGGGACACGTCTTGGTGTGACACGTCTTGGTGGGACTCGTCTTGGTGGACACGTCTTGGTGGGACTCGTCTTGGTGGGACTCGTCTTGGTGGGACACGTCTTGGTGGGACTCGTTTTGGTGGGGCACGTCTTGGTGGGACTCGTCTTGGTGGGACTCGTCTTGGTGGACACGTCTTGGTGTGACACGTCTTGGTGGGACTCGTCTTGGTGGGACACGTCTTGGTGGGACACATCTTGGTAGGACTCGTCTTGGTGGACACGTCTTGGTGGACATGTCTTGGTGGACACGTCTTGGTGGCACTCGTCTTGGTGGGACACGTCTTGGTGGGACTCGTCTTGGTGGGACTCGTCTTGGTGGACACGTCTTGGTGGGACACGTTTTGGTGGGACACGTCTTGGTGGGACTCTTCTTGGTGGGACACGTCTTGGTGGGACTCGTCTTGGTGGGACACATCTTGGTGGGACTCGTCTTGGTGGGACACGTCTTGGTGGGACTCGTCTTGGTGGGACACGTCTTGGTGGGACTCGTCTTGGTGGACTCGTCTTGGTGGGAGACGTCTTGGTGGAACATGTCTTGGTGGGACTCGTCTTGGTGGGACACGTCTTGGTGGGACACGTCTTGGTGGGAGACGTCTTGGTGGACACGTCTTGGTGGGACACGTTTTGGTGGGAGACGTCTTGGTGGGGCACGTCTTGGTGGGAGACGTCTTGGTGGGGCACGTCTTGGTGGGACTCTTCTTGGTGGGATACGTCTTGGTGGGACTCGTCTTGGTGGGACACGTCTTGGTGTGACACGTCTTGGTGGGACACGTCTTGGTGGGACACGTCTTGGTGGGAGATGTCTTGGTGGGAGACGTCTTGGTGGGACACGTCTTGGTGGGAGACGTCTTGGTGGGAGACGTCTTCGTGGGACACGTCTTGGTGGGACACGTCTTGGTGGGACACGTCTTGGTGGGACTCGTCTTGGTGGGACACGTCTTGGTGGGACACGTCTTGGTGGGAGACGTCTTGGTGGGACGCTTCTTGGTGGGACACGTCTTGGTGGGAGACGTCTTGGTGGAACATGTCTTGGTGGGACTCGTCTTGGTGGGACTCGTCTTGGTGGACACGTCTTGGTGTGACACGTCTTGGTGGGACTCGTCTTGGTGGGACACGTCTTGGTGGGACACATCTTGGTGGGACTCGTCTTGGTGGACACGTCTTGGTGGACATGTCTTGGTGGACACGTCTTGGTGGCACTCGTCTTGGTGGGACACGTCTTGGTGGGACTCATCTTGGTGGGACTCGTCTTGGTGGACACGTCTTGGTGGGACACGTTTTGGTGGGACACGTCTTGGTGGGACTCTTCTTGGTGGGACACGTCTTGGTGGGACTCGTCTTGGTGGGACATGTCTTGGTGGGACTCGTCTTGGTGGGACACGTCTTGGTGGGACTCGTCTTGGTGGGACACGTCTTGGTGGGACTCGTCTTGGTGGACTCGTCTTGGTGGGAGACGTCTTGGTGGAACATGTCTTGGTGGGACTCGTCTTGGTGGGACACGTCTTGGTGGGACACGTCTTGGTGGGAGACATCTTGGTGGACACGTCTTGGTGGGACACGTTTTGGTGGGAGACGTCTTGGTGGGGCACGTCTTGGTGGGAGACGTCTTGGTGGGGCACGTCTTGGTGGGACTCTTCTTGGTGGGATACGTCTTGGTGGGACTCGTCTTGGTGGGACACGTCTTGGTGTGACACGTCTTGGTGGGACACGTCTTGGTGGGACACGTCTTGGTGGGAGACGTCTTGGTGGGACACGTCTTGGTGGGAGACGTCTTGGTGGGACACGTCTTGGTGGGACACGTCTTGGTGGGAGACGTCTTGGTGGGACATGTCTTGGTGGGACTCGTCTTGGTGGGACTCGTCTTGGTGGGACACGTCTTGGTGGGAGACGTCTTGGTGGGAGACGTCTTGGTGGGACTCTTCTTGGTGGGACACGTCTTGGTGGGAGACGTCTTGGTGGAACATGTCTTGGTGGGACTCGTCTTGGTGGGACACGTCTTGGTGGGACACGTCTTGTTGGACACGTCTTGGTGGGACACGTTTTGGTGGGAGACGTCTTGGTGGGGCACGTCTTGGTGGGACTCATCTTGGTGGGAGACGTCTTGGTGGGACACGTCTTGGTGGGACACATCTTGGTGGGACTCGTCTTGGTGGGACACGTCTTGGTGGGACTCGTCTTGGTGGGACTCGTCTTGGTGTGACACGTCTTGGTGGGACTCGTCTTGGTGGGACACGTCTTGGTGGGACACGTCTTGGTGGGACTCGTCTTGGTGGACACGTCTTGGTGGACATGTCTTGGTGGACACGTCTTGGTGGGAGACGTCTTGGTGGGAGACGTCTTGGTGGGAGACGTCTTGGTGGGAGACGTCTTGGTGGGACTCGTCTTGGTGGGACACGTCTTGGTGGGAGACGTCTTGGTGGAACATGTTTTGGTGGGACTCATCTTGGTGGGACACGTCTTGGTGGGACACGTCTTGGTGGACTCGTCTTGGTGGGACTCGTCTTGGTGTGACACGTCTTGGTGGGACACGTCTTGGTGGGAGACGTCTTGGTGGGAGACGTCTTGGTGTGACTCGTCTTGGTGGGACACGTCTTGGTGGGAGACGTCTTGGTGGAACATGTCTTGGTGGACACGTCTTGGTGGGACTCGTCTTGGTGGGACACGTCTTGGTGGGAGACGTCTTGGTGGGAGACGTCTTGGTGGGACTCGTCTTGGTGGGACACGTCTTGGTGGGAGACGTCTTGGTGGAACATGTTTTGGTGGGACTCATCTTGGTGGGACACGTCTTGGTGGGACACGTCTTGGTGGACTCGTCTTGGTGGGACTCGTCTTGGTGTGACACGTCTTGGTGGGACACGTCTTGGTGGGAGACGTCTTGGTGGGAGACGTCTTGGTGTGACTCGTCTTGGTGGGACACGTCTTGGTGGGAGACGTCTTGGTGGAACATGTCTTGGTGGGACACGTCTTGGTAGGACTCGTCTTGGTGGGACACGTCTTGGTGGACTCGTCTTGGTGGGACTCGTCTTGGTTTGACACGTCTTGGTGGGACACGTCTTGGTGTGACACGTCTTAGTGGGACACGTCTTGGTGGGACTCGTCTTGGTGGGACACGTCTTGGTGGGACACGTCTTGGTGGGAGACGTCTTGGTGGGACTCGTCTTGGTGGGACACGTCTTGGTGGGAGACGTCTTGGTGGGAGACGTCTTCATGGGACACGTCTTGGTGGGACACGTCTTGGTGGGACTCGTCTTGGTGGGACACGTCTTGGTGGTACTCGTCTTGGTGGGACTCGTCTTGGTGGGACACGTCTTGGTGGGAGACGTCTTGGTGGGACACGTTTGGTGGGACACGTCTTGGTGGGACACGTCTTGGTGGGAGACGTCTTGGTGGAACACGTCTTGGTGGGACTCGTCTTGGTGGGACTCGTCTTGGTGGGACACGTCTTGGTGGGAGAAGTATTGGTGGGACACGTCTTGGTGGGACACGTCTTGGTGGGAGACGTCTTGGTGGGGCACGTCTTGGTCGGAGACGTCTTGGTGGGGCACGTCTTGGTGGGACAAGTCTTGGTGGGGCACGTCTTGGTGGGACAAGTCTTGGTGGGACACGTCTTGGTGGGAGACGTCTTGGTGGGACTCGTCTTGGTGGGAGACGTCTTGGTGGGAGACGTCTTGGTGGGACACGTTTGGTGGGACACGTCTTGGTGGGACACGTCTTGGTGGGAGACGTCTTGGTGGAACACGTCTTGGTGGGACTCGTCTTGGTGGGACTCGTCTTGGTGGGACACGTCTTGGTGGGAGAAGTATTGGTGGGACACGTCTTGGTGGGACACGTCTTGGTGGGAGACGTCTTGGTGGGGCACGTCTTGGTCGGAGACGTCTTGGTGGGGCACGTCTTGGTGGGACAAGTCTTGGTGGGACACGTCTTGGTGGGAGACGTCTTGGTGGGACTCGTCTTGGTGGGAGACGTCTTGGTGGGAGACGTCTTGGTGGGGGCACGTCTTGGTGGGACTCGTCTTGGTGGGAGACGTCTTGGTGGGACTCGTCTTGGTGGGAGACGTCTTGGTGGGAGACGTCTTGGTGGGACACGTTTGGTGGGACACGTCTTGGTGGGACACGTCTTGGTGGGAGACGTCTTGGTGGAACACGTCTTGGTGGGACTCGTCTTGGTGGGACTCGTCTTGGTGGGACACGTCTTGGTGGGAGAAGTATTGGTGGGACACGTCTTGGTGGGACACGTCTTGGTGGGAGACGTCTTGGTGGGGCACGTCTTGGTCGGAGACGTCTTGGTGGGGCACGTCTTGGTGGGACAAGTCTTGGTGGGACACGTCTTGGTGGGAGACGTCTTGGTGGGACTCGTCTTGGTGGGAGACGTCTTGGTGGGAGACGTCTTGGTGGGGGCACGTCTTGGTGGGACTCGTCTTGGTGGGAGACGTCTTGGTGGGACTCGTCTTGGTGGGACTCGTCTTGGTGGGAGACGTCTTGGTGGGACTCGTCTTGGTGGGATTCGTCTTGGTGGGACTCTTCTTGGTGGGACACGTCTTGGTGGACTCGTCTTGGTGGGACTCGTCTTGGTGGGACACGTCTTGGTGTGACACGTCTTGGTGAGACACGTCTTGGTGGGACTCGTCTTGGTGGGACTCGTCTTGGTGGGACACGTCTTGGTGTGACACGTCTTGGTGGGACTCGTCTTGGTGGACACGTCTTGGTGGGACTCGTCTTGGTGGGACTCGTCTTGGTGGGACACGTCTTGGTGGGACTCGTTTTGGTGGGGCACGTCTTGGTGGGACTCGTCTTGGTGGGACTCGTCTTGGTGGACACGTCTTGGTGTGACACGTCTTGGTGGGACTCGTCTTGGTGGGACACGTCTTGGTGGGACACATCTTGGTAGGACTCGTCTTGGTGGACACGTCTTGGTGGACATGTCTTGGTGGACACGTCTTGGTGGCACTCGTCTTGGTGGGACACGTCTTGGTGGGACTCGTCTTGGTGGGACTCGTCTTGGTGGACACGTCTTGGTGGGACACGTTTTGGTGGGACACGTCTTGGTGGGACTCTTCTTGGTGGGACACGTCTTGGTGGGACTCGTCTTGGTGGGACACATCTTGGTGGGACTCGTCTTGGTGGGACACGTCTTGGTGGGACTCGTCTTGGTGGGACACGTCTTGGTGGGACTCGTCTTGGTGGACTCGTCTTGGTGGGAGACGTCTTGGTGGAACATGTCTTGGTGGGACTCGTCTTGGTGGGACACGTCTTGGTGGGACACGTCTTGGTGGGAGACGTCTTGGTGGACACGTCTTGGTGGGACACGTTTTGGTGGGAGACGTCTTGGTGGGGCACGTCTTGGTGGGAGACGTCTTGGTGGGGCACGTCTTGGTGGGACTCTTCTTGGTGGGATACGTCTTGGTGGGACTCGTCTTGGTGGGACACGTCTTGGTGTGACACGTCTTGGTGGGACACGTCTTGGTGGGACACGTCTTGGTGGGAGATGTCTTGGTGGGAGACGTCTTGGTGGGACACGTCTTGGTGGGAGACGTCTTGGTGGGAGACGTCTTCGTGGGACACGTCTTGGTGGGACACGTCTTGGTGGGACACGTCTTGGTGGGACTCGTCTTGGTGGGACTCGTCTTGGTGGGACACGTCTTGGTGGGACACGTCTTGGTGGGAGACGTCTTGGTGGGACTCTTCTTGGTGGGACACGTCTTGGTGGGAGACGTCTTGGTGGAACATGTCTTGGTGGGACTCGTCTTGGTGGGACTCGTCTTGGTGGACACCTCTTAGTGTGACACGTCTTGGTGGGACTCGTCTTGGTGGGACACGTCTTGGTGGGACACATCTTGGTGGGACTCGTCTTGGTGGACACGTCTTGGTGGACATGTCTTGGTGGACACGTCTTGGTGGCACTCGTCTTGGTGGGACACGTCTTGGTGGGACTCATCTTGGTGGGACTCGTCTTGGTGGACACGTCTTGGTGGGACACGTTTTGGTGGGACACGTCTTGGTGGGACTCTTCTTGGTGGGACACGTCTTGGTGGGACTCGTCTTGGTGGGACATGTCTTGGTGGGACTCGTCTTGGTGGGACACGTCTTGGTGGGACTCGTCTTGGTGGGACACGTCTTGGTGGGACTCGTCTTGGTGGACTCGTCTTGGTGGGAGACGTCTTGGTGGAACATGTCTTGGTGGGACTCGTCTTGGTGGGACACGTCTTGGTGGGACACGTCTTGGTGGGAGACGTCTTGGTGGACACGTCTTGGTGGGACACGTTTTGGTGGGAGACGTCTTGGTGGGGCACGTCTTGGTGGGAGACGTCTTGGTGGGGCACGTCTTGGTGGGACTCTTCTTGGTGGGATACGTCTTGGTGGGACTCGTCTTGGTGGGACACGTCTTGGTGTGACACGTCTTGGTGGGACACGTCTTGGTGGGACACGTCTTGGTGGGAGATGTCTTGGTGGGAGACGTCTTGGTGGGACACGTCTTGGTGGGAGACGTCTTGGTGGGACACGTCTTGGTGGGACACGTCTTGGTGGGAGACGTCTTGGTGGGACATGTCTTGGTGGGACTCGTCTTGGTGGGACTCGTCTTGGTGGGACACGTCTTGGTGGGAGACGTCTTGGTGGGAGACGTCTTGGTGGGACTCTTCTTGGTGGGACACGTCTTGGTGGGAGACGTCTTGGTGGAACATGTCTTGGTGGGACTCGTCTTGGTGGGAGACGTCTTGGTGGGGCACGTCTTGGTGGGACTCATCTTGGTGGGAGACGTCTTGGTGGGACACGTCTTGGTGGGACACATCTTGGTGGGACTCGTCTTGGTGGGACACGTCTTGGTGGGACTCGTCTTGGTGGGACTCGTCTTGGTGGGACTCGTCTTGGTGTGACACGTCTTGGTGGGACTCGTCTTGGTGGGACACGTCTTGGTGGGACACGTCTTGGTGGGACTCGTCTTGGTGGACACGTCTTGGTGGACATGTCTTGGTGGACACGTCTTGGTGGCACTCGTCTTGGTGGGACACGTCTTGGTGGGACTCGTCTTGGTGGGACTCGTCTTGGTGGGACTCGTCTTGGTGGGACTCGTCTTGGTGGGACACGTCTTGGTGGGACTCGTCTTGGTGAGACTCGTCTTGGTGGGACACGTCTTGGTAGGAGACGTCTTGGTGGGACACGTCTTGGTGGGACTCGTCTTGGTGGGACTCGTCTTGGTGGGACACGTCTTCGTAGGAGACGTCTTGGTGGACTCGTCTTGGTGGGACTCGTCTTGGTGGGACACGTCTTGGTGGGACACTTCTTGGTGGGACACGTCTTGGTGGGACTCGTCTTGGTGGGACACGTCTTGGTAGGAGATGTCTTGGTGGACTCGTCTTGGTGGGACACGTCTTGGTGGGACACGTCTTGGTGGCACACGTCTTGGTGGGACTCGTCTTGGTGGGACACGTCTTGGTGGGACACGTCTTGGTGGGACTCGTCTTGGTGTGACACGTCTTGGTGGGACACGTCTTGGTGGGACACGTCTTGGTGGGACTCGTCTTGGTTGGACACGTCTTGGTGAGACTTGTCTTGGTGGGACTCGTCTTTTGTGGGACACGTCTTGGTGGGACTCGTCTTGGTGGGACTCGTCTCGGTGGGACACGTCTTCGTAGGAGACGTCTTGGTGGACTCGTCTTGGTGGGACTCGTCTTGGTGGGACACGTCTTGGTGGGACACTTCTTGGTGGGACACGTCTTGGTGGGACTCGTCTTGGTGGGACACGTCTTGGTAGGAGACGTCTTGGTGGGACACGTCTTGGTGGGACACGTCTTGGTGGGACACGTCTTGGTGGGACTCGTCTTGGTGTGACACGTCTTGGTGGGACACGTCTTGGTGGGACACGTCTTGGTGGGACTCGTCTTGGTTGGACACGTCTTGGTGAGACTTGTCTTGGTGGGACTCGTCTTTTGTGGGACACGTCTTGGTGGGACACGTCTTGGTGGACTCGTCTTGGTGGGACACGTCGTGGTGGGACACGTCTTGGTGGGACTCGTCTTGGTGGGACACGTCTTGGTGGGACACGTCTTGGTGGGACTCGTCTTGGTGGGACTCGTCTTGGTGTGACACGTCTTGGTGGGACTCGTCTTGGTGGACACGTCTTGGTGGACATGTCTTGGTGGACACAACTTGGTGGCACTCGTCTTGGTGGGACTCGTCTTGGTGGGACTCGTCTTGGTGGGACACGTCTTGGTGGGACACGTCTTGGTGGGACTCGTCTTGGTGGGACTCGTCTTGGTGGGTCACGTCTTGGTGGGACTCGTCTTGGTGGGACTCGTCTTGGTGGGACACGTCTTGGTGGGACACGTCTTGGTTGGACTCGTCTTGGTGGGACACGTCTTGGTGGGACACGTCTTGGTGGGACTCGTCTTGTTGGGACTCGTCTTGGTGGGACACGTCTTGGTGGACTCATCTTGATGGGACTCGTCTTGGTGGGACACGTCTTGGTGGGACACGTCTTGGTGGGACTCGTCTTGGTGGGACACGTCTTGGTGGGACTCGTCTTGGTGGGACTCGTCTTGGTGGGACTCGTCTTGGTGGGACTCGTCTTGGTTGGACACGTCTTGGTGGGACTCGTCTTGGTGGGACTCGTCTTGGTGGGACACGTCTTGGTGGGACTCGTCTTGGTGGGACACATCTTGGTGGGACACGTCTTGGTGGGACTCGTCTTGGTGGGACTCGTCTTGGTGGACTCGTCTTGGTAGACACGTCTTGGTGGGACACGTCTTGGTGGGACTCGTCTTGTTGGGACTCGTCTTGGTGGGACTCGTCTTGGTGGACTCGTCTTGGTGGGACTCGTCTTGGTGGGACACGTCTTGGTGGGACTCGTCTTGGTGGACACGGCTTGGTGGGACGCGTCTTGGTGGGACTCGTCTTGGTGGACACGTCTTGGTGGACACGTCTTGGTGGGACTCGTCTTGGTGGGACTCGTCTTGGTGTGACACGTCTTGGTGGGACTCGTCTTGGTGGACACGTCTTGGTGGGATACTTCTTGGTGGGACACGTCTTGGTGGACACGTCTTGGTGGGACTCGTCTTGGTGGACACGTCTTGGTGGGACTCGTCTTGGTGGGACACGTCTTGGTGGACACGTCTTGGTGGGACTCGTCTTGGTGGACACGTCTTGGTGGGACACGTCTTGGTGGGACACGTCTTGGTGGGACACGTCTTGGTGGGACTCGTCTTGGTGGGACTCGTCTTGGTGGGACTCGTCTTGGTGGGACTCGTTTTGGTGGGACTCGTCTTGGTGTGACACGTCTTGGAGGGACTCGTCTTGCTGGGGCACGTCTTGGTGGGACTCGTCTTGGTGGACACGTCTTGGTGGGACTCGTCTTGGTGGGACACGTCTTGGTGGGACACGTCTTGGTGGGACTCGTCTTGGTGGGACACGTCTTGGTGGGACTCGTCTTGGTGGGACTCATCTTGGTGGGACTTGTCTTGGTGGACTCGTCTTGGTGGGACACGTCTTGGTGGGACACATCTTGGTGGGACTCGTCTTGGTGGGACACGTCTTGGTGGACACGTCTTGGTGGGACACGTCTTGGTGGGACTCGTCTTGGTCGGACACGTCTTGGTGGGACTCGTCTTGGTGGACGCGTCTTGGTGGACACGTCTTGGTGGGGCACGTCTTGGTGGACACGTCTTGGTGGGACTCGTCTTGGTGGACACGTCTTGGTGGGACTCGTCTTGGTGGGACACGTCTTGGTGGGACTCGTCTTGGTGGACACGTCTTGGTGGGACTCGTCTTGGTGGGACACGTCTTGGTGGACACGTATTGGTGGGACTCGTCTTGGTGGGACACGTCTTGGTGGGACTCGTCTTGGTGTGACACGTCTTGGTGGACACGTATTGGTGGGACTCGTCTTGGTGGGACACGTCTTGGTGGGACTCGTCTTGGTGTGACACGTCTTGGTGGACTCGTCTTGGTGGACTCGTCTTGGTGGACGCGTCTTGGTGCGGCTCACGTTGATGCCGAACAGCAGCCGTAATTCTACACGCGTCCCGAGGAGCGGAGTGGCGAATCGTCGCCGTGGTGATGATGATGATGCCTCTGACCGAGTTGTAAATGGGGCATTGAGTGATCATCATCGGCTCCCTATGGTTCTGTTCTGGGTGGTGACAACAGTCTCTGCACACTGACCGCAGAGTTGTTTTAATATATATTTGTCATTTTTGTTCGTCAGCGGCGCTGGGGAGACAAAGACGGCCGGGCGTGGCGTTGGCCACCCACCCCTCGTATTATCGCTCAAGAGCAATAGCAGTGACGATTATCTGAACCGGTACAGGGCCTCTCCTAGGTCGACTTGGCCTGAAATTATGACCTGGTGTAAACATGTGCATTGGAGAGACAAAGGGGGCGTGGTGTTGGGCAGCACTTGCCCCAGCGATCTGTCGAGGGCTACACGGTGACTCTTTGTCTTTGTGTGTTGCATGCGACGGAGATTGCTGCTCTCTCACCTGTCCGCTTCTCCCCCTCATCACCACGCCCACTTCCTGCCCCGCCCGTGCGCTCTCCGCCTGCCGCCAAATTCCTCCCGAGAATTCGCCGTTTCCTCCCCCCCATGGGTCACCTCCACCCCCTCATAACCCCCTCTCCTCATCACCCCACTCCCCTCCTCCACCCCCTCCCCTCCCCTCATCTCCCCTCCTACACCCCGTCCCCTCATCACCCCCTCCCCTCCTACACCCCCTCCCCTCTCCTCATCACCCCCCTCCCCTCCTACACCCCGTCCCCTCATCACCCCACTCCCCTCCTACACCCCCTCCCCTCCCCTCATCACCCCCCTCCCCTCCTACACCCCCTCTCCTCATCACCCCCCTCCTCCTACCCCCCCCCCCCTTTCTTTCCCCCAAACTCGCCGAGAGCCGCGGCCCCCTCTCGCCTTCTCTCATCGCGGAGTAAATTTAGCGGCGATAACTGCTCTCAGTCAGAGCTTCGTGTTTACTGCGGGGGGGGGGGGGGGGGTGCGAGTCTGGGAGGGGGGGGTGCGGTGGGGTGGTTGGGGAGTGGGGTTGGGGGGTGGGGGGGTTGGGGGGTGGGGTGGGGGGGTTGGGGGGGCAGGGGAGTGTGCTGTCTTGTGTTGGTGGCTGTGTAATGTGAGGATATATCCGGGTTGCTGATGGGATCACACTTCGTTACGATGATTGGCTCTGCCGGTCCTGGCCCATAGCCAATGGGGGGAAGCCTAGGGGCGTGGCCCTGACGTATTGGGAAGGTGACATCTGTAAGTAGAGGATTGGTTCTGCTGGCTTTAGCCACAGCCAATGGGGGGACGAGTGAGGGGCGTGGTCCCGGGAGCGTATGATGGAGTCTAGAAGATTCCATAGAGGTTAACCAGGATTGGTGGAAAGGTACCAGGTGACCCGGGTATTAAAAGGAGTGGAGACGAACAACACGTGGTCAGATCTGGAACGAACGGAGGGTGAGGCAACGCTGGAGCGGGGTCCAGGCTGCCACGTGGCCGCGCGTGTCTCTCTCTCTCTCCCTCTCACGCTGTCTGTCAGCGGCGTGAAGGAGTAAGATGGGAGTGTTGTGAACGAAAGACAAATAAAGACCGGATTCCAGAAGTCGCTTCCACGACCTTTATTACAGCTGTATCGGGATGGATGCGCCGCTGTACTTGCTCACTGCTACAGCTGTAACCGTCCTGTTTGTTTCTGGCCGCTTGGTGTTTCTTGTTGTTGTTGCTGCTGCGCCGATGCTAAGAGCACCGAGACGTAGTAACAACTGAAGACAAAGACGGCCCGGCACGCGCGGATGTCACTCGCACCCCACCGTCGTTCGCCTCGCAGTCCCAGTGAGCCGGAGTGGGGGGGGGGTGCTGGGGGGCTTCTTCCCTCGAGGGCTGGGGGGCTTCCTCATGCGGGCCACAGACACAACCACACCTACAGCGGCGCGCGCACGCGTGTGTGTGTTCGTGCGTGTGTGTGTGTTCGTGCGCGTGTGTGTGTGTGTTCGTGTGTGTGTGTGTTCCTGTGCGTGTTGTTTGTGTGTTCGTGTGCTGTGTGTTCGTGTGCTGTGTGTGTGTGTTCGTGTGCTGTGTGTGTGCTGTGTGTGCTGTGTGTTCGTGTGCTGTTCGTGTGGTGTGTGTGTGTGTTCGTGTGCTGTGTGTTCGTGTGCTGTGTGTTCGTGTGCTGTGTGTGTGTGCTGTGTGTGTGTGTTGTGTGTGCTGTGTGTGTGCTATGTGTGTGCTGTGTTCGTGTGCTGTTCGTGTGGTGTGTGTGTGTTCGTGTGGTGTGTGTGGGGTGTGTGTGTGTGTTCGTGTGGTGTGCCCGTGTGTGTGTGCTGTGTGTGTGCTGTGTGTGTGTATGCTGTGTGTATGCTGTGTGTGCTGTGTGTGTGTTCGTGTGGTGTGTGTGTGCTGTGTGTGCTGTGTGTGTGTGTGCTGTGCGTGGTGTGTGGTGTGTGTGTGCTGTGTGTGTGTGGGAAATGGGAGTGCAGCGAGTGGTTCGAGCACACTGTGCTACGAACCCGGCGTCCGATCGCGGTTAACACCGGTGACGGTAATCTGAACCGGTCATGGGTCTCCCCTAGGTCGACTCAGCCTCAAATTATTTCCTCGGATTAGCACGGTTAGCTACGTACGTTGCGAAATTATTTCAATATACATACATGTGTAACCATCGCCACTAGGGAGACACAGGCTGTGGTGCTGGCGAACCACCCCTTCGTGTGCCGTTCCGGCTGTCTGTTGCCGTGTGATTATGTTACCCTGTGCGTGTGTGTGTATTGCTGTGTTTACGTTGCTGTTTTTGCGTGTGTGTTTGTGTATCTGCTGTTATTGTTGGCGTCGAAACCTCGAACTTCTCAGCTGCCACCTTGGGCGAGAGACCGCCACCAACCCCGGGCGGCGGAGACGTCACAATGGTGTTCCCTGGTGAGCGCGTGGTGGAGAGCGCGTGGCGGTGAGCACGTGGCGTGGAGCGCGTGGTGGAGAGCGCGTGGCGGTGAGCACGTGGCGTGGAGCGCGTGGCGGAGAGCGCGTGGCGGTGAGCGCGTGGCGTGGAGCCTCTCTCGCGATTCCCGCGGGAGAGGAAAGGAACCGCAACAAACCTCGACGGTGAAATCGTCACGTGGGTGGAAGTTTTTTTTTTGTTGCACCCGAACCGCTTCAAACAGTTCCCCGATTCCGTCGCTGTCTCTGGCAAGCCAAACAGCGACGAGACCCCTCCGCCCCCCGGGGTATTGCCGAGTCTTGTATCGGTCACCACCGCGGGGCTCGCCACGTGCTGTGGACGTGGAGACGGCGAGTAGCAGCCCCTCGCGCGCAGCGCGGTGGGGTCTCTCCGGGCGACTCGCACGGCCATGCGCTCCGCCACTGCAGGGAAACAGCGG
Source organism: Lampetra planeri (assembly GCF_965212315.1). Classification (NCBI taxonomy): domain Eukaryota; kingdom Metazoa; phylum Chordata; class Hyperoartia; order Petromyzontiformes; family Petromyzontidae; genus Lampetra; species Lampetra planeri. The sequence goes on from NC_136132.1 coordinate 12,132,468, forward strand.
GCGTCGTCATGCGAATGACCAGGAGGAGGAGGGGGGGGAGACGAGGATTTAAGATGTTTCTCGGTAAGAATCCGCACAGACGCACATTGAGAATAATTAAAGATGCGGCTCTGACACGCGGCCCATACACGATCCGGTCTGTGCACCGCAGGGGTGGAAGGGGACCCCATCACGATGGGGGTGGGAGGGGGGCGACGGGGCGGCTATGTGTGGGGGGGGGGGGGGCACCAGCTGCGTGAAATCCCGAGCGAGGTGGAGGTGGCTGCTGCTGCTGCTGCCGTCACGGAGAGCGATCGGCGCATCTATCTGTCGATTCGGGAGCCCATTGAGCGCCCCATCGATTGCGTTTCTCGTTCTTCGGGGAGCGTTGATAAAAGAGGCGCGCTCGCGCTCGGTAATAAAACCTCTTTTATTTTCTCATTTTATTTTACTGGGTCGAGAGTCAATAGCCGAGATTTAGAGATGATGTATATTAGAGATGATAGATCCGCCCCGCGGCCAGACGGCGGCACGAGGACGACTCCCGAGTCGCGAGAAGTGGTGGCCACACGGTGGGGAGGGGGGGGGGTGCAGATACGGGATCCCCACAGACCCCCCCCCCATCTGTTGTGTTCACCCTCTTAGAGAAGCGCCCCCACTCCGGTGTGAGTCGCGAACCTTCTCCGACCCCCCCCCCCCCCCACTCGCCCCAGTTCATAGACAATAAGCTTCGCTCGGGCACACGCGCGCAGAGAGCCGCGAGGGGTGATTGGTGCCGGGAGTCGTCGCGCGCGCTGATTGACTGACGGGGCCGATCGACAGCCCCGCCGAGAGCGCGGCGCCTTGATGAATGGCTCCTCCGGGGGGGTTGGGGTGCGGGGGTGCGCTCGTCTCAACCCCCGCATGCCGGCCGCCGGCCACAGCGGGGCTGAGCAGGGGCAAGCCGACAGGGAGGGTGGCGTGTTGGGGGTGTGGGGGGGGGGTGTGGGGGGGGGGTGGGGGGGTGGGGATGGGCAGCGGTGCTGTAGTGGTTAGCGCGGCGCTGCGCTACGAACCCGGCCACACGGGCTTGATTCCCGCTCGCGGCCAACACCGACGACGATTATTTAAATCAGTCCTGGGCCTCCCCTAGGCCGTCTCAGCCTCAAATGAGTACTCGGTGCGATGTGTAATCATCGCCTATGGGGAGACAAAGGCTGCCGGGTTTGGTGCTGGACAATCACCCCCTCGCGCGCTGCGCCAGCCTTCATAGGTGCTTACTAACAGAACTTGACTCTTAACGGGGAATCTTTGTATGAGGAGCATTAGAGGGAAGGGGGCAGGTGGAGAGGGGGCAGGGCCGCACCCTGAACCCCATAGCCCCCCAGTTCGCGGGGGACATCTGATGAGAAGGGAATGCTTCGCGACTCAATCGCGGTTGATCTTGGCGCTTATTCTACTGCTTGCGTGCAGCTCCGGTACTACAGACAGGACCCGAACAGCCTATTTGTAGATACTTTTGATCTCAGCGATTCGCTGTTGTTAGGGCCTTACTCTATATTTGAGAGAGAGAGATTAATATGCCATAGATTTAATACGATTCAGCCACCGTAATACATCACTTTAAGCAAAGGTATAAATTTACATGAATTGCGGGGAATTAGTTTCGCATTAGGAGAGACTGCACTTTAATTATTTCCTCCACAGCCACGCGCTGTCCTTGGTGCTGAGAAATGTCCCCGTGTCGACACCAGCTTCGGGGTGCCGGGCGAGGCACGGGTTGCGATGTGAGTTTGAGGTGGCGGTGGGACGGGGGGGGGGTATGGGTGAGGGACCGGGTATGTGGGGTTAACACGAGGGTAGGCACAGGGGGTGAAAGAGGGATACAGGGGGCAGACACTGTGGGGTACACGGTGGGGTACACACGGTGGGGTACACACAGTGGGGTACACGGTGGGATACACACGGTGGGGTACACACAGTGGGGTACACGGTGGGATACACACGGTGTGTTACCAGCGGCTCAGTCGACGCATCGGCTGCACGTGCTTGGGAGGAGCCGCGACTCAGTCGGCCGAACCTCATGCCGCCGTTCAGTTGCGGATGGGAGGTCGCTTCTCATGCAGTCCTTCACGCGGCGTTAGGTGCCACGCGCGCGCGTGCACACGCGGGCAGGCCGTGCACGCGCACTCAAGCTGGTGAGAGATGGAGGGGGAGAGACACCGGGTGAGCGTGTCCGCGCGCACTACAGACAAGAGGGACATGCGTGGAAAGCGTGCGCACACACAAAGTCACAGATCCCCCGTATCTCCGATACAGACTGTTGATGCACGTGCCTTTATAATAATTTCGTTGCATATTTCGTGAATCGTAAACATTGTTTATCGAGAACTCAGAGGCGCGGTACCAGAGTTTAGAGTTCCTCGTACACTGCACCATGAGCAGGTAAGAGTCGGGACAGTTGAGAGCCTGAGCAGTGATAGCCTGGACAGGTTTTATCCTGGACAGGTGAGAGCCTGGACAGGTGAGAGCCTGGACAGGTGAAAGCCTGGACAGGTGAGAGCCTGGAGAGGTGAGAGCTTGGACAGGTGAGAGCCTGGACAGGTGAGAGCCTTGAGCTGTTGCTTGAAGGTGGATGTTGCTTGGTCGCTGCTGCGTGTGCAGTGGGAGAGAGAGGTGCAGACGACTTCCGATGCAGCTACAGAAACCCCCACTCAGCCAGGACGGTGCTGGTTCTGAGTGTGACGAGCAGGTTGCTAGACGAGCTCCGCAGGACGGTTCTGCTGAGGTCAGTGGAGTGGGAAGGGTGACGTCAGGGGGAGCCAGGGCCAGGACCCTAGCGGAGCCAAGTACCCACGTGGCCGCGCCTGATGCCCTGCAGGGCAGCGCGAGTCGGGTGGTGCTGGAGCCGTGGCCGTTTGTCGAGGCGTTCTCCCGACGTCCGAGTGTCGATGGCGCTGCGATGCCCAAGGCGAGTGTCGCCGTTGCCGCAGGCCCGAGTGGTCGCTGTGGCCGTGGTCGACTTCCGAGCGGACGCGCCACGAGGCCCCGAGGTGTTGGTGGTGGTGGTGGTGGGGGCCGTGGTGGTGGTGGTGGAGGTGGTGGTGGAGGTGGTGGGGGCCGTGGTTGTGGAGGTGGTGGTGGGGGCCGCGTGCCTCGACTCTGCGCTGAGCACGCGGTCGTCGAGTGAGAATGTGGAGCCCGAGATGATGCCGAGGATTTCCAAATAATTTGAGGGACTGATCATGGAGCTGGCGATGAGTAGCATTTGGTGCCTCGGGAAAAAAGGGCTATTGATTTTCAGAAGTTAATCGGAGGTGATTTGGCCAAAGCCAGTGCTGTAACAATATTGAGGTACAATTGGCAAGGTTGAGTGGGCCCTGGGTGGAGGTTAGAGTAGAGTGATGTTGAGTGTCATCAGCATAGATTTTCCGTGTGACTGTCTATGCGATGGTGTTTAGGTTTGTTGTGTCTAGTTCGTTGTCCTTTCCCTGCACCCGCGATTAGCACGGTTTTGCTACGTACGATGCGAAATAAGTCCAACATACAGTCAATACATACGTACAGGTGACCACTTAGGGAGACTAAAACGAGTAAAGGGCTGAGAATGGACCCCTAAGGAACCCCAGAAGTGGATTTGATGTCTGTGGTTGAGGGCCTGGCTACCTTGACCTTCTGTGGACAGGTTCGATGCGAACAGCTGGCGAGCGGCGCCGCTGATTGTCAAAGGTGGCAGACACCTCGAGGCTGACGAGGCCACGATGTCGTTGATGAGGTTTGCGAGTGCGGTCTCAGGAAGGTCGAGGGGGGGGGGGCTGGACGGGGGGCCGACTGACGGGAGCAGCACTTGGGTGGATGAGGCGGTGGCGAGGCGCTCCAGGAGTTTGGGGATGGCTGATAAGTTGGACATCTGCGATAAACAGCGTTATACCCCATCGGATTCCTCCAGTATAAATACATCTTCTGATTCTGAAGTTGGTGATTAGGTGGTAGTCTGTATGCGTCTCGTGGTCGGAGCCAGGTATCTTATAGAAGAGCATTCACGTGCCTCCACTTAAGGGATGGAGGGAGCGGACGGGGACGAGGCATCAGCAACATGAGAAACCGCAATTGTCGCTGCTGGATAGGAGGAGAGCCAGCGAAGAGGTTTTTATCCTGCAACTTAGGATGAGGTTGAGACCTCCTCTGGGGTGAGATGGTTTGGAGGGAGGAAGGGGAGTTTACATTGGGGGGGGGGGGAGGCGGGTGGAAGAAGGGATGTCCAGGAGTTGGTCAGGACCGGCCGTAAGAGATTTGGACGCGATGCCGCTGATAGACTGCGGATCAAGATGAAGAATGGACAAAGAGTTGGGCGGGTTCATCGCGCCAGGCCACCTCTGGGTTGTGCTGGAGGCGGGCGTCACGTGGTGAGCTGCAGCGTTGGCGTCACGTGGTGAGCTGCAGCGATGACGTCACGTGGTGAGCTGCACGTGCGGAGTGCGCGAGGCCGCGACGAATTTCGTCGTCGTCGTCGTTGGCTTCACGGGCGAGACGACCGGCGTGGCGCCATAGGGGTGTGGAGTTGGGAGCGCAGGTAACGGGGGCCTCCAGACGGCGTCTGCTGCCCTGTCATGTGACAGCTGCCGTTGCTGCCGACAGAGACACCGGCCGTCGTGAGAGATGGAGGGAGGGAGCGGCTGGTTGAGCATTGAGCGGCGCCGCCGATGAGGTGAGCGAGCGGCGATGAAGACGGCCACGGTGCTCGGGCCGCGCGAGCAGTGCCTGAACTGTCCAGGTTCTGCTTGCGAGACACCTGTTCACTTTAGCACGCGGACTGCTTTCGCGACCAAGCTCGTGGTCCGTAATTGACTCCGGCTCAGATCGCCGCGCGAGTAAAATGCTCGTCTCCTCCTGCCCGACACAGCCAGCCTGTGTGAACGAAGTTGTCGCGTGAACTGACGCGCCGATTCTATCATTCCGTCAGCGCGCCCGCGTGTTGGAGAGAGATCCACAACATTTGACAATTCAGGCTAGACGTGGCGCTATTTAAAGGCCCTAAAACTGGAGGAGATTTTCACGATTTTGGTAATCGCCTGATGATGCCGGTTGCAATGGCCATCATCATCATCACCGGTTGTTCTGCAGCAATCGTAAACTGGCGCGTTTGTGTCACGTGACAACTTAATTTATTTGGCTACCCCGGGTGGAGGAGGGTGTACGACACACATTGGCGCGGTGCTCATGCCGCCATCTGACCCAAACAATAACTTTGTGAATGAACCTATGAAGGCATGTACGGCACACTGGGGGTGTTGGTGGTGCTGGTGTTGGTGCTGGTGGTGGTGCTGGTGGTTGTTGTGGTGGTGGTGGTGGTGGTTTTGGTGTTAGTGCTGCTGTTGGTGGTGCTGGTATGGGGAGCGGTAGTGTAGTGGTCAGCGCGCTGCGCTCTGAAACCGGTGACCCGAGTTCGATTCCCGCTCACGGCCAACACTAGTGACAATTAACTGAAACGACCTTCATAGGTTCTGCTCGCTAATAGCACTTTCCCAAGCAGTTGTCTTTGGTGGTGTTGGTGGTGGTGCTGCTGATGGTGCTACTGGTGGTGCTGGTGGTGATGGTCCTGGTGGTGGTGCTGATGGTGCTGGTGGTGATGGTAGTGGTGGTGGTGCTGGTGGTGCTGGTGGTGGTGCTGGTGGTGCTGGTGGTGGTGCTGGTGGTGCTGGTGGTGGTGGTGGTTTTCCCGTCTTTCTCTCCTCCGTGTTGGCCCTCAACTCAATTAATCACAGCCACCCCGGGCAGCTTGAACAACATATTTCTGCTTCACAGTCGTGCACCTGAATGATAATTATGCTGAGTTTAATTAAGCGGAGTTTGCCTCATTTATAAACATATGTAGCTCCTAGAGACCACACTGGATGAGTGACAGCCAGTCTCCCCGTGGCCCTGATGGATTTATTTTTGTTCTGGCCACCACGTGCCTCAGCACCACCACGCCCGTTCATTATCCGCAATGCATTCCGCACTCTCGCCCAAAGTGTGCGCCCCGGGATTGTACCGCGGAATGTACAACAAGCGACACTTCGCGGACACTGCACGAGACCGGCTGTGGTCGTGGTGGTGGTGGTACAGCCATTAGCGCACTGCGCTACGAACCCGGCCACCCGCGTGCCATCGCCAGCCTCGACCAGGATCGCTCTCTGCTCCCCATCACTCATTGTCCATCCTTCACTCGCTCCTCTTTCTCTCTCCTCTATCTCCCCTCTCCATCTGTCATCTCGCTCTCTTTTTTTCGCTTCTGTCTTCTCTCCCTCCTCTCTCCTTTCACTGCCCCTCTCTCCTCTACTCTCTCCCTCTCTCGCTCCCTTCTCCGGCTCTGGCAGCTGCCTCAGGAATCTGGGCTCGAGTCCCAGGATTCACAGACTCGAGTCACACGACGTGGGGAGTTGCTGTGGATTTGACGCCGGCGCGGGCTGTGTGGTGTGGGTGGTGTGTGTGGTGTGGGTGGTGTGGGTGGCGTTGGTGGTGTGGGTGGCGTTGGTGGTGTGGGTGGCGTGGGTGGTGTGGGTGGTGTGTGTGGTGTGGGTGGTGTGTGTGGTGTGGGTGGTGTGTGTGGCGTGGGTGGCGTGGGTGGCGTGGGTGGCGTGGGTGGTGTGGGTGGTGTGTGTGGTGTGGGTGGCGTGGGTGGCGTGTGTGGTGTGGGTGGTGTGTGTGGTGTGGGTGGCGTGGGTGGCGTGGGTGGTGTGGGTGGTGTGGGTGGCGTTCGTGGAGTGTGTGGCGTGGGTGGCCTGGGTGGCGTTGGTGGTGTGGGTGGTGTGGGTGGCGTTGGTGGTGTGTGTGGCGTGGGTGGTGTGGGTGGCGTTCGTGGTGTGTGTGGCGTGGGTGGCGTGGGTGGTGTGGGTGGCGTTCGTGGTGTGTGTGGCGTGGGTGGCCTGGGTGGTGTGGGTGGCGTGGGTGGCGTGGGTGGCGTGGGTGGCGTTGGTGTTGTGGGTGGTGTGGGTGGCGTTGGTGGTGTGGGTGGCGTTGGTGGTGTGTGTGGCGTGGGTGGCGTGGGTGGTGTGGGTGGCGTTCGTGGTGTGTGTGGCGTGGGTGGCGTGGGTGGTGTGGGTGGCGTTCGTGGTGTGTGTGGCGTGGGTGGCCTGGGTGGTGTGGGTGGTGTGGGTGGTGTGGGTGGCGTGGGTGGCGTGGGTGGCGTTGGTGTTGTGGGTGGTGTGGGTGGCGTTGGTGGTGTGGGTGGTGTGGGTGGCGTTGGTGGTGTGTGTGGCGTGGGTGGCGTGGGTGGTGTGGGTGGCGTTCGTGGTGTGTGTGGCGTGGGTGGCGTGGGTGGTGTGGGTGGCGTTCGTGGTGTGTGTGGCGTGGGTGGCCTGGGTGGTGTGGGTGGCGTGGGTGGCGTGGGTGGCGTGGGTGGCGTTGGTGGTGTGGGTGGTGTGGGTGGCGTTGGTGGTGTGTGTGGCGTGGGTGGCGTGGGTGGTGTGGGTGGCGTTCGTGGTGTGTGTGGCGTGGGTGGTGTGGGTGGCGTTCGTGGTGTGTGTGGCGTGGGTGGCCTGGGTGGTGTGGGTGGCGTGGGTGGTGTGGGTGGCGTGGGTGGCGTGGGTGGCGTGGGTGGCGTTGGTGTTGTGGGTGGTGTGGGTGGCGTGGGTGGTGTGGGTGGCGTGGGTGGCGTGGGTGGCGTGGGTGGTGTGGGTGGCGTGGGTGGCGTTGGTGTTGTGGGTGGCGTGGGTGGTGTGGGTGGCGTGGGTGGTGTGGGTGGCGTGGGTGGTGTGGGTGGTGTGGGTGGCGTGGGTGGTGTGGGTGGCGTGGGTGGCGTGGGTGGTGTGGGTGGCGTGGGTGGCGTTGGTGTTGTGGGTGGTGTGGGTGGCGTGTGTGGCGTGGGTGGCGTGGGTGGCGTGGGTGGCGGGGGTGGCGTGGGTGGCGGGGGTGGCGTGGGTGGCGTGGGTGGCGTGGGTGGTGTGGGTGGCGTGGGTGGCGTTAGCGCGCGTGCGGGTGGGACAAAGAGGTTACGGAGTTGCGAGCGGTAGCGGAGTGGGGAGAAGCTGGGGGGGGGGGGGAAGTGGGGTGGGGGTGATTGGTCTCGCAAGGGTTTACGGGACCAGGTGGTGCCTAATATTAGTCACCGGGTACAGAACTGAGGTCTGAGATCATCGTCGCCTCTAACAACCACGGAACCTCGGGATCCGGGACAAGCCCGAAGCACAAGCGGCGCCCCTGCTGTTGTCAGCCGGTGTCTGTGTGAGTCTGTGGGTCTCTGTGTGAGTCTGTGGGTCTCTGTGTGAGTCTATGGGTCTCTGTGTGAGTCGATGGGTCTCCGTGTGAGTCTATGGGTCTCTGTGTGAGTCGATGGGTCTCTGTGTGAGTCGATGGGTCTCTATGTGAGTCTATGGGTCTCTGTGTGAGTCGATGGGTCTCTGTGTGAGTCTATGGGTCTCTGTGTGAGTCTATGGGTCTCTGTGTGAGTCTATGGGTCTCTGTGTGAGTCGATGGGTCTCTGTGTGAGTCTGTGGGTCTCTGTGTGAGTCGATGGGTCTCTGTGTGAGTCTGTGGTTGTCAATATCCACTGTAGGCCTTGTTCTCCAATTCCCTCCTTCACCCCCCCCCCCCCCCCTCAGTCGCCGCTGTCCGGCAGCAGCGGCGACCCCCGAGCTCCCATCGGAGGTCTCCCCCCGGCGTCTCTTCCCGTCTCCACTCGCGGTCTCCGCTCGACCGGGGTCAGTTTAGCCTCTCGACCTCTCGCGTCGGTTGCCCTCGTGACGCGTCCTGGCCACTCCCCCCACTTGATTGACAGAGTCCCCTCTGAATAAAAGAAGAATCCCCGTCACGGCCAAATCTCGAGCCGAATGTCCTCTCGGCGCATCCAGCCAGACACTTGGGGGGGGGTGATTAAAAGTGTCCTCCTAAGAGCTTGCGGATGCCGATTGTTGGGTCACGTCAGTGTGGGTCACGTCACCACGGGGCTCGCGCCAGGCTTGGTGCACGTTGATGTCGTCACGAGCGTGCAGCGTGGAAGGCTCGCTGCTCGCAGGAGGAGGTCGCGGCACAGGCGCCGGGGGTGGACTGTTCGGCATGACTGGCAGATGCACCCGCTGTGCTCTCCAGCGTGACAATGTGCTGCAGTTTTAACCGCGCTCCGCTCGTTGTTGTGAGCGTCGCTCCTCCGCCCTCCGTTGTTGTTGGAGGGCGACTGCCTCCAACTGCCCAGTAGCAGCGTCCTTCACGAGCCTCCTCCACAGAGACCGATCTCGACACCGCTGGTACCGGTCATCGGCAAGTCCACTCAGCTCCACATCCTCCCGTACCGCATCAGTTTTCAATCTCTTCTCCAGCCCGTGCCGTGTCCGTTTAACACCCCCTCTATCAGGCCAAACAGAACCTGCATGGACATGCATATACAAAAAGACAAAGGCCTCCCGTATAGCCTTAACAGACTGTAGGGGCAAGTGCTGCTAGCGAGCACCTATGAATGCCGGAACGGCACACGAGGGTGTGGGTGGCCAACACCACGCCCGACCACTTATGTCTCCCCAGTGGCGATGTTTACACACCACACCAGGTACTCATTTGAGGCTGAGTCGACCTAGGGGAGGCCCAGGATCGGTTCAGATAATCGTTATTGGTGTTGGCCGTGAGCGGGAATCGAACCCGGTAAGCGGGTTCATCGCGCAGCGTGCTAACCGCTACACCACCGCTCCCCGCACATACACACACACACCGTCACACACACACACCGTCACACACACACACACACATTATATATACACACACACCGTCACACATACACACACCGTCACACATACAACAACCGCCATTCGCCACTAAGTGGCGGTGACGTCACCACGACGCTTGTGCCAGGCCATGTGCATCTTGAGGCCACGTGAAGTGTCGAACGCCCGCTGGCAGAAGGTCACGGGGCAGACCCAGGTGCCACGGGTCGACTGACTGAGATGACCGAGATGACTGGCTGATGCACCACCTGTGCCCCCTACTGTGCCAACTTGCTGTGCTTTAGCCACCCGGCGCTCCGCTCGTTGTTGTGATCGTCGCTCCTCCGCCCTCCGTTGTTGCTGGAGGGCGACTGCCTCCAACTGCCCAGTAGCGTCCTTCACGAGCCTCCTCCACAGAGGCCGATCTTGACATCGTTGGTACCAGTCATCGGCAAGTCCACTCAGCTCCACGTCCTCTTGTACCACATCACTCCATCTATTCTCTAGCCCGTGCCGCGCCCGTTTAGCCCCCTCGATCCGGCCGAACAAAAGCTGTTTAGACATGCAGTGGCTGGGCATACGGGCTACATGACCCAACCAACGCAGCCTTGCCTGCCGGAGGAGCTCACCGATGGGACTTTGCCCAGATCTTTCAAGGATTTGTGAGCTCCTCACACAATCCAGCCTGGTTAACCCCAGGATGGATCGTAGGCAGGCCAGCCTAAATGTTTCTAACCGGCGAAGATGCTCCATTAGGGGGGATCCACGTTTCGCAAGCGTAGAGAATGGAGGGAATGACTGTGGCCGAGAAGACCTGAAGCTCTGTGCGGAGCGACAGACCAGGTAGCTTCCACACAGCGTTACGCAACCGATTATAAGATAATGCCGCTCGAGTGATTCGGAGTGAGACCTCTGCTGTTAAACTGGAGCCGGATATGGGAAACTCTCCACTCTCTCCACAACTGCCCTATCACCGATTGGGAGTTGTGTGGGTGGAGTGTCCGATGGTACAAAATACCCAGGCAGGTGCTTAGTTTTGGTGGGGCTGATGGTAAGGCCCCACCTCTTAGTGGCACGCTCCAGTCTCAGCAGCAGCGTCTCCAACTCCTCCTCACACACACACCGTCACACCTACACACCGTAACACGTACATACACACATTATGCATACGCGCACTGTTACACGCACGTGCATGCGTTTAGGGAAGGAACTGCCCCCCCGCTCTCCCCTCCCCGCCCCCATGCCCCCCGTATGCCCCTGTGGAATGATCGGTAAATGTATCGATCACCATGGATCTTACCCACACGGCACACGCGTCCAATCGTGCGTGTGAGACTCAATTATTTACGCTTCATAGAAATCGTATGCAAACGACTCTGCGCATGTGGAGAATCAGCTGAGTGGAGGCGGCAGAGCTGTGCGCAGGCGACAACATCACGGGCAATGCGGCAATGCGGGGCGGCCCCGGACGCGAGACGTTCGAGCCGAAGAGCTGCGGGAACCTCGGCGATCCGTGGCATCGCTGCGCGCTGCGCGGCTCGCGGTACATTGACGATCCCACTCTCGGCCGAGCTCCGCTTGCATCGATCTCGAGACGCACGTGGCCGCTGCCGCTGCCGTGTTCCGTCTGCGTTGGCCGAGATTTTGTCAATTAGCGAGGGTCACCACCCCGCCGCCCACCCCCCGCGCCCCCATCGCGACCCCCAATCCCTGCGGTCACTGGGACCTCAAGGTGTCCTCCCGCAGCGACCGAGGTCTCACAATCTAAAACATCCCCGCGTTTGTGCCACGGCGCGCGTGCCCGGCTCTCCTCGTCGCCGGGGTCAGGAGGTGGCGTTGGGGGAGGGGGGGCGGCGGGCGGGGGGCGAGGGGCGGGGGTGCTTGGGCGGGCGATGAGGATGTCTTCTGGGAGACGAATGGCGAGCGGCTGCCCCTTGTCAGGGGATGTCACTTCCGGCTTGGCGCTGAGGAGGAAGGCGGTGGAAGGGGACGGTGGGGGAGGGCGGTGGGGGAGGGGTGGAGAGGTGACGAGCCGAGGGCGGGGAGGGTCCAGGCGGCCGCCGCGGGGTGGGTGACCCCGCGGCCCCGCCAGCAGAGACGCGTCGTGGCACCGCGACACGCGGCCCACGGCCGCGCGCGTCTCTGTGTTTTTGTATGCGCGTCTGTGTGTGTGTGTCTGTGTACGTTGAACTTCTTTCGCACCGTACGTAGCCAACCATGCTGATCGGTGTGTGTGTTTGTTAGGGGGGAGGAGTGGTGGTGCAGTAGTTAACGCACTGCGCTATTAATCCAGCGACCCGAGTTCGATTCCCGCTCACGACCAATAACAGTGACGATTTATATGAACCGTTCCTGGGATTGCACCTGGGTCGACTCAGTTTTAAACGAGTACGAACCTGGTCTGGTGTGTAATTAACATCAGCACCGGGGAGACAAAGACGGCCGGGCGTTGGAGCTGACCACCCAACCCTTTCGTGTGCTGCACCGGCGCTTGCACGGACCTTGAACACTCCACTCGGCACGAGGTCACGTCACGTGAGCACCCCCAACAAGTGTAGGAGCCTGAGACTCACGTGATGGGTGCCATCGTCAGACACCATCACATGGCATACCACCCCCAGTACCATCACCAGACACCAGGCACCATCACCAGGCACCATCACCAGACACCAGGCACCATCACCAGACACCAGGCACCATCACCAGGCACCATCGCGCCAGTCAGAGCGCGCCAGTGCCGATGCGGATGCATTAGCCACGGAGCTCGCGTGACCCTTGCCACGGACAACGCGCCTCTCCCCCCCCCCCCTCCAAAGTTGCCGGGTGTTTGCGAATGGCGCAGAGCTACAGCACAACCACTGCCATGAGCATCGCGAACATTTAGCAATCCGAGAGCTTCTGTTGCGCCTCGCAGATTCACTGGCGCCGCTTCGGGGTGACGACCGCTCCTCGGGCGGGTTAACGAACGTGGCCCCCCTCCGGGTGTCGGATGTCGCGGAGGGCTCGAGTCTGGCCCTCTTGATTGGCCTCGACTTGCGCTCCACCTCCCCTGAAAACTGTGTGTTTGCCGTGTCCACAAGCAAGATTTCTATTTAGGAGTCGCAGGGCCAAATTAGTCGCGAGTGACTCTTTTTTGTGTCTAGGAGGACGTTTTCTGGGCGCGAATCCAGTCGGTGCGACTTTCTGTTTGCGCTGCGCGCTGGAGGCCACCGCGGAGGCCGGGGCAAGGCCGCGCGTGCGAGCGGGACTCCGCGCAGACAGACACACCGGCGGGTGTGGGGGTCTCGCAGATTTTGCGGCGGTCCACCAACCCTCACCTCCGATGTCGCTTAGTTTCCAACGTGCTCCCGCACGCCCAGTGCGTTTGGCACTCAATTTACAAATGTAAAGCAGGCACCCAACTGACACAAATTGACTCGCACATTTCCTCCGAATTAAAACTGAACCAACTACTTAATTAAAACCTCATTGTATCAAAAAAAAACATCACGAAAACGAAACTCAGCAAATTTTCTGCGCGCACGGCGCGCGAGGAACACGGGTGAGTTGGGACCTCGATCGCCTTTTGCTCCACCTCCTCCCATCACCCCATCCCCACCTCCCACCAGCACCACCATGATCATCGCCATCATCCCACACCGCCCTGTCTCTCGCCCCGCTCCACCACGCGTCTGCCGGGCCCAATTAGTCGCGAGTGACTCTGCGAGTCCCGTTGTGGATCGCCGCTGACGACGCAGGCCGCCCTGCGGATCGCCGCTCGTGGTTGCCGGCTCTCACTAACGAGACTATCTGCTTTACCCGACATCGATTGCGGAAGCTGCCGTTGCCTCCCGGAATGAGGGCGAACACTCCGTCCCATTGACCTCATGAATTAGTAACTGGGTGCGCAACGCGGCCCAGGGCGCTCGCAGACCGCCTGCTTTGCGCCGCGGAACCACGGCCGACGCGCCGGCGCGATCACCGCGATTTTGCCGTCGCCACGAAGGGCCGCTCGTCGCTCCCGGAGCGGTCATCGTGGCCTGGGGGCCGGCGCGTTGCTTGCGGACCGGGTCTCTACCCCACCGAACCGGTCATTCGCAGCCAGGGCATGCCGCCACGGATTGCCCCCCCACCCTCTCTCCCCCCCCATCCCGAGTTTCTCGTCACGAAATTCACGCGGGCCGCTTGGGGTTCCTGCTGCCGCGTGCTGCGGGAGACGGGACGGGAGCCGAGGCGGAGACAAAGGCCAGCTACACGCGGGCCTGTGCGGGCAAGTGCCGTTCGCGAGCAGCCCCTATGAAGGCCGGCACGGCGCACGAGCTGGGTGGCGGTGGTGGTGGTGGCGGTGGTGGTGGTGGTCCCGCATCCTAGGGCGAGCGTTTGGTTGGCTACGTGGCTGGGCTGGGGCTCGTCGGAGACGCGAGGGTGAGTGTTTGGCTGGGGGAGTGAGCTCCATCCACGCCGCTCCTCGCCAGCGCAACGAACGGGAGTTTTCGGTCGCCGGCCGCTGCTCGCTGCTGTTGTCAAGTTCACCATCGTGACGAATATCCATTGTTGCCGTGATTCGGGCAAAAACGCGTGCCCCCTCCCCGCTCCACGTCTCGCGTCAACAGTGGCGGGGTACAGCCCGGCAAGGCGCTTGCCCACGTGGCCGCGTGGGTGTCGCCAAGAGGTGAAGCCGCGCTTCTGGTAAAGACAGCGACGCGCTTTGCAAAATACAACACGTGACCCCGGCGTCTCCGACTCGGTAAACAAACAAAATCACTTTGGGCGGGTGATGTTCTCGTTAAGTAACATTGGTGGTGTCACCATTCACAATGCCAGTTACGGCAAAGTCAAGTCATGTAATGCGACGAGAGGGGGGGCTTGCAGAGGCGAGGTGCAAGGCAGGCCGACGAGCGAGCGTAGGGACGGCTGAATGGCACCACAAAGTTCATCGAGGTCAAGAGGTCATCCATGGCCCCAGCCGTTGATGCCACCGCACCACGCCAACGATTATCACCGCAGCTGCTGCACAGCAGAGACACGCAGCGACCTCCAAGATCTACCCCGAGGAGCTCCCACCATCTGCTCTGAGATAGACTCACACAGAGACACCCATAGACTCACACAAAGACCCATAGACTCACACAGACATAGACTCACACAGAGACACCCATAGACTCACACAGATAGACCCGTAGACTCACACAGACATATAGACTCACACAGAGACACCCATAGACTCACACATAGACACCCATAGATTCGCACAGAGACACCCATAGACTCGCACAGACACCCATAGGCTCACACAGAGACACCTATAGACTCACACAGAGAGACCCATAGACTCACACAGAGACACCCATAGACTCACACAGACATATAGACTCACACAGAGACCCATAGACTCACACAGAGACCCATATACTCACACAGAGACACCCATAGACTCACACAGAGACCCATAGACTCACACAGAGACCCATAGACTCACACAGAGACACTCATAGACTCACACAGAGAGACCCATAGACTCACACAGAGACCCATAGACTCACACAGACACCCATAGACTCACACAGAAAGACCCATAGACTCACACAGAGACCCATAGACTCACACAGAGACCCATAGACTCGCACAGAGACACCCATAGACTCACACAGAGACCCATAGACTCACACAGAAACCCATAGACTCACACAGAGACACCCATAGACTCACACAGACATAGACTCACACAGAGACCCATAGACTCACACAGACATATAGACTCACACAGAGACTCATAGACTTACACAGACATAGACTCACACAGAGACACCCATAGACTCACACAGACATATAGACTCACACAGACACCCATAGACTCGCACAGAGACACCCATAGACTCACACAGAGACACCTATAGACTCACACAGAGAGATCCATAGACTCACACAGATAGACCCATAGACTCACACAGACCCATCGACTCACACAGAAACACCCATAGACTCACACAGAGACACCCATAGACTCACACAGACATATAGACTCACACAGAGAGACCCATAGACTCACACAGACATATAGACTCACACAGAGACACCCATAGACTCACACAGACATATAGACTCACACAGAGAGACCCATAGACCCGCACAGACACCCATAGACTCGCACAAACATATAGACTCACACAGAGAGACCCACAGATTCACACACAGATAGACCCATAAACTCACACATAGAGACCCATTGATTTACACAGAGACCCATCGACTCACACAGACCTATAAACTCACACAGAGAGAGCCGTAGATGTGCCCTAACAGGCTCCCACCATCTTCCCTTCCCCGGAGTCGCCGCGCTGGCCCCAGAGCGGTGCAATGCCCCCGCTCCCGGCAATCGCCTCTCCCGAACACGGGGCCGCTGCACCCCGGGGCCGCTGCACCGCTGCACGCTGACACCGACGGACGGTGAAGCGTGGGGGGAGGGACGGGAGGGGAGGGAGGGGAGGGGAGGGAGGGAGGGAGGGGAGGGGAGGGAGGGAGGGGAGGGGGTGGCAGCCGCGGGTTCTGGCGCGCGGGTTCTGGGGCCCCGCGCGCGCTGCGCTCGCAATCGATGGCGGGCGGCGTCGTGAGCGATGTAATTGATTCACAAGCTCTCTTTGTTTTGCCTGCAGCTTGGCAATTAGCACAAGCCGCGTCGCGGGAGCGATAAAGAGCGCATTACTCACGGCGCGCGCCACGGCATGCGAGTCCGTGTGAGTCCGTGTGTGTGTGAGTCCGTGTGTTTGTGTCCGTGTGTATGTGAGTCCGTGTGTTTGTGAGTCCGTGTGTTTGTGAGTCCGTGTGTATGTGAGTCCGTGTGTATGTGAGTCCGTGTGTGTGTGAGTCCGTGTGTGTGTGAGTCTGTGTGTGTGTGTCCGTGTGTATGTGAGTCCGTGTGTTTGTGAGTCCGTGTGTGTCAGTCCGCGTGGATGTAAGTCCGTGTGTGTGTGAGTCCGTGTGTATGTGAGTCCGTGTGTTTGTGAGTCCGTGTGTGTGTGTGAGTCCGTGTCGATGTGAGTCCGTGTGGATGTGAGTCCGTGTGTGTGTGAGTCCGTGTGCGTGAGTCTTTAATTGGTACTCGCTCACAGCGCTTGCCCCAACAGTCTCTGAAGGCTACACGTGGGATCTTTATCGCTGTCCCTCTGAGTCTGTGTGCGAGTTAGCAAGGACGCAGCCCGGCTTGCCAAGCCAAGACCCAAACACTGAGTGTGGGGGGCGGGGTGGGGGGGGCTGAGGAGGAGATGGGGGGGTCAGCTTGAGATGCGCTCGGAATGTGTGGCAGGGGGGAGAGGGGGGGCGGGGGGGTTGGGAGGATGTCCCCTTGAGCGCGACCCCCTGGTGCGCGTACCGCGAGAGAGTGCAGCAGGGTAGAGGTGAGTCTGTGTGAAGAGAGTGTGTGTGTGTAGGGGGTGGTGAAGAGAGAGTGTATGTGTGTGTGTAGGGGTTGGTGAAGAGTGTGTGTGTGTAGGGGTTGGTGAAAAGAGAGTGTGTGTGTGTATGTAGGGGTTGGTGAAGAGAGTGTGTGTGTGTATGTAGGGGTTGGTGAAGAGAGTGTGTGTGTGTATGTAGGGGTTGGTGAAGAGAGAGTGTGTGTGTGTATGTAGGGGTTGGTGAAGAGAGTGTGTGTGTAGGGGGTGGTGAAGAGAGTGTGTGTGTGTATGTAGGGGTTGGTGAAGAGAGAGTGTATGTGTGTGTGTGTAGGGGGTGGTGAAGAGAGTGTGTGTGTGTATGTAGGGGTTGGTGAAGAGAGTGTGTGTGTAGGGGGTGGTGAAGAGAGTGTGTGTGTGTATGTAGGGGTTGGTGAAGAGAGAGTGTATGTGTGTGTGTGTAGGGGGTGGTGAAGAGAGTGTGTGTGTGTATGTAGGGGTTGGTGAAGAGAGTGTGTGTGTGTAGGGGGTGGTGAAGAGAGTGTGTGTGTGTATGTAGGGGTTGGTGAAGAGAGTGTGTGTGTGTAGGGGGTGGTGAAGAGAGTGTGTGTGTGTATGTAGGGGTTGGTGAAGAGAGAGTGTATGTGTGTGTGTGTAGGGGTTGGTGAAGAGAGTGTGTGTGTGTATGTAGGGGTTGGTGAAGAGAGTGTGTGTGTAGGGGGTGGTGAAGAGAGTGTGTGTGTGTATGTAGGGGTTGGTGAAGAGAGTGTGTGTGTGTGTGTAGGGGTTGGTGAAGAGAGTGTGTGTGTAGGGGTTGGTGAAGAGAGAGTGTATGTGTGTGTGTGTAGGGGTTGGTGAAGAGAGTGTGTGTGTGTGTGTAGGGGTTGGTGAAGAGAGTGTGTGTGTAGGGGGTGGTGAAGAGAGTGTGTGTGTGTATGTAGGGGTTGGTGAAGAGAGTGTGTGTGTGTGTAGGGGTTGGTGAAGAGAGTGTGTGTGTAGGGGTTGGTGAAGAGAGAGTGTATGTGTGTGTGTGTAGGGGTTGGTGAAGAGTGTGTGTGTGTAGGGGTTGGTGAAAAGAGAGTGTGTGTGTGTATGTAGGGGTTAGTGAAGAGAGTGTGTGTGTGTATGTAGGGGTTGGTGAAGAGAGAGTGTATGTGTGTGTGTGTAGGGGTTGGTGAAGAGTGTGTGTGTGTAGGGGTTGGTGAAAAGAGAGTGTGTGTGTGTATGTAGGGGTTGGTGAAGAGAGTGTGTGTGTGTATGTAGGGGTTGGTGAAGAGAGAGTGTGTGTGTATGTAGGGGTTGGTGAAGAGAGAGTGTGTGTGTATGTAGGGGTTGGTGAAGAGAGTGTGTGGAGGGCAGTGGTATAGTGATCAGCGCACTGCGATACGAACCCGGCCACCCGAGTTCAATCCCCGTTCACGGCCAACATCAGCGACAATGTCTCAACCGGCCCTGGGCCTCACCTAAGGTCGACTCCGATTCGTACGGAATGCAAACATCGCCACTGGGGAAACAAAAGTGGCCGGGCGTCGTGCTCACCAGCACGTCCCGTCGGGCGCTGTTTTCTGGCCATCGCAGGTGCTCGCCAGCAGTACTTGACCCCACAGCCCGTGGGGGCTATACGGGGGAACTTTGCCTGTCCTGGTGTAGACTGTCGCTGACACGCGTCGTGCTCCAGCGACAGTGCCATCAACAGCGGCCAACCCGCATCCGCTGCACACACCATGGCAGCAGCAGCAGCGGCAGCGGCGGCAGATGCGGATTAGCGGGTGATGATCATGATGATGTGGCGCAAATGTAAAATGTAAAAAAGCACTCTCCGGGAGAGTGTGGAGACTGAGAGTAATTGACTGCTGTAAATTCCCACGTGATGATGACGATGATAAGCCACTTCGTTGAGCTTTCATTTGTGGCCAGGTCGCTTCTGAACAACAGCTGTACAGCTCAGTGGACCGAGTTTAGTTTCCAGATTTATAGTTTAGTTTATAAATAGTTTAGTTACCACCCAGAACAGAACCACCGACCTATCGCGACTCAACATTCACAAACACGGAGACGGCAGCAGCAGCAGCAGCATCACAGCGATGATTCACCACTCCGCTACTCCTGACGCAATCGTCTGGCTCATCACCCACCGACGTGGAACCACAACTCTGCTGCTCGACATCGACATCAGCCGTGCCGAACTCTAGTCGACAACTCCTCGACATCATGCGAGCAAGCTTCACCAGTGAACCACTGACTCGATCGGTACGTTTCATATTTAGGGACGTCTATTGGACGGACTCCCACGTCGACGATGCTTGCCCCCCTTCACCGACCAGGGTGGTGAAGTATGGTCAAACAACCCCCACGAACCGCACGGCGTAGAGGGGGGTGGGGGGAGGAGGCTCATTATCCAGCAGTGGATTGACACTCAGAGCTGTACGCTTCCGTATCGCACTGAACTTTCTGTAATCCCCACGGACGACGCTGCAGAGGTCGTCGTGTTTCACGAGCACGGGGATGGCAGCGAAGCCATTCGCGTACGCGCGCACGCGTGCGTGGTGACACCCCTTGTAACTCCACTGCTGGGTGAAGTCCATGGGCGTTCTCCATGGCAAGGGTGGAGTCCATTCCTCTGTAGCGCTGAGATCGGCAACGACAATGCCCAGAATCGGCATTTTTTTCGAAATCAGTAACCCCCCCCCCCTCTCAATATCCCAAGAGCTGCATGCGGTCAACACGAGACGGCGGTGGTCCTTGATACATAGCGGTCACGGAGCAGTTCATTGAAGAGCCGCCGGTGGCTGACGCCCTGGTCTCAGTGCCAGATTCTCCTCGTAGCATGAGTAGGCAGCTGCATATGTAGAAGCATATGTAACTACATATGTAGTAGCTGCATGTGTAGTAGCTACACATGTAGCTACTACACATGCAGCTACTAGATACACGTGTAGCTACTACACATGTAGTAGCTACACAAGTAGCTACTATATATGTGTAATAAAGGACTAGATCCTGGGTCTGTCTCCGTTGTCCTTTATTCGGGTTCTTACACTTGTCCCACACGGCCCTCGCTCAGAGTCTCCCCCGCTTGGCAGCTCGACCTCTGCCTTCGCTCCCGTAGCCTTTCGCGCTCCTGCAGCTCCGCTGCAGGTCCCCCTTGTGCAGTCCTCCGGCTGCTCTCACAGCAGCTCCACCGCTGCTCCCCGTTCTTCCGTGCTCGGTCACCGCTGGCTGGCGGTGCCGAGTCTTACCGTGTGTGGCGACCTCGCCACTCCCCAACCTCAGCCCTGCGTGGCCTCTTTGGCGATCTCGCCACTCTCCAACCTCTGCCCTGCTTGGCCTCTGTGGCGATCTCGCCACTCTCTGTCTCTATCCCCAACTCTCTCTTCCACCCCGCTGGCTGGCGCCGTCATGAGCCCCTCAGCTACCAGGCTGAGGCACGGCGACCACCCAACGTGTCTCCCTCTTCACTCCCCCGACTGACCCAGATGTCTTCCTGTCTCCCCGCTATAACATCTCCCCCCACGTGAACCTGACTCCTCCCTCTCGGATCGTCACATCCGACCCGCCCATTTACGCCCTCATTACACCACCCTCCCCCGTAGAGAAAATTCCAGCCGTCCTCGGCTGAAACAGAACAAAATAATGCGGGCGAAGGCATCACAAACAGGAGTCCCCCAGACACAACGGAGATTATAACAACAACACAAGTAACGAAAGGGGAGGGATCAGGAACCGGAACAGAACAACAAGAATAATAATAGCACAAAGCACAACAATGGCAACCGACACGCAAGAATGGCACACGCGCACAACCCAGAAATGTGGTGTCTTAGAGCGTGTCCATGTTGTTGTTCCATCCGCTCGGCTCAAGTCCAACATCAAAGAGCAAGTGGTAGAACAGAATGACGAGCGGGCGCTGAATTGCTCCTTTAAGTCCTCATCCAGTTAGCACACCAGGTAACACCCAGTGTGGCAGGCGCCGAAGATCTGTGACGAGAAGGAGAATCCAATCCCTGAGGCACAGCACAACAACGCACATCCGCATGTCGTACACGACAGCCACCCGGCCCCAGGGTAGTGGAGATGATGTAATTCCGGCCCGCTTAAGAAAACCCCAATAATTACCCAAAATAAACGCGATGGATGCCCCAGTATTTACATTTTAACAACAATATTATTTACACGTGACAACAACAACAAACAAAAAATTTCCTGCTCGTACCCACCAGCAGTCCTCCCTTGAGGACCAGCACAGACATCACACGTACACAGCATGTACACACGGTCACTCTCAACAAAACCCCCAGTCACACACCCCCGCGTGGAGAGAGCCACGCTCCCCAGCGGTAACGTTTAACTCGCCCTAACCCTCACCGTGGTCGTCAAACCACAGCAACATCCACTGATAACACACTCTCGGCTAGTGCAATTTCGGGGATGAGCAGCAACTCGGCCATGCTCCTCCCTTACTATCCCATCAGCGATGGACACACACCAGCATCTTATAGTCTGACGCTTTATAGCCAAGGGAAGATCAATCCCTCGGCAAGGCCAGACACCAACGACCCCCCCCCCCCACGGGCAATGTTCTCTTATAGATTCAATAACGACCTAACTCAAATCCCGTGAGCCCCCGGCACACCAGGTTCAGTCTGCCACCGCACAACTGAACCATGACTCCCCGAGCCATATGAGCACACGGCCCATTAGTTTGAGACATACCACGGAGGTTTCGCCTCCGGGCTGTCAGGTCAGCCATCAGCCATAGGCCGATGTGACCACAACTCGTGCATCACCCAATCAACAATGGCAGGCATAACAGATGGAATATTTGCCCCACCGAGGTTTTCCCGCACGCTCAAAATGGCGGCCCCCTTCGCCAAGCGCGTTCTCGCAATATCTCGCGCGCACTCAAAATGGCGGCCCTTTGCGCAAAGCGCATTGTCGCCATACCCCGCGTGCGCGCAAAATGGCGGCCCAACGTGCGAACACGTGGCCAGTTTTCTCCGTGCGTGCACCCCAGCTGCCCTTTGCTGGGGGTCACAAGACGCATCCCCCGTCACGTTGAAACAACCCCACCAACGATAGACGCACAGCCCCAGCTTGCTGCGCACAGCAGTCATATCGGGGAATTTTTAACCAATATTTTACCAAAACACATTGGTTACACACACCAACCCGCAAAGCAACTCCTGGCTGCATGCAATCAACCGAATGAGCGACGCCACTTGGCGCCAATTTACGGTCCCATCACCCTTAACATCTGAGCCACCCACAACGGCGTCATCGCGCACCCTCATTTTCAAAAAGCTCAATTACCTATAATATACACGCAATCTCGTGTGCACAAACACCCATACAACCAAATTTTTGGGTCCCCCTCGAATTTGTTACCAATTTACAAACAGGTACGCACAATTAATAACAATCCCAACCCCAATAGTCAACCAATGCATCGCACCCCATAACCGTACAGAACGGTGTAACAGCACATGCAGTCAGCATATCGCGATCACACGCGTACATTTAAGCACAATAGCAAGCAGATCTGCAGGCAACCAACACACCATTACTCCTGTCGTAACTTTGCAGCAACAACACAAATATTCTCTCTCTTGCAAACAACCACATCGCACACAGCACCTCGCAGCACAATACACCAAAAAAAAATATTTTTCAATTAAGCCCGTCGCACACGGTAACCCACGAGATGGTACAGCGCAGGATACCCGACGCTCCCGAGTTAATAATTAACTTCGCCATTAAGATAACAACTCCACGCCGCAGCGCACACACACTATTTGTCACTCAGCAAGCACAGCAGACTCTCCTTCCATCCTCAACACACACACATACACACTAATTGACACCGAGCAACAAGCAAATAGCGCGTCCATCCAGAACACACACACACACACAGCCCGAACTGCGCTCCGCATGCTCGAGACATGACAAAAATCGCCCCCCGGCACACGAAAGATGGGTGAGGTGTGTGTTAAGGCCGGGTGCGTTTCGTTACGACTCGCCCGGGGCTGCAGCAAGCAGAGGACGGCAGGGTGGTAACTTGAGACGCCTCGCAGAACTCGTTCGACGACTTGACTGCTCTGTTGTCTCGCACCCGAGCCAGGATGGGAGAGCTCCCGCCCCAGCAGCTGCAGCGTCGGCGTCCTCTCCTCGCAGCTCCTCCTCGCAAAACAGCAGCTCACAGCAGGCTGCTCACCCCGCGGCACCTCCAGATGGCAGCGCAAGGCTGCCTCTCCGCCGCGATGTTGAAGATGGCGGCGTCTTCCCACCGTTTCTCCCCTGCCACGCCCAAAATGGCGTCTTCGTGCCGCGTGGCAGATGGCGCTGGCAGCGCAGGAAAGGCGGAGGCCTGCGGATCACCACCGGGCCTCCCCGACGCCGTCCTCGGCGTGGTGAGCTCACACAGTTGCGCCAGCACAATTTTCAAGGTCTCCATCTGTGCCGCCATCTGTCTCCATCGTAAGTTGGCGTCCTCCGGCGCAGACAGGTCCACCGACGCGGCGACATCTTGCTCACCCGGACCCGTACTCGTTCCAGCACGGATCTCCTCTTCCATCGCAGGCAGGTCCACCGCCTGAGGAAGGTCGTCGTCGTCGGATGATGTAGCAGATGATGGCGCAGGAATATTCTTTCTTCTGAGCTTGTTTGACATGCCGTTTCACTTCTGACACCAGTGTAATAAAAGACTCGATCCTGGGTCTGTCTCCGTTGTCCTTTATTCGGGTTCTTACACTTGTCCCACACGGCCCTCGCTCAGAGTCTCCCCCGCTTGGCAGCTCGACCTCTGCCTTCGCTCCCATAGCCTTTCGCGCTCCTGCAGCTCCGCTGCAGGTCCCCCTTGTGCAGTCCTCCGGCTGCTCTCACAGCAGCTCCACCGCTGCTCCCCGTTCTTCCGTGCTCGGTCACCGCTGGCTGGCGGTGCCGAGTCTTACCGTGTGTGGCGACCTCGCCACTCCCCAACCTCAGCCCTGCGTGGCCTCTGTGGCGATCTCGCCACTCTCCAACCTCTGCCCTGCTTGGCCTCTGTGGCGATCTCGCCACTCTCTGTCTCTATCCCCAACTCTCTCTTCCACCCCGCTGGCTGGCGCCGTCATGAGCCCCTCAGCTACCAGGCTGAGGCACGGCGACCACCCAACGTGTCTCCCTCTTCACTCCCCCGACTGACCCAGATGTCTTCCTGTCTCCCCGCTATAACATCTCCCCCCACGTGACCCTGACTCCTCCCTCTCGGATCGTCACATCCGACCCGCCCATTTACGCCCACATTACATATGTAGTAGCTACATGTAGCTACACATGTAATAGCTAAATATGTAATAGCTACATTTGTAGTAGTTACACAAGTGGCTACACAAGTAACTACATATGTAGTAGCTACTACATATGTAGTAGCTACGGGCCCCGCACTTTCAAGGGCCCCGTGCTAAATGCTTTCAAGCTATCAATTCCAGTTCAGTGATTCTGCACTTGCTCTATTACTATAGTACTATAGTACTATACCGCCTTCAACTTTTATGAACGACTTGGTGTTTAAGGTTAGCGATTTGTCGTATTATCTATCTGTATAGCAAATGACAAAAATTACTTTACTAAGCTTGTTAAACATGTGTGTTTTAATATTTACGTGTTTTTTTTATTTTAGGGCCCCTTTATAACACATGCTACAGGCCTGGCACTAGCTTAATCTGCCTGGTCTAGCGAAGGGCTGCCAGGAATGGAAGGCGCTGACGCTTCACAGAAACAGCTGGTGCAGCGGGCAGGAGTCATCTCAAGTCAGTCGACCCATGGCACCTGCTGGGTCTGTCTCGTGACCTCCTGCCGGCGGGCGTTCGACACTTGACGCGGTCTTAAAGTGCACCTAGCCTGGCACAAGCGCACGTGGTGACGTCACCGCCACTTAGTGGCGAATGGCGGTTGTTGTTGTTGTTGCACGAGTCTCACAGGAGAGACGATGTTGCTTCCGTGATACCAATCGAATACTTTTTGCCGGGTTTCTTTGGCATTTTCTTTTTTACTTCGTCAAATTTTTGCAAACTCACCCAATGCCGCCGGCACCCAGCGGTCGACCCTTTTTGAACGACGTCGCGGTGTCTTTGACGTGACACTGCCAAGCGGGCGATGCGTACGTACGTCTGTCACGGTAAAAAACGCGTGCGGAATAACCAGGGCGGCCTGTCGCATTTGAACCGCTTGGTGAAGGAGGGTGGGGGGGGTCTTCCCGTTACCGACGGTGGCCGTGACCTGGATTTGAACTCCGTGTGGTGAAACTCATTGCGCAATTACGCTAATTCACTACATCACCGCTTCCATCCCGCCCCCACACAGACTGAGATGCACTCACACTTAATTCCCACGATAGCTGCCGGAACGAGACCAGTACAGCCTCGGTAGACGCGTCACGAAAGACGCATGACGATAGACACGTGACGAGAGACGCGTCACCGCCGTGACGCGCGCACCGAGTAGGGACGTCATCACCCCCCTCGTTATCCTCACCCCCCTCCCCTCCAACCTACCCCCCGCCCCCCCCCCCCAAAATGTACAAACTGAACAGGAAGCCAATTAAGTCGTCATGTTTAAACACACGAGGCCGTGCCGCGGGTCACAGGACGCGTCAGAAGCCCGCTCGGCGCGACGCGACTCCACTCGACGCCCTCTCGGCACAGCGCAGCACGGCTGGGGCGCGCTGCTTTGTCGCCGGTGCGTCGTGGGAACGCGGCGCGAGTGGTTCACTCGCAAGGGTCGCCGGGGGGGGGGGGTGCGCACACGGGGAGCTGTTCCTGCGCGCGGTTTGGCGACGCTCATGACTGCGGCGTGGGGGATGCCGCCCCCCCCCCCCTCGTCACCTCGCGTCGCGTTTTGCTGCGGGCGCCAGGCCGCGTCGAGAGTCGCTCTTATTACCGCGGGCAACCTGGGGGGGAGGGGGGGGGTCCAGGGGATCCGTGGTAAGGGTTTGGGGGGGGGGTGGACCGGCGGGGTGCGATCACGTGCGCGTTAACACTGTCATGGCCACTTTAAACCTCGCTTAATCAGTCAATCAGGAGTCGGGGGTGGCTCTTCCAACATACACGAACATTCACATGCCACCAGGCAGGTGCCTGTTCCCATTCAAAATGTATTATTTTTGCTTCGTTTCTAACCCCTCGTTTGAATCGTTTCTTATTTATTTGACGTCTCGACCGTAGATATTTAATGGACCATTGAGCCGACATGCTGCCTCTATGTCGTGCAAATGCAATGGCCGTGCCGTGATGGAATTCGATTATAGGCGATGGTCGCACGCACGACGCGACGGATACGAATCGATTTCTATCGACGCATCGATCCACCGTCACTCTCCTCGTATGCATCGCCTCTAACCTCGTTCCCAGGCCCCTTACCCCCTCCTGCTAATGGGAGCGCCACGCGCGGGCTAATTGCCTAAATGCTTCTCGCAGCCTCAACGCAGACGTGGAACGCATCCTGCGATGCTCGCGACCCCTAACCCCGTGGAAGATTGCGCCGCGGGTCGATGGGTAAGAGCCTCTTGGAAGCGGGGGTCCCGAGTGTCTCGTGGGGTCGGCTCGGCACGGGGTGCGAGGGGGAGAGAGACGCCGTTGGGGACGCGGGGCGCCTGCCCCCAGCCCGGTGCCGAAGTGCCCCGAGTCGGCGCGGGTTTACAGCGGCAATGGAAAAACGGCACCCGTGCGTGCTAAGCTTGTCGACGTATACTTTTTTCCACGATACGATATCACTTTTCATGAATTGCCGATTATCGTAATATCAGTTTTCAATTACGTTGTACGGTAAATTTTATTTTCATTGCACTTGTAAGCAAAACATACAATAGTCAAAGTGATTTCCGGATTAAATGCGCATTTAGGTGCCCCTCGTCTTCCCATTCGAGCCCTGAGCCAATGGTAGAAATTCCATATTACAGTGTCAGGGGCGAGTCCATCCATAGGACACGCGCTGTCGCATTGCCCACACGGCGGTGTCAACGCTATGGGCCCCCGTGGGATCGTGGGATGAGTCAGCCTCCAAATCAGGATTTCAACTCGCAACCTTGTACAGCGGAGCGCCATATCGCTTCATATACAAGAATAAGTTCGAGCAGGAATTGGGCCCGGAAACATCGGAAGGAGACTGGTGACGGAATGACAGCCAAGGCGGCGGAATACGTCCAAGAAGGCCGCTCGCCGTGGAGATCGATCGATTAAATCGGATAACGCGGGGGAGTGAGATGGGTGGTTGGAGCAGCGCAACTTGATGGACGGCAGCGGCGTGAGGAGGCCTTCATCTAGCAGCGGAGAGACACTGGCTGCGTCACTCTCCGTGCGAACCCGGCCCTGGTCGGGTTCACACGGAGCCCCACTCGAGTTCCCGGGGCCTCCCAGGCCGCGTCGAGACTAGTTCCGACCTGCTCGCACGCGGAGGCCTGCAGGGGCCACGGGCAGCGGGTAGAGGGGCAGCAGGGTGGAGGTAGGGCAGCAGGGTGGAGGAGGGGCAGCAGGGTGGAGGTGGGGCAGCAGGGTGGAGGAGGGGCAGTAGGGTGGAGGTGGGGCAGCAGGGTGGAGGTGGGGCAGCAGGGTGGAGGAGGGGCAGCAGGGTGGAGGTGGGGCAGCAGGGTGGAGGTGGGGCAGCAGGGTGGAGGTGGGGCAGCAGGGTGGAGGAGGGGCAGCAGGGTGGAGGAGGGGCAGTAGGGTTAAGGTGGAGGTGGGGCAGCAGGGTGGAGGTGGGGCAGCAGGGTGGAGGTGGGGCAGCAGGGTGGAGGAGGGGCAGCAGGGAGTGTCATGTGACGAGGGGGTCAAGGTGAGTGACGGGCCAATTCTAGCGCACGAGTTATATTCTCCACAACGACCCCAATGGTCAGGTTGTGTTGTGCATGCTGTAGCTTTGTTTTCGAATTTGTACCCATATCTAACTGAATGGCCCCTATTTATAGACATCTGGAAGTTCAGCAGCATCATCGATTTAAGCGAGTTTGACTCTGCTGATGAGAGACTCAGAATGTCAAAACCGATCCAGAATTTTCTCGCGTTGAAGCAATGTTGCGTCGCTGATGGGATGCGTAAAGTGATACCTTTATTTTATTTCACTTCGTGCAGGGATCGCGCTGTCCCTGCTTGGTTTGCTCCGTTTGCTCCGTAGCCGCGTGGTGCAGGGGGGAGCGAGCGGCTCGCGATCCGAGTGTTGCGAGGTCAAAATCCTTGGTTGGAGCGGTGGTGGTTGACTGAAACCATCATCCGTGCGGAGTCGATAAAATGAAAAAAAAAACTTTGTGGGGGGAGTCATCAGTACTCATCCTGAGAAGAGACCGCCCACACCTCCCCCACCCCCCCCGTCGTAGGAACGTGGAATTTCCTCAACCGTTTCAGCAGGGTTGTCGACCGGAGGGTGAATACCGCCTTAAATGCTCATTTGAGCAGAAAATCACTTGGCTGCCTTCACTCGTGTCCCAGCGTATTCTCACTGCACGGGTGAGAGGGGCGGTGGGTGGGTTGGCTGTGAGATCTGCGAGTGCCACCCCTCCTCCTACCGCCTCCTGACGCGCGTGTGTGTGTGAGCCCGGGCGGGATCAGACTGGGAGATGGCAACATCTGGGATGTCGGCTTCTCTGCCGCAGTCTCCGTGTCAAGTCGCTGGCGCCTCGCCGCGCTGGCACGGGCCATTGAGGGTGGCATTGGTGGGGGGAGGGGGGCGGGGGAATGGAGAGGGGCGCGGGGGGGGGTGTCCGCGTCTGGCAGCGAGGGTGATTGTTCGGGTGGTGCTGTTGGTGAATGCGGTTATTGCTGTGGCCGCGGTCAGGTGGAGGGTTAGGATGGGGTGGGAGGGCCGTGTGGTTTACAGGGTAGAGCGTTGGTCGTTTCGGAGTGCTGTTCTGGGTCGAGTGTGGTTGGTTCCGTGTCGGGTGGGGAGTGTGTGGCTGTGGTCGCGGGTCTGGCTCCTCGTTGGCTTGGCACGGGTGCCGGACACCGGCTGCTCGGTCACAATTAAACCCCCGTGTTGTGCGGGGGGGGGGGGGGTGCGATGTGGCCGTGAGCGATGGCTTCATCTCCACGCGGCTCATTCACCAAATTAATAGACGCTGTTGAATTGATGCAAATGGCCTGGTCTTTGACACGACCATTATCAGTTTTAGAAGTACTCTCCCTCCAGAAGTGCCACTTTCTCTCACTAAATACGTGACGCGCTCTAGCAAGGAGACGGAGCGAGCGAGGGAGTGAGGCTGGTGGGGGGGAGGGGGGGGTCCAGGATTGGGGGGGGGGGCAGCGCGCCACTCCATAAATCTTTTGCGAGGGTTCGAGTAACTTTATTGAGATGAAGTAGCCGGAGGCTTCATCTCGCCGTGACTTGCGAGCCTTGCCGGAATTAATTCGCAGAATGAAGGGTTTTAATTTTTCATCACCGTCCCGGCACGAGCAAGAGACGGTGTGGAGGCGGTGGGGGCGCGAGCCGAGGGGGGGGGGGAGCCGACGGGGGGGGAGCCGAGGGGGGGGGGCTGCAGCTACTGCGCGACTCTGCGAGAGAGAAGGGGAGCGGGCTCTAATGGCCGCTGAGATGATATAGGACTGGTGGATCCGGGCCTAATCAGTGTAAGAGGTCCATAAGATAAAATAAATCGATGCAAATGTGCGGAAGGGCGCGCAGCCGCGGGACGGGCCGGGCCCGCTCCCAGTGAACTGCTAATGGGGCCCGGAGCTAGGCAAATCTTGCGCGCGCGCATGCGACGTGCATCATCCTTGCAGCGGAGCACTAATCGATATTCATTAGCTGCGAGGAAGCATCTAAAGCGATGAACACTACATCTCATCCTCCTCCTCCTCCTCGTACCAATCACTCGGCCGCTGGCTGCTTGCGCCCCGAGCGCGCGCCTGTGTATCGCATCTCGCGGCCATAAAGGTCATTTATGGGATAATAACTCTCTGGTTTTTTTTTAATAAGGAAGAGAAAAATGAACTCCTCTAAATGAAATTGGGAATGTAAAGAAGAGATGCTTTATTAGCGAGAGGCGCTCGCGTTTTCACCGTCGCGAAAAGGAGAAACGTAGTAGGAGGATGAAGAGGCGGCCACGCCGAGGCGCACTCGCGCGGGGGGGGGGGGGGGTCAGAGGTCCCGGGAACCACGGCGCCACGGGTTCCCGCAAACTTCCCCACTTCAGGAGGTGCAGCTATCAATGAGGTGTGCAGGAGGTGCAACTGCGCCGAGGCCAACACGCACGTGCCCAAGGGGGTCCAGGCGCCGGCCTTCGAGGAGGTGGTGCAGAAGGACATTGTTTTGAACCGAGTAGAGCGAGAGAGAGAGACCCCCCCCCCCCTTTGCATTCTTGCGCCGAGGGCCACGTGCTCGGTGTCTCTCGCGACAACGCGGCCGGCAGCAGCAGCAGCAGCCAGGGCAGAGGGACGCGGGAGCGCGGACCCGGCTCTGAGTTACGCCCGAGCGTGACTCATCTCGAAGTTAAAGTGGAGGGACAAATATACCCCCCTGTCCGGGGTCCCAGGGCCTCTATCGCTCTCCCCTCCTGTGGGGCCCCTGTTGTGTTCAGCTTCGCACGGACGAGTTATACTCCTGACACGGGCGCTCTCTCTCTACGTTTGCTGTGTATCGCAAACGTATTCGGGTCGTGCTCTCGGCGCCATGTGGTGACGCGCTTCCAAATGCCCCGAGATCGCCCGTCGTTTCTCAATGCGAACCCACTCGCTCTCGTCCGACGACTGCGTCTCCACTCGGCGAATCTCTCAGCAAGCAGTGCACCTCCCTGTGTCGAAGATAGTCACTTCCCCCCTCCCTCCCCCCACCACTCCTCCACACTCGAGGCACACCATTGATGTAATATGCTCCGCAAAGAGCGTTCATTCATTCATCACGCATCGTCAGCGCCAGATGTCGCGTGACCTCTTGGGACAGCGTTCGCATGAGCTCCTCTTGGATGCCACACACCGGCGTCTCCACTGATTCCTTTAATCCACAGATCACGGGGGGGGCTGGGGGGGGGCGACCACATGGACGGCGCCATTCCTTTGAGGGTAGCAGTCGACTTGGAACATCGCTGAGTCTTCCTCGCGTGCCAATCAAACCCCGAATTTTGTGTCATACTTCGATCTGAAATAAAGGAAAAGTGAAACGAACCAAAAGTTGTCATTCGGTTCCGTTGTGTCGTCGCTGCAGCCGAGAGCCCGGGCATGATCCCAACTCGTTCTGCGTGAGTCTCAGGGCCCCTTCGTGAAGACGAGCGAATCTACTGCGTGAGCCACTATCGGCCACGCTGAGGCCATCACTCCGGCACACACCTCAGCACAAACCTCAACACACACCTCAACACACACCTCAGCACACACCTCAGCACACACCTCAGCACACACCTCAGCACACGCCTCAACACACACCTCAACACACGCCTCAACACACGCCTCAACACACACCTCAACACACGCCTCAACACACACCTCAACACACACCTCAACACACACCTCAACACACACCTCAGCACACACCTCAACACACACCTCAGCACACACCTCAACACACACCTCAGCACACACCTCAACACACGCCTCAACACACACCTCAACACACACCTCAGCACACACCTCAACACACACCTCAACACACACCTCCGCACACACCTCAGCACACACCTCAACACACACCTCAACACACACCTCAACACACACCTCAGCACACACCTCAACACGCACCTCAACACGCACCTCAACACACACCTCAGCACACGCCTCAACACACGCCTCAGCACACACCTCAACACACACCTCAACACACACCTCAACACACGCCTCAACACGCACCTCAACACGCACCTCAACACACACCTCAGCACACACCTCAACACACGCCTCAACACACGCCTCAACACACACCTCAGCAAACACCTCAACACACACCTCAACACACACCTCAGCACACACCTCAACACACACCTCAGCACACACCTCAACACACAACTCAGCACACGCCTCAACACACGCCTCAACACACGCCTCAACACACACCTCAGCACACACCTCAACACACACCTCAGCACACACCTCAGCACACACCTCAGCACACACCTCAGCACACACCTCAACACACACCTCAGCACACGCCTCAACACACACCTCAGCACACGCTTCAACACACGCCTCAACCCACGCCTCAACACACACCTCAGCACACGCCTCAACACACACCTCAACACACACCTCAACACACACCTCAACACGCACCTCAACACGCACCTCAACACGCACCTCAGCACACGCCTCAACACACGCCTCAGCACACACCTCAACACACACCTCAACACGCACCTCAACACGCACCTCAACACACACCTCAGCACCCGCCTCAACACACGCCTCAGCACACACCTCAACACACACCTCAACACACACCTCAACACACGCCTCAACACGCACCTCAACACGCACCTCAACACACCTCAACACACACCTCAGCACACACCTCAACACACGCCTCAACACACACCTCAGTACAAACCTCAACACACACCTCAACACACACCTCAGCACACACCTCAACACACACCTCAACACACACCTCAACACACACCTCAACACGCACCTCAACACACACCTCAGCACACACCTCAACACACGCCTCAACACACACCTCAACACACGCCTCAACACACACCTCAACACACACCTCAACACACACCTCAACACACACCTCAGCACACACCTCAACACACGCCTCAACACACGCCTCAGCACACCCTCAACACACACCTCAATACACGCCTCAGCACACACCTCAGCACACACCTCAACACACACCTCAACATACACCTCAACACACACCTCAGCACACACCTCAACACACGCCTCAGCACACACCTCAACACACACCTCAGCACACACCTCAACACACACTTCAGCACACACCTCAACACACACCTCAGCACACGCCTCAACACACGCCTCAACACACGCCTCAACACACACCTCAGCACACACCTCAGCACACACCTCAGCACACACCTCAGCACACACCTCAGCACACACCTCAGCACACACCTCAACACACACCTCAGCACACACCTCAGCACACACCTCAGCACACACCTCAACACACACCTCAACACGCACCTCAACACGCACCTCAACACACACCTCAGCACACGCCTCAACACACGCCTCAGCACACACCTCAACACGCACCTCAACACGCACCTCAACACGCACCTCAACACACACCTCAGCACACGCCTCAACACACGCCTCAGCACACACCTCAACACACACCTCAACACACACCTCAACACACACCTCAACACACGCCTCAACACGCACCTCAACACGCACCTCAACACACACCTCAGCACACACCTCAACACACGCCTCAACACACGCCTCAACACACACCTCAGCAAACACCTCAACACACACCTCAACACACACCTCAGCACACACCTCAACACACACCTCAGCACACACCTCAACACACAACTCAGCACACGCCTCAACACACGCCTCAACACACGCCTCAACACACACCTCAGCACACACCTCAACACACACCTCAGCACACACCTCAGCACACACCTCAGCACACACCTCAGCACACACCTCAACACACACCTCAGCACACGCCTCAACACACACCTCAGCACACGCCTCAACACACGCCTCAACCCACGCCTCAACACACACCTCAGCACGCGCCTCAACACACACCTCAACACACACCTCAACACACACCTCAACACGCACCTCAACACGCACCTCAACACGCACCTCAGCACACGCCTCAACACACGCCTCAGCACACACCTCAACACACACCTCAACACGCACCTCAACACGCACCTCAACACACACCTCAGCACCCGCCTCAACACACGCCTCAGCACACACCTCAACACACACCTCAACACACACCTCAACACACGCCTCAACACGCACCTCAACACGCACCTCAACACACACCTCAACACACACCTCAGCACACACCTCAACACACGCCTCAACACACACCTCAGTACAAACCTCAACACACACCTCAACACACACCTCAGCACACACCTCAACACACACCTCAACACACACCTCAACACACACCTCAACACGCACCTCAACACACACCTCAGCACACGCCTCAACACACGCCTCAGCACGCACCTCAACACGCACCTCAACACGGACCTCAACACGCACCTCAACACACACCTCAGCACACGCCTCAACACACGCCTCAGCACACGCCTCAAAACACGCCTCAACCCACGCCTCAACACACACCTCAGCACATACCTCAACACACACCTCAGCACACACCTCAGCACACACCTCAACACACACCTCAACACACACCTCAACACGCACCTCAACACGCACCTCAACACACACCTCAGCACACGCCTCAACACACACCTCAGCACACACCTCAACACACGCCTCAACACACGCCTCAACACACGCCTCAGCACACACCTCAACACACACCTCAACACACGCCTCAACACACACCTCAGCACACACCTCAACACACACCTCAACACACACCTCAGCACACACCTCAACACACCCCTAAGCACACACCTCAACACACACCTCAGCACACACCTCAACACACACCTCAGCACACACCTCAACACACGCCTCAGCACACACCTCAACACACACCTCAACACACACTTCAACACACACCTCAGCACACACCTCAACACACACCTCAACACACGCCTCAACACACGCCTCAGCACACACCTCAACACACGCCTCAACACACGCCTCAACACACACCTCAGCACACACCTCAACACACACCTCAACACACACCTCAGCACACACCTCAACACACACCTCAGCACACGCCTCAACACACGCCTCAGCACACGTCTCAACACACGCCTCAACACACACCTCAGCACACACCTCAGCACACACCTCAGCACACACCTCAGCACACACCTCAGCACACACCTCAGCACACACCTCAGCACACACCTCAACACACACCTCAGCACACACGTCAGCACACACCTCTGCACACACCTCAACACACACCTCAGCACGCACCTCAACACGCACCTCAACACGCACCTCAACACGCACCTCAACACACACCTCAACACACGCCTCAGCACACGCCTCAACACACGCCTCAACACACGCCTCAGCACGCACCTCAACACGCACCTCAACACGCACCTCAACACGCACCTCAACACACACCTCAGCACACGCCTCAACACACGCCTCAGCACACACCTCAACACACACCTCAACACACACCTCAACACACACCTCAACACACGCCTCAACACGCACCTCAACACGCACCTCAACACACACCTCAGCACACGCCTCAACACACGCCTCAGCACACACCTCAACACACACCTCAACACACGCCTCAACACACAACTCAGCACACACCTCAACACACACCTCAACACACACCTCAGCACACACCTCAACACACACCTCAACACACACCTCAACACGCACCTCAACACGCACCTCAACACACACCTCAGCACACGCCTCAACACACGCCTCAGCACACACCTCAACACGCACCTCAACACGCACCTCAACACGCACCTCAACACACACCTCAGCACACGCCTCAACACACACCTCAGCACACGCCTCAACACACGCCTCAACCCACGCCTCAACACACACCTCAGCACACGCCTCAACACACGCCTCAACACACACCTCAGCACACACCTCAACACACACCTCAGCACACACCTCAACACACACCTCAGCACACACCTCAACACACGCCTCAACACACACCTCAACACACGCCTCAACACACACCTCAACACACGCCTCAACACACACCTCGACACACGCCTCAACACACACCTCAACACACACCTCAGCACACACCTCAGCACACACCTCAGCACACGCCTCAACACACACCTCAACACACACCTCAACACACACCTCAACACACACCTCAGCACACACCTCAACACACGCCTCAACACACACCTCAACACACGCCTCAACACACACCTCAGCACACGTCTCAGCACACATCTCAGCACACACCTCAGCACACACCTCAACACACACCTCAGCACACACCTCAGCACACGCCTCAACACACACCTCAACACACACCTCAACACACACCTCAGCACACGCCTCAGCACACGCCTCACCACACGCCTCAACACACGCCTCAACACACGCCTCAACACACACCTCAACACACACCTCAACACACACCTCAACACACGCCTCAACACACGCCTCAGCACACACCTCAACACACACCTCAACACACACCTCAGCACACACCTCAACACACACCTCAACACACACCTCAACACACACCTCAACACACACCTCAGCACACACCTCAACACACGCCTCAACACACACCTCAACACACGCCTCAACACACACCTCAACACACACCTCAACACACACCTCAACACACGCCTCAACACACGCCTCAGCACACACCTCAACACACACCTCAGCACACGCCTGAACACACACCTCAGCACACACCTCAGCACACGCCTCAACACACACCTCAACACAAACCTCAACACACGCCTCAGCACATGCCTCAACACACACCTCAGCACACACCTCAACACACACCTCAGCACACACCTCAGCACACACCTCAACACACACCTCAACACACGCCTCAGCACACGCCTCAACACACACCTCAGCACACACCTCAACACACACCTCAACATACACCTCAACACACACCTCAGCACACACCTCAACACACGCCTCAGCACACACCTCAACACACACCTCAGCACACACCTCAACACACACCTCAGCACACACCTCAACACACACCTCAGCACACACCTCAGCACACACCTCAGCACACACCTCAGCACACACCTCAACACACACCTCAGCACACACCTCAGCACACACCTCAACACACACCTCAGCACACACCTCAACACACACCTCAACACACACCTCAACACACACCTCAACACACGCCTCAGCACACACCTCAACACACACCTCAACACACACCTCAGCACACACCTCAACACACACCTCAACACACACCTCAACACACACGCGCCTTAGCCGCGGTGCAGCGGCTCAAACGCATGGTCCGAACTCGGGATGTCGCGGCTGGCCGGTCTCTGATCCCCGCTCCGCCCCCTCACCCCCCCCCCCCCACCGGCGACTTCCAGCCGCTCCCCCCTCTCTCTCTCCCGTGTCAGCTGCCTGAGAACTCAGACGTGTCCGTGTGCGATTCGTGTCGCGCGAGGAACAATCTCCGTCGCAGGCAACGCCTGCGGTGAATGTGAATATACAAAGACAAAGAACCCCGTACAGCCGAAACAGACTGTTGGGGCAAGTGCTGTTCGCGCGCATCTATGAAGGCCGGCACGGCACACGAGGGGGTGGGTGTCCAGCACCACGCCCGGTCGCCTTTGTCTCCCCAGTGGCGATGTTTGTGCGCCACGGTGGCGAGATGTTAACTACCTCGCCTGGTATGCAGGAGGTCGTGGGTACGATCCCGACCCTGACGCCTGCTGTTGTATATCTAAAGTGTGTATGTTCTTCCCGTGGTCGCGTGGATTTTTCTCCGGGTCCTCAGGTTTGTCCCCTCCACATTTAGAATCAACATCACGCGTTTAGAGCTTTTGGCTGCGATGCATTTCCACGCGATAAGCCAACTTCGTTGAGCTCTCATTTGTGATGCCCGGGTCGCTTCTGAACAAGAGTTACACAGCTCAGTGGGCCTTGCCTGGCAACATACAAATAGTTTGTAGTTTGCAATTTGCACACTGCACATGTAATCATTTGAGGCTGAGTCGACCTCGCGGAGGCCGGTTCAAATAATTGTCACTGGTGTTGGCTGTGAGCGGGAATCGAACACAAATATCCCCCTTATAGCAATAACAGGCTGTCGGGACAAGCGCTGTTAGGGAGCACCAATGAAGGCTGCCTCGGCACACGGCGCTAAACACACGCACACACCCAGAGCGCACTCATCAGGTCCTTCAATAACACCGTGACCTTAAAAGTCAAAATGTACAATCGGCGACGTTTCGGGCAATGGACCTTCTTAATCGCACGTAAATAACGAGGCCAGAAGGGAGAGACAGGGTGGATGATAATACTGATGATGATGAGAGTGGTGGGAGATTGCACTTGTTGACACAGCGGGCTCTGATGAGAATAACACATTTGAAAAATGTTTTCTGATGACCGATTTTTCAATTGGCACACACATTTAACATTTTATTTTACACAGTTGCTGAGTACAGGTCCAACGTTCCAAAACGTCAAGCGGCCAGCCACAAGCAGCACTATTCAAGACGTAATCCACAGGCGTGCACGCGTTTCTTGAATCGAGGGAGGTTAGCACGTAGCTTGGGACGAGAGACAATGAGCAGTGAGCTGAGAAACGCGACTTGCGAATCCCGAGCCCTACGCTTGGACGGATGTCTTCGACCCCGAGTCGCAGGGGGATGGCATGGCTTGTCTTCGAGTGTATTGTCGCGTCCCTAACGCTCTGTTTCGTCTCTCCTGTCTCGTCGATCATATTGTAAGGTGGCCGTGTCCATCGATTTGTCCGATATGACCTCTTGGCCTCCACCTTGTAGCAGAGTGACCACCGCTGAGATGGCACACCAAACATCAGTGGCCGCGTTAAAGGGAGGCGGCAACTCGCCTGAACTATGGCCGGGGCCCACACAGCCGTCGGGCAGCGGTGGGATGTTGGAGGGGAGGGGGCGGTGTGGAAAGTGGACGGAGGTGGGGGGCTAAGGTAGGGACTGGACGTCTGGGGGGAAAGGGGGGAGGGGAGCAGAGGAGCTGCGTCGCAAATCACGGCCGGCGCTCCTGGCCGCTTTGATCTGATAAGTGGGATCTGTTGGGAGCGGCCAGGAGCGCCGGGGCTGACATCGATCAGCGGGGCCGAGGCACGGCCCCATCCGTCAGGCGGCGGCGCAGCCGAGGGGGGTGGGGGTGACGGCGTGTCTCGAGAAATCTTTACACGATAATTAGGGGGCCCGCATTTAAGGGCAGGGGTAGGGATTGGGGGGGGGGCTCCGCGCCCTCTCCCTGGAGAGCTAACACATCACCCGACACGGCCCTGGCTGCTGCCGCAGCGGCTGCCGCTGCGGCTGCCGCTGCTGCTGCCGCCACTGCCGCTACTGCTGCCGCCCCGCGGGAGAGGCTTCAAGAAAGTAACGAGAGCCGGGAGCGCGCACCCCGCTCGGCCTCGTGATGAGCGAGAGGGGTGCGGCTGCTTAGGAGGGGGGGGGGGGGGGGGTGCGGGGGGGGGCGGGGCAGGGGGTGGTGTAGAGGGGTGCGGGGATGGGGGCACGGTCGTGACCGCAGCAGCAGCAGTGGGGAGGTGAATAATGGGGGGAGTAGGGGGGGGGGTCCACGTGTTGATTGACAACACTGGGCAAAATCAGCAGGGCGAGTGTTTGGGCCGTGTCGTGAAGATGCCACTGTGGCCCTGCTCCTCTTGGTCACTCGTCGAGTGTGCGGATGTGATTGTTGTTGTTTTCTTTTCCGAGGACCCCCCCTCTGTAGTAGCCCCAGCGGGGCGCGGACCACGGGATGGGTCCCGCTGCGCTACCGGAGTCCCGGTGGGGGGGCGAGACTCGCGTTGTGTGGAAGGTGTCGCGTTGTGTGGGTGTCGCGTTGTGTGGGGGGTGTCGCGTTGTGTGGGTGTCGCGTTGTGTGGGGGGTGTCGTGTTGTGTGGGTGTCGCGTTGTGTGGGGGGTGTCGCGTTGTGCGAGTGTCGCGTTGTGTGGGTGTCGCGTTGTGTGGGTGTCGCGTTGTGTGGGGGGTGTCGCGTTGTGTGGGTGTCGCGTTGTGTGGGTGTCGCGTTGTGTGGGGGGTGTCGCGTTGTGTGGGTGTCGCGTTGTGTGTGGGTGTCGCGTTGTGTGGGGGGTGTCGTGTTGTGTGGGTGTCGCGTTGTGCGAGTGTCGCGTTGTGTGGGTGTCGCGTTGTGTGGGTGTCGCGTTGTGTGGGGGGTGTCGCGTTGTGTGGGTGTCGCGTTGTGTGGGGGGTGTCGCGTTGTGTGGGTGTCGCGTTGTGTGTGGGTGTCGCGTTGTGTGGGGGGTGTCGCGTTGTGTGGGTATCGCGTTGTGTGTGGGTGTCGCGTTGTGTGTGGGTGTCGCGTTGTGTGTGGGTGTCGCGTTGTGTGGGTGTCGCGTTGTGTGGGTGTCGCGTTGTGTGGGTGTCGCGTTGTGTGTGGGTGTCGCGTTGTGTGGGGGGTGTCGCGTTGTGTGGGTGTCGCGTTGTGTGTGAGTGTCGCGTTGTGTGGGGGGTGTCGCGTTGTGCGGGTGTCGCGTTGTGTGGGTGTCGCGTTGTGTGTGGGTGTCGCGTTGTGTGGGGGGTGTCGCGTTGTGTGGGTGTCGCGTTGTGTGTGGGTGTCGCGTTGTGTGGGTGGTGTCGCGTTGTGTGTCGCGTTGTGTGTGGGTGTCGCGTTGTGTGGGGGGTGTCGCGTTATGTGGGTGTCGCGTTGTGTGGGTGTCGCGGGGAGCGCTGGGCGACCCGAGGTCGACTTTCGGTTGCTGGGCCTCCTCTAAGTTGGCGCGCTGTGTAAACATCGCCACGAGGGAGACGAAGGCGATCCGGGCGCGGTGTTGGCCACTACATCCCATCGTGTGCCGTGCCGGCCCTCATAGGTGCGCGCTAACAGCACTTGCACCAACAGATGATTAAGCCTACACGGGGGATCTTTGTCTTTTGTGTTGCGTGAGTTGCTTTGTGAGTCTCGCGTGACTTGTTGAGCGAGTGTTGAGTGAGTTGTTGTGTGAGTGTTGTGTGAGTGTTGTGCGAGTGTTATATGAGTGTTGAGCGAGTGTTTAGTGAGTTGGTGTGTGAGTGTTGAGTGAGTGTTGTGTGAGTGTTGAGTGAGTGAAGGATGTCATTCCTGACATGCAATATCCTGGAGTCTACAAACTAAGTGGCACCTGTGGTGGCAGTTACATTGGGGAAACGAAACGACACGTCTCGGGCCTTGTTCGCGAACACAAGGCAGATCTGAAACACGGCAGGACCAATACCTCTGCAGTAGCTGACCATTGCGATAACGCTGTGGGCTCGCATGATATTGTCTTTTCCGAGACCAAGGTACTCTGCAAACCTTCGGGCTACTATCAAAGGTTTGTTCATGAAGCCATCCAGATATACAAACATAGACATAGCTTCAACCGAGAAGATGGATACAAATTGAGCAATCATTGAAAGGATGTTATTAACCAGGTAAAACCTTAACTGTTTATGGTTGTTCCATCATATTTGTCGGGCACTCGCGAATTTTGCTCAGTTAATTGCATCCCCAGCGTTTGGGCATTGTTGCTGCAGTGGCATTGTTGCTGCAGTAGCATTGTTGTTGCATTGGCATTGTTGTTGCATTGGCATTGTTGTTGCATTGGCATTGTTGTTGCAGTGGCATTGTTGCTGCAGTGGCATTGTTGCTGCAGTGGCATTGTTGTTGCAGTGGCATTGTTGTTGCATTGGCATTGTTGTTGCATTGGCATTGTTGTTGCAATGGCATTGTTGCTGCAGTGGCATTGTTGCTGCAGTGGCATTGTTGCTGCAGTGGCATTGCTGCTGCAGTGGCATTGTTGTTGCAGTGGCATTGTTGTTGCAGTGGCATTGCTGCTGCAGTAGCATTGTTGCTGCATTGGCATTGTTGATGCAGTGGCATTGTTGATGCAGTGGCATTGTTGTTGCAGTGGCATTGTTGTTGCAGTGGCATTGTTGATGCAGTGGCATTGTTGTTGCATTGGCATTGTTGCTGCAGTGGCATTGTTGTTGCAGTGGCATTGTTGCTGCAGTGTCATTGTTGTTGCAGTGGCATTGTTGTTGCAGTTGCATTGCTGCTGCAGTGGCATTGTTGTTGCAGTGGCATTGTTGCTGCAGTGGCATTGCTGCTGCAGTGGAATTGTTGCTGCATTGACATTGTTGCTGCAGTGACATTGTTGTTGCAGTTGCATTGCTGCTGCAGTGGCATTGTTGCTGCAGTGGCATTGTTGCTGCAGTGGCATTGTTGCTGCAGTGGCATTGTTGCTGCAGTGGCATTGCTGCTGCAGTGGAATTGTTGCTGCATTGACATTGTTGCTGCAGTGACATTGTTGTTGCAGTTGCATTGTTGCTACAGTGGCATTGTTGCTGCAGTGGCATTGTTGCTGCAGTGGCATTGTTGCTGCAGTGGCATTGTTGCTGCAGTGGCATTGCTGCTGCAGTGGCATTGTTGCTGCAGTGTCATTGTTGTTGCAGTGGCATTGTTGTTGCAGTTGCATTGCTGCTGCAGTGGCATTGTTGTTGCAGTGGCATTGTTGTTGCAGTTGCATTGCTGCTGCAGTGGAATTGTTACTGCATTGACATTGTTGCTGCAGTGACATTGCTGCTGCAGTGGCATTGTTGTTGCAGTGGCATTGTTGCTGCAGTGTCATTGTTGTTGCAGTGGCATTGTTGTTGCAGTTGCATTGCTGCTGCAGTGGCATTGTTGTTGCAGTGGCATTGTTGCTGCAGTGGCATTGCTGCTGCAGTGGAATTGTTGCTGCATTGACATTGTTGCTGCAGTGACATTGTTGTTGCAGTTGCATTGCTGCTGCAGTGGCATTGTTGCTGCAGTGGCATTGTTGCTGCAGTGGTATTGTTGCTGCAGTGGCATTGTTGCTGCAGTGGCATTGTTGCTGCAGTGACATTGTTGTTGCAGTTGCATTGTTGCTACAGTGGCATTGTTGCTGCAGTGGCATTGTTGCTGCAGTGGCATTGTTGCTGCAGTGGCATTGTTGCTGCAGTGGCATTGCTGCTGCAGTGGCATTGTTGCTGCAGTGTCATTGTTGTTGCAGTGGCATTGTTGTTGCAGTTGCATTGCTGCTGCAGTGGCATTGTTGTTGCAGTGGCATTGTTGTTGCAGTTGCATTGCTGCTGCAGTAGAATTGTTGCTGCATTGACATTGTTGCTGCAGTGACATTGCTGCTGCAGTGGCATTGTTGTTGCAGTGGCATTGTTGTTGCAGTGGCATTGCTGCTGCAGTGACATTGCTGCTGCAGTGACATTGTTGCTGCAGTGGCATTGTTGTTGCAGTGGCATTGCTGCTGCAGTGACATTGCTGCTGCAGTGACATTGTTGCTGCAGTGGCATTGTTGTTGCAGTGACATTGT
The DNA here is from genome assembly GCF_965212315.1 of Lampetra planeri. Taxonomy (NCBI): domain Eukaryota; kingdom Metazoa; phylum Chordata; class Hyperoartia; order Petromyzontiformes; family Petromyzontidae; genus Lampetra; species Lampetra planeri. Next base: position 12,175,598 of record NC_136132.1, read on the forward strand.
TGTTGCAGTGGCATTGTTGTTGCAGTGGCATTGTTGTTGCAGTGACATTGTTGTTGCAGTGGCATTGTTGCTGCAGTGGCATTGTTGTTGCAGTGGCATTGTTGTTGCAGTGGCATTGTTGCTGCAGTGGCATTGTTGTTGCAGTGGCATTGTTGTGGCAGTGGCATTGTGGCTGCAGTGGCATTGTTGCTACAGTGGCATTGTTGCTGCAGTGGCATTGTTGTTGCAGTGGCATTGTTGTTGCAGTTGCATTGCTGCTGCAGTGGCATTGTTGTTGCAGTGGCATTGTTGTTGCAGTTCAATTGCTGCTGCAGTGGCATTGTTGCTGCAGTGACGTTGTTGCTGCAGTGGCATTGTTGTTGGAGTGGCATTGTTGTTGCATTGGCATTGTTGTTGCAGTGGCATTGTTGTTGCAGTGGTATTGTTGCTGCAGTGGCATTGTTGTTGCAGTGGCATTGTTGTTGCAGTGGCATTGCTGCTGCAGTGACATTGCTGCTGCAGTGACATTGTTGTTGCAGTGGCATTGTTGCTGCAGTGGCATTGTGGCTGCAGTGGCATTGTTGTTGCAGTGGCATTGTTGTTGCAGTGGCATTGTTGTTGCAGTGGCATTGTTGCTGCAGTGGCATTGTTGTTGCAGTGGCATTGTTGTTGCAGTGACATTGTTGCTGCAGTGGCATTGTTGCTGCAGTGGTATTGTTGCTGCAGTGGCATTGTTGTTGCAGTGGCATTGTTGTTGCAGTGGCATTGCTGCTGCAGTGGCATTGTTGTTGGAGTGGCATTGTTGTTGCAGTGGCATTGTTGTTGCAGTGGCATTGCTGCTGCAGTGGCATTGTTGTTGCAGTGGCATTGTTGCTGCAGTGGCATTGTTGTTGCAGTGGCATTGTTGTTGCAGTGGCATTGTTGTTGCAGTGGCATTGTTGTTGCAGTGGTATTGTTGCTGCAGTGGCATTGTTGTTGCAGTGGCATTGTTGTTGCAGTGGCATTGCTGCTGCAGTGGCATTGTTGTTGCAGTGGCATTGTTGTTGCAGTGGCATTGTTGTTGCAGTGGCATTGTTGTTGCAGTGGCATTGTTGCTGCAGTGGCATTGTGGCTGCAGTGGCATTGTTGTTGCAGTGGCATTGTTGTTGCAGTGGCATTGTTGTTGCAGTGGCATTGTTGCTGCAGTGGCATTGTTGTTGCAGTGGCATTGTTGTTGCAGTGGCATTGTTGTTGCAGTGGCATTGTTGTTGCAGTGGTATTGTTGCTGCAGTGGCATTGTTGTTGCAGTGGCATTGTTGTTGCAGTGGCATTGCTGCTGCAGTGGCATTGTTGTTGCAGTGGCATTGTTGTTGCAGTGGCATTGTTGCTGCAGTGGCATTGTGGCTGCAGTGGCATTGTTGTTGCAGTGGCATTGTGGCTGCAGTGGCATTGCTGCTGTAGTGGCATTGTTGCTACAGTGGCATTGCTGCTGCAGTGCCATTGTTGCTGCAGTGGCATTGTTGTTGCAGTGGCATTGTGGCTGCAGTGGCATTGCTGCTGCAGTGCCATTGTTGTTGCAGTTGCATTGTTGTTGCAGTGGCATTGCTGCTGCAGTGGCATTGCTGCTGCAGTGGCTTTGCTGCTGCAGTGGCATTGCTGCTGCAGTGGCATTGCTGCTGCAGTGGCATTGTTGCTACAGTGGCATTGTTGCTGCAGTGGCATTGTTGCTGCAGTGGCATTGTTGTTGCAGTGGCATTGTTGTTGCAGTGGTATTGTTGCTTTAGTGGGATTGTTGCTACAGTGGCATTGTTGCTGCAGTGGCATTGTTGTTGCAGTGGCATTGTTGCTACAGTGGCATTGTTGCTGCAGTGACATTGTTGCTGCAGTGGCATTGTTGTTGCAGTGGCATTGTTGTTGCAGTGGCATTGTTGCTACAGTGGCATTGTTGCTACAGTGGCATTGTTGCTGCAGTGGCATTGTTGTTGCAGTGGCATTGTTGTTGCAGTGGCATTGTTGCTGCAGTGGCATTGTTGCTGCAGTGACATTGTTGTTGCAGTGACATTTTTGCTGTTTTGGCATTGTTGTTGCAGTGGCATTGTTGCTACAGTGGCATTGTTGCTACAGTGGCATTGTTGCTACAGTGACATTGTTGTTGCAGTGGCATTGTTGTTGCAGTGACATTGTTGCTGCAGTGGCATTGTTGTTGCAGTGACATTGTTGCTGCAGTGGCATTGTTGTTGCAGTGGCATTGTTGTTGCAGTGGCATTGTTGCTGCAGTGGCATTGTTGTTGCAGTGGCATTGTTGTTGCAGTGACATTGTTGCTGCAATGGCATTGTTGCTGCAGTGGCATTGTTGTTGCAGTGGCATTGTTGTTGAAGTGGCATTGCTGCTGCAGTGGCATTGTTGTTGCAGTGGCATTGTTGCTGCAGTGGCATTGTTGCTGCAGTGGCATTGTTGTTGCAGTGGCATTGTTGCTACAGTGGCATTGCTGCTGCAGTGGCATTGTTGTTGCAGTGGCATTGTTGTTGCAGTGGCATTGTTGTTGCAGTGGCATTGCTGCTGCAGTGGCATTGTTGTTGCAGTGGCATTGTTGTTGCAGTGGCATTGTTGCTACAGTGGCATTGCTGCAGCAGTGGCATTGTTGTTGCAGTGGCATTGTTGTTGCAGTGGCATTGTTGCTACACTGGCATTGCTGCTTCAGTGGCATTGTTGCTGCAGTGGCATTGTTGTTGCAGTGGTATTGTTGTTGCAGTGGCATTGTTGTTGCAGTGGCATTGCTGCTGCAGTGGCATTGCTGCTGCAGTGGCATTGCTGCTGCAGTGGCATTGTTGCTGCTGTGGCATTGTTGCTGCAGTGGCATTGTTACTGCAGTGGCATTGTTGCTACAGTGGCATTGCTGCTGCAGTGGCATTGCTGCTGCAGTGGCATTGTTGCTGCAGTGGCATTGTTGCTGCAGTGGCATTGTTGTTGCAGTGGCATTATTGTTGCAGTGGTATTGTTGCTGCAGTGGCATTGTTGTTGCAGTGGCATTGTTGCTGCAGTGGCATTGTTGTTGCAGTGGAATTGTTGATACAGTGGCATTGTTGCTGCAGTGACATTGTTGCTGCAGTGACATTGTTGCTGTATTGGCATTGTTGCTGCAGTGGCATTGTTGCTGTATTGGCATTGTTGTTGCAGTGGCATTGTTGTTGCAGTGACATAGTTGCTGCAGTGGCATTGTTGTTGCAGTGACGTTGTTGATGCAGTGGCATTGTTGTTGCAGTGGCATTGTTGTTGCAGTGGCATTGTTGCTGCAGTGGCATTGTTGTTGCAGTGGCATTGTTGTTGCAGTGACATTGTTGCTGCAGTGGCATTGTTGCTGCAGTGGTATTGTTGCTGCAGTGGCATTGTTGTTGCAGTGGCATTGTTGTTGCAGTGGCATTGCTGCTGCAGTGGCATTGTTGTTGGAGTGGCATTGTTGTTGCAGTGGCATTGTTGTTGCAGTGGCATTGCTGCTGCAGTGGCATTGTTGTTGCAGTGGCATTGTTGCTGCAGTGGCATTGTTGTTGCAGTGGCATTGTTGTTGCAGTGGCATTGTTGTTGCAGTGGCATTGTTGTTGCAGTGGTATTGTTGCTGCAGTGGCATTGTTGTTGCAGTGGCATTGTTGTTGCAGTGGCATTGCTGCTGCAGTGGCATTGTTGTTGGAGTGGCATTGTTGTTGCAGTGGCATTGTTGTTGCAGTGGCATTGCTGCTGCAGTGGCATTGTTGTTGCAGTGGCATTGTTGCTGCAGTGGCATTGTTGTTGCAGTGGCATTGTTGTTGCAGTGGCATTGTTGTTGCAGTGGCATTGTTGTTGCAGTGGTATTGTTGCTGCAGTGGCATTGTTGTTGCAGTGGCATTGTTGTTGCAGTGGCATTGCTGCTGCAGTGGCATTGTTGTTGCAGTGGCATTGTTGTTGCAGTGGCATTGCTGCTGCAGTGGCTTTGCTGCTGCAGTGGCATTGCTGCTGCAGTGGCATTGCTGCTGCAGTGGCATTGTTGCTACAGTGGCATTGTTGCTGCAGTGGCATTGTTGCTGCAGTGGCATTGTTGTTGCAGTGGCATTGTTGTTGCAGTGGTATTGTTGCTTTAGTGGGATTGTTGCTACAGTGGCATTGTTGCTGCAGTGGCATTGTTGTTGCAGTGGCATTGTTGCTACAGTGGCATTGTTGCTGCAGTGACATTGTTGCTGCAGTGGCATTGTTGTTGCAGTGGCATTGTTGTTGCAGTAGCATTGTTGCTACAGTGGCATTGTTGCTACAGTGGCATTGTTGCTGCAGTGGCATTGTTGTTGCAGTGGCATTGTTGTTGCAGTGGCATTGTTGCTGCAGTGGCATTGTTGCCGCAGTGACATTGTTGTTGCAGTGACATTTTTGCTGTTTTGGCATTGTTGTTGCAGTGGCATTGTTGCTACAGTGGCATTGTTGCTACAGTGGCATTGTTGCTACAGTGACATTGTTGTTGCAGTGGCATTGTTGTTGCAGTGACATTGTTGCTGCAGTGGCATTGTTGTTGCAGTGACATTGTTGCTGCAGTGGCATTGTTGTTGCAGTGGCATTGTTGTTGCAGTGGCATTGTTGCTGCAGTGGCATTGTTGTTGCAGTGGCATTGTTGTTGCAGTGACATTGTTGCTGCAATGGCATTGTTGCTGCAGTGGCATTGTTGTTGCAGTGGCATTGTTGTTGAAGTGGCATTGCTGCTGCAGTGGCATTGTTGTTGCAGTGGCATTGTTGCTGCAGTGGCATTGTTGCTGCAGTGGCATTGTTGTTGCAGTGGCATTGTTGCTACAGTGGCATTGCTGCTGCAGTGGCATTGTTGTTGCAGTGGCATTGTTGTTGCAGTGGCATTGTTGTTGCAGTGGCATTGCTGCTGCAGTGGCATTGTTGTTGCAGTGGCATTGTTGTTGCAGTGGCATTGTTGCTACAGTGGCATTGCTGCAGCAGTGGCATTGTTGTTGCAGTGGCATTGTTGTTGCAGTGGCATTGTTGCTACACTGGCATTGCTGCTTCAGTGGCATTGTTGCTGCAGTGGCATTGTTGTTGCAGTGGCATTGTTGTTGCAGTGGCATTGTTGTTGCAGTGGCATTGCTGCTGCAGTGGCATTGCTGCTGCAGTGGCATTGCTGCTGCAGTGGCATTGTTGCTGCTGTGGCATTGTTGCTGCAGTGGCATTGTTACTGCAGTGGCATTGTTGCTACAGTGGCATTGCTGCTGCAGTGGCATTGCTGCTGCAGTGGCATTGTTGCTGTAGTGGCATTGCTGCTGCAGTGACATTGTTGCTACAGTGGCATTGTTGTTGCAGTGGCATTGTTGTTGCAGTGGCATTGTTGTTGCAGTGGCATTGTTGCTGCAGTGGCATTGCTGCTGCAGTGGCATTGTTGTTGCAGTGGCATTGTTGTTGCAGTGGCATTGTTGCTATAGTGGTATTGCTGCTGCAGTGGCATTGTTGTTGCAGTTGCATTGTTGTTGCAGTGGCATTGTTGCTACAGTGGCATTGTTGCTACAGTGGCATTATTGTTGTTGCAGTGGCATTGTTGTTGCAGTGGCATTGTTGCTACAGTGGCATTGCTGCTGCAGTGGCATTGTTGCTGCAGTGGCATTGTTGTTGCAGTGGCATTGTTGTTGCAGTGGCATTGTTGCTACAGTGCCATTGCTGCTGCTGTGGCATTGCTGCTGCAGTGGCATTGCTGCTGCAGTGGCATTGTTGCTGCTGTGGCATTGTTGCTGCAGTGGCATTGTTGCTGCAGTGGCATTGTTGCTACAGTGGCATTGTTGCTGCAGTGGCATTGTTGCTGCAGTGGCATTGCTGCTGCAGTGGCATTGTTGCTGCAGTGGCATTGCTGCTGCCGTGGCATTGTTGCTGCAGTGGCATTGTTGCTGCAGTGGCATTGTTGTTGCAGTGGCATTGTTGTTGCAGTGGCATTGTTGCTATAGTGGTATTGCTGCTGCAGTGGCATTGTTGTTGCAGTTGCATTGTTGTTGCAGTGGCATTGTTGCTACAGTGGCATTGTTGCTACAGTGGCATTATTGTTGTTGCAGTGGCATTGTTGTTGCAGTGGCATTGTTGCTACAGTGGCATTGCTGCTGCAGTGGCATTGTTGCTGCAGTGGCATTGTTGTTGCAGTGGCATTGTTGTTGCAGTGGCATTGTTGCTACAGTGCCATTGCTGCTGCTGTGGCATTGCTGCTGCAGTGGCATTGCTGCTGCAGTGGCATTGTTGCTGCTGTGGCATTGTTGCTGCAGTGGCATTGTTGCTGCAGTGGCATTGTTGCTACAGTGGCATTGCTGCTGCAGTGGCATTGCTGCTGCAGTAGCATTGTTGCTGCAGTGGCATTGCTGCTGCAGTGGCATTGTTGCTGCAGTGGCATTGTTGCTGCAGTGGCATTGCTGCTGCAGTGGCATTGTTGCTGCAGTGGCATTGCTGCTGCCGTGGCATTGTTGCTGCAGTGGCATTGTTGCTGCAGTGGCATTGTTGTTGCAGTGGCATTGTTTCTGCTGTGGCATTGTTGCTGCAGTGGCATTGTTGCTACATTGGCATTGCTGCTGCAGTGGCATTGTTGCTGCAATGGCATTGCTGCTGCAGTGGCATTGTTGCTGCAGTGGCATTGTTGCTGCAGTGGCATTGCTGCTGCAGTGGCATTGTTGCTGCAGTGGCATTGTTGCTGCAGTGGCATTGCTGCTGCAGTAGCATTGTTGCTACAGTGGCATTGCTGCTGCCGTGGCATTGTTGCTACATTGGCATTGCTGCTGCAGTGGCATTGTTGCTGCTGTGGCATTGTTGCTGCATCCCCCCCCCCTCCGTGAATCCCCCCCCCCGCCAGCTCTCTGACCCTCCCACTTCCAGCCCCGCCCACTTCCCCCCGTCCAGCTTCACGTCTCCCTCTCCGAGCGTCCACGCAACGCTCCCCTACCCCCCTCTCTCCCCCCTTTGCCCCTCCCCCTCTCTTACCTATATAACCTCTTACCACGGCATCTCTCTCCCACTTCAGCAAAAAAAAATATCGTTGTGGTTTTCCCACCTGATGATGATTGCTTGTGTTGCAATCGAAACGTCGTGATTTTATTTATTTTTCTACCTACGTGACTTTACCGAAAGAACCAAAGAGTATGGATCCCTGCAGTCACGAAAACTTCAAATCTAGATTGTTGAGCGAGTGTTCAGTGAGTGTTGTGTAATTGTTGAGTGATTGTTGTATACGTATTGAGTGAGTGTTGAATGAGTGTTGTGTGAGTGTTGTGTGAGTGTTGACTGATTGTTGTTTAAGTGTTGAGCGAGTGTTGAGTGAGTTGCTGTGTGAGTGATGTGTAAGTGTTGAGTGAGTGTTGAATGAGTGTTGAGTGAGTGTTGAGTGAGTGTTGTGTGAGTGTTAAGTGAGTGTTGTGTGAGTGTTATATGAGTGTTGAGTGAGTGTTGTGTGAGTGATGAGTGAGTGTTGTGTGAGTGTTGTGTGAGTGAGTGATGAGTGAGTGATGAGTGAGTGATGAGTGAGTGTTGTGTGAGTGTTGTGTGAGTGAGTGATGAGTGAGTGATGAGTGAGTGTTGTATGAGTGTTATATGAGTGTTGAGTGAGTGTTATATGAGTGTTTTATGAGTGTTGAGTGAGTGTTATATGAGTGTTTATATGAGTGTTGTGTGAGTGAGTGATGAGTGAGTGTTGTGTGAGTGATGAGTGAGTGATGAGTGAGTGTTATATGAGTGTTATATGAGTGTTATATGAGTGTTGTATGAGTGATGAGTGTTGTATGAGTGTTATATGTATGAGTGCTATATGTGTAGGGCTTGAGTATAGCGCGCCACGCATCCCCCGCCTATGTTGCTGCGCAGGCGAGCACAGTACAGTGGGGTGATGTGAGGTAATGGTTGTTGTTGTGGCTTTAGGCGAAGTGGGTCGTTAAGGGTTGAAACAGGTGTCAGGATAGCCGGGAGGACACAGGCCAGTGATTGGCTGGAAAGGTAATTGGGCATTAGCTGGCGTCGCTCCGGCGGCGAAAACAAGGCCACGTGACACGGAGGGCCAGGGGGCGAGCGATAAGTGGGGGTAGAGATAATTAGGGAGATTAATTGGTGTGGGGATATAAGCCAGAGCGCAATGGAAAGAAGGGAGTCCTGTACGAGTCGGCGTCGTGGATAGAGCTGCAGTAACGGTGCCCGGAGAGTCGCAGAGCAAGTGATAGTAGAGTAAAGCGTAGAGAGACAGTGTTGGTAGAGTAAAGCGTAGAGAGACAGTGTTGGTAGAGTAAAGCACAGAGAGACAGTGGTAGCGAGAATGCAGTGAGCAACCAGGGTAGCCATGCATCGGAAGGATGCAAGAGTAGGAGAAACCGTAGAGACGACGAGCGTAGTGATAGTGAGTAGAGAGACGCGGAGCGACGCGGAGCGGAGTGAGGGCACGGAGAGACGCGGAGAGGTGGCGCAGCAGAGAGATGCGGAGCGGAGCGAGGCCGCGCCGAGATGCGGAGAGGTGGCGCGGCGAAGGTGGACCCTAAGAGGAAAATAAAGAGGAGAGAAAGACAACCCTTGTACAAGTCCTACAACTGGTGTCAGAAGTGATAACGGACCTGCACCGAGATGTCCAAGAAAGTCATGAAGAAAAAGAACTTACCGGCAGCCTCGTCAGCGGAGAGCAGCAATGCTGACGTGATACCTCCATCAGGAGCGGAGGCCCCCGCATCGCCAGAGGACGAGACGGAGCAAGCACCGCCGCACGACGAGGTCGACACGCATGACGAGGAGGAGCCGAGCCCGCCACACGTGTGGAGAGCTGCAATTGCGGCGTGGGAGGCCAGGATGGCGGTGCTTGCGCAAGAATTTGATCGAGTTCTGCGGTCGATGCGGGAAGCGCCAACGGGATTGGATCCGCAGCCGCACGACCTCGTTACATCTGCGGGGGCTGACGGCGCGGCTGGATATCCCGAGGCGCCAGGTGCGCCGCTAGATGAGGAGGAGGAACCGGAGTCGCTGGCCTCAAGCACGCCACGTCGGCTTCACATAGAACGCTTCGAGGTCCCGGTCGGCGACTGGACGGCGTTTACACGACGATTTCGGGCAGCGTATGAGTCGCTCGGGTGGACGGAGGCTCAAGCGCTTCGGGCGCTGCCAACGGCTTTGGACGACGACGCGTTGGCGACGTTCCTCCCTCGAGGGGTTCGCTTGTCCTTGCCAGAGATATTTGCGGCGATGCAGAAGATTTACGAACCTCGCGCGGTCGCCAAGTTTCAATTGAGGCGATGGGAGGAAGCAGAATCTCCCCTCGCGTATCGCAGTGCACTGTTGACTCTTGGCCAAGCGGCTTACCCAGCAATGGACGAAGCGGCCCTTGATTCTTTGGCCCAGGAGAAGCTGTTGCAGATGGTGAAGGAGCTACAAGTCGTCCTCTCACTTCCCAACGACAATGACGACGACGGATCATCGTTGCAGCTTGCCAGGAACATCCAGTTCAACCTGGATCTTCGCGACGAGCCATTGGCGGGGCCATCTCGGCCCCTGGTGGTGGGCGTTGGATCAGACGGTGGTCTATCAGAGGGAGAGCTGACGCCGCTGACGGCAGCGGCCGCATGACCACCGTTGAGCCCACACCGCCGCTCGGATGCGGGCGGACGTGGCGGTCCGTCACGCTGCTACAAGTGCGGGCGGCGAGGATACTTCGCGCGGGACTGCTGGAGATGGAGACGCGTCTTCCCACGTTCATCGGGACCCTACAATTGGGGATTCTACCCAGCGCAGGATTACCAGGCGAGTCGCGACACATGCAATACACGGCCGTATCCTACACGTCACCCATCCGCGTCGATACATAATGTTGATCCCCCTTCGTATGATGCTCAAGGTAATGCGGTATGGGATGCGTTGGCTCATCGTGTTTTGGGGGCTGCGCCGGGTTCGTCAGATGTGATGGCGTTTGTTCAAGGGATTCAAATTCGGGTTATTCTTGACAAGGGGGCATCCGCGACGCTTATTTCTTTGCACACCTTCTGATTGCTCCCTGCTTCGGCCCATGTTTTGGAACCGGTGGAGGGCCCATGTATAGTGGCAAATGGGGGTAGTTTGGGAATTATGGGTCGTATACTAGCAACGATACAGGTCGGGGAGGTGTGTGTAACGGGGTACATTTTGGTTTCGTCTGTTCTGGCTGTGCCGTGTTTATTGGGCACGGATTTTTTGCAAAAGATGCCGATTAAGATTTCGATTGAAAGGGGACAATTGGAATTGCCGTCAGGGAAGTGCATACATTTTTTGGGTACTCCGTCTAAATTTGCTCGTGTCAACGCTGTGGTCCTGGCGGTGGTTAGCCGCACGGTGAGCGTTCCGCCTGCGACGCAGATGCTTGTCCCGTTGAAATTGAAAAAGGGGCTGTCAGTAGGTTTTGCGAATTGTATGAAGGTAACGACGATTTGGCACCCGAGCAGCGGACGCGGTTAAGGGAGTTGCTTTGGGAATTTAGGGATGTGTTTAGCTCGGGGAAGTTTGATGTCGGTCGTACGACCTTGTTGCGACATCACATTGACACTAGAGATGCGGCCCCTGTTCGATTGAATCCTCACCGGGTGAGCCCGCTGGAGAAGGATTGCATTCGGAGGACGGTTGATGAGATGTTGCAACAGGATATCGTATCCCCTTCGTCCAGCCCATGGGGAGCCCCGATCGTGTTGGTAAAAAAAAAGGGATGGCTCTCTCCGATTTTGTGTAGATTACCGGAAATTGAATAAAGTTTCGGTGGCGGATGCTTATCCGCTTCCGCGCATTGACGACTCATTGGACGCATTGTCCGGCGCTAATTTTTTTTCCACATTAGACCTCTTATCGGGCTTTTGGCAATTGCCCTTGGACGAGGCATCTAAACCGAAGATGGCTTTTCGCACGCCGCAAGGATTGTTTCACTTTAATGTATTGCCAATGGGGCTGCACTCCGCACCAGCCACTTTTCAACGACTGATGGAGCTGGTGTTGACGGGATTGCAGTGGGAGTCGTGTTTAATTTACCTGGACTACGTCATTGTATTCAGTAAGGATTTCGAGGGACATTTGCAGCAGCTGCGAGCTGTGTTTGGCAAGGTAAGGGGCGCCAATTTGAAGTTTAAACCCCAAAATGTCATCTGTTGCGAACTTCCGTTAAATATCTTGGTCATGTGGTCAGCGAAGCGGGGGTCACAACGGATCCGGAGAAAACTAGTTGTGTTCGTGCGTGGCCAGTGCCTAAAACGGTGTCAGAAGTACGCAGCTTCGTGGGGTTTGCGTCATATTATCGGCGATTTGTTAAGAATTTTGCTTTGATTGCGAGGCACACGCTGACTGCTAAGGGTAAAAAGTTTCTATGGGGTGATGAGGAGCAGCGTTTATTTGAAACGCTCCTGGACGCGTTGGCGGATGCACCGCCGCTTGGGTATCCAAATTTTGCGGAAATGTTTACGTTGGACACGGATGCCAGTGATACGGGCATCGGAGCTGTGTTGTCGCAAACGATTAACGGTGTTGAAAGGGTCGTCGCATATGGCAGCCGGGTACTGTCCCCGGCGGAACAAAGGTATTGCATAACGCGCAGGGAATTATTGGCGATTGTTCATTTTGTGCAGTTGTATCGACCATACTTGTACGTGCGACAGTTTTTGGTCCGCACCGAACACGTGGCATTGCAGTACTCCTTGCGGATCGATCAACCCTCGGGCCAAATGGCCCGCTGGCTTGTGGTCCTGCAGGGATACTCATTTACGGTCCAGCACAGGAAGGGTATGCGTCACGTTAACGAGGATGCTCTGTCCCGGTTGCCTCAGGCATCGGGCTCGTGTCGGTGCTCCGAGGGATCGCCGCGTTGTGGGCCGCCGCTGCAGAGCGAGCCGAGAATGGCCGCTGCAGCTAATTCAAACCGGGTTGACGAGACACTGGATACTGAGCCTGGGTTGTTGGGTTTATCACGGGGGCGTTAGGTGCGGTTGCAAATAGACGATCCGTCGCTTACCAGGATGAGGCTACGGGCCTCTCACTCCAAACAGTCGGATGATGGGCCTTTTCTCCGACTCATTGACGACCTCCTGGTCAGATGGGATGTCGTCTTACAGAAATTTTGTATAGTGGTGCCGCTGTGTTTACGAGGGAAACTCATTTCTGACACGCACGCGCGGTTGATGCACTTGGGGGAGAAGAAAACCGCTTTGACTTTTAAGTAATGACTTCTATTGGCCAGGGTTGCAGAATGACGTTCATTTGTACGTTAAAGCTTGTCACGAGTGCGCACGGCGGAAGGCGCCAGCCCAGCCATATTGGGTACCATTGCAATCGATACGTGTTTCGCGGGTTAACGAAATTGTGGCCCTTGATATTTTGGGACTGTTCCCCGTTACCCCGCGGGGTCACAAATACTTGCTCGTGGGGGTCGAATACTTAACTCGGTGGCCTATGGCATGGCCGTTAGTGGACCAATCAGTGGGATCAATTGTGGAGGCCTTTCTGCAGGGTTACGTTTTCGAAAAAGGGGCCCCGGAGCACCTGCTTACAGACCAGGGAAAAACATTTTCGGCCCGCCTTTTGAAGGAGGTGCGTGACGCATTGGGTACGAGAAAAATCCGGACATACCCATACCACCCGCAAACCGACGGGATGGTCGAGCGTCTTCATCGAACATTGACATCTATGTTGTGCCAGCAGGTTAATTCGGCTCAAACGGATTGGGATTTACATGTCCCGGTGGCTTTGGCCGCTTATAGACTGGCCCCACACGCTTCTACAGGATATTCGCCCTTTTATCTGATGTATGGGCGTGAACCAGAAGCCCCGGCCTTGGTCAGGCTGGGTGTGAAATCTAAGAGCAAGTCGCCAGTGGTGGCTGTCCCCATGTGCGAGTCATTGGATAAGTTGAACGAGGCCAGGGAGGCCTCGCTGCAGAATACGGAATGAAGGCAGGCAGCTAATGAGCGTCTGCACGGGGGGCAGCCTCCATGGGAACCATGGCAAGTGGGAGACAAGGCTTGGTTACATTGTCCGATGGTGCCGGTGGGCACGTCACCAAATTTCCACCGGCCCTGGCAGGGGCCCGTTGAGATTGTGGAAGTTCGTCGGGATCAAAGTGTAAGGATTCGCTACGGTCGACGGTTGTGGCACATTCACCCGTCACGGTTGATAAGATATGTTGTGCCATATGATGCGTCATCTCCAATCCCGGAACGGCCTGTATTGGATGTGTCCGACGAGTGTCCTGGGGGGCGATGGGAAGATTCACCTCAGTGGTTTACCCCCCGTGTGCCTGCAGGAACACCATCTTTGAGGCGACGGATGCGCCGGGACGCACAAGGCCGTGCGTGGCTCTCGTCGAGAGATGGACAGGGGGATGGAGATGGACGCACGGTTCGGGCAGAACGCTGCCCTGTGGCCACGGACGGGGATGCCCTAGCCCCTGTTCCATTGAGTCGGGGAGACGGACCGGCCGCGGGAACACGTTCACGACGATTAACTTTTTCTTACATTCCTGGGACTCGGGGTTGTATATATATTGTGCATCTGTTGAACTTTTCGTGTACTGTGGGTTTCGCGTTGTTTTAGCCGGGATGGCTAGTTTTTTTCACAGCGGGGGGTGATGTAGGGCTTGAGTATAGCGCGCCACGCATCCCCCGCCTCTTTTGCTGTGCAGGCGAGCACAGTACAGTGGGGTGATGTGAGGTAATGGTTGTTGTTGTGGCTTTAGGCGAAGTGGGTCGTTAAGCGTTGAAACAGGTGTCAGGGTAGCCGGGAGGACACAGGCCAGTGATTGGCTGGAAAGGTAATTGGGCATTAGCTGGCATCGCTCAGGCGGCGAAAACAAGGCCACGTGACACGGAGGGGGCCAGGGGGCGAGCGATAAGTGGGGGGTAGAGATAATTAGGGAGCTTAATTGGTGTGGGGATATAAGCCAGAGCGCAATGGAGAGAAGGGAGTCCTGTACGAGTCAGCGTCGTGGATGGAGCTGCAGTAACGGTGCCCGGAAAGTCGCAGAGAAAGTGATAGTAGAGTAAAGCGTAGAGAGTTTAACACGTAGGCTTTCGCGACCAATATTATTCATAATCAATGTTTTTGGGTTTAGATCGCGTTATTTATAAATGTGTCGTAACCCTCCACCACCCAACACGGCCAATCCGTAAAAAAGTGTCACGTTGACAAAAGACAATTAGTTCACTGCTTTAGCCCACCGGTGTGTTGAAGCGTGAAACCACAACAATTTACAATTTGAGTACGACGTTTCGCTGGTAATTGCATCCAGCATCATCGGGATGCTGGATGCAATCCAGCATCATCGGGATGCTGGATCGTTGTGTAAAACTAGTTACTACTGGCAAAGACTAATTAGAGAATCCATTGAAATTGAGAGAAACAGAAATAACTTTAATCGCTCAGACAGCTACAGGCTTAGTGCGGCCTGGAAGCGTATTATTAAATAAGATATATTACAATTCCTTATAAGGGAAACAAACACTAACTGATTACTAATGTTGCATAATCACAATAAAACACATTCCAAATGATTACTAATCTACAACTCGCATCGTAACAATAGCCTGATTACTAATCTAGTATATAATTGCAATAACCCCCCCCCCCCCTCAAATCTTTGCACCTGATGAGTTAATGAGTTAATGATGACGTCACCCTGCTGCTGCTCTATATAAGAACGAAAGACACAGCAGAGCCTCACCATTCTGGCGAATTGCCCGATGATGCTGGATGCAATTACCAGCGAAACGTCGTACTCAAATTGTAAATTGTTGTGGTTTCACGCTTCAACACACCAGTGGGCTAAAGCAGTGAACTAATTGTCTTTTGTCAACGTGACACTTTTTTACTGATTGGCCGTGTCGGGTGGTGGAGGGTTACGACACATTTATAAATAACGCGATCTAAACCCAAAAACGTTGATTATGAAAGCGTAGAGAGACAGTGTTGGTAGAGTAAAGCGTAGAGAGACAGTGTTGGTAGAGTAAAACACAGAGAGACAGTGGTAGCGAGAACGCAGTGAGCAACCAGGGTAGCCATGCATCGGAAGGATGCAAGAGTAGGAGAAACCGTAGAGACGACGAGCGTAGCGATAGTGAGTAGAGAGACGCGGAGCGACGCGGAGCGGAGTGAGGGCACGGAGAGACGCGGAGCGGTGGCGCAGCAAAGAGATGCGGAGCGGAGCGAGGCCGCGCCGAGACGTGGAGTGGTGGCGCGGCGAAGGTGGACTCTAAGAGGAAAATAAAGAGGAGAGAAAGACAACCCTTGTACGAGTCTTACATATGTGTAGTGGTGATACGCGCTGGGGTAAGGATCGGGTGCCAGTGCGTAGTGATTGGCTGTGTGTGTGGTGACGCGCGCTGACGGTGAAGGATCAGGGGTCAGCGCGGGGTCGTGGGTTATGTGGTGCTGATTGGCTGTGTGCCGGTGACGCGCTTGAGAGGGAGTGATCGGGTGGCAACGCGGCGTGATTGGTTGGGTAGTGGAAACACGCGCTGGGGGAAAACGGATCGTAGAAATAGCGCGTCGTGATTGGTTAACTAAGGAGCGATGCTCACGTCGAGGACCGCATCCGCTCCGTCTCCCGTGAGCAGGGACTATATAAGGTGATGCACACAGGCGCACGGGGAGAGTGTAACCAGCGAAGACTGAAGACGGAGAGGAAGAGATAGGGCCCTGTGGTACCCAGTCCTGCTGTCCTGTGGGGACCGGGACTCTGTGTAACCCAGAGGCGGAGTGTAGGGTGAGCATGCAGGGTGAGCATGCAGTGTGTGTAGCCAGAGGCATAGGGTCTACACGAGACGAGTGATGCGTGTGTAGCCAGAGGCATAGGGTCTACACGAGACGAGTGATGCGTGTGTAGCCAGAGGCATAGGGTCTACACGAGACGAGTGATGCGTGTGTAGCCAGAGGCATAGGGTCTACACGAGACGAGTGATGCGTGTGTAGCCAGAGGCATAGGGTCTACACGAGACGAGTGATGAGTGTGTAGCCAGAGGCATAGGGTCTACACGAGACGAGTGATGCATGTGTAGCCAGAGGCATAGAGTCTACACGAGCTAAGTGAAGTGTGCAGTCAGAAGAATAGAGACCACACGTTGTATCGTGACAAGTAGTCAGAAGAATAGAGACCACACGTTGTATCATGACAAGTCAAGATTTAATAAAAAGTGTGTTACCCGTCAAGGAGTCTCCTGCCGTCATTTCCAATACTTCAACTGGCGTCAGAAGTGAAACAGTCTTCCAAGCATGGATACAAGTGTAATAAAAGACTTGACCACGATATCTGGCTCATGTCCTTTATTCGGTCCGTACTGCGTCCCCACACGGCTGTCTCTCTTATTCTCTCTGTGCTGGTTCTGATGTCACTCCAGTCCACATCAGCAGCCCCGCTGCTGTTCTTGTCGCTCTTGCAGCCCCACAGCAGCTCCGCTGCTGTACTCTCACACAGCTCCCTTGGCTGTTCCTGCTGCAGCTCTGACGGCCTCGTGCTGTCTCGCCTTCTCGTCGCTCCTGCGACTCCTGGCAGCCACCCCGCTGCTCCTCACACACAGCCTTACTGCCTATCTCTATCTGCAGCTTTACACCTCCCAGTAGCTCCCTACTGTTCCCAGGGTTGGCTCCCGCTTCTGACGGTGCCCCCTCGGCTCGTACGCCCGCGTGGCCCCACACCTTTCCATTCACACCCCGACTGCCTTCTCCTTCCGGTTTACCCGCTTAAGGACCCCCTACCTTTCACCCACGTCACCTCGCTCCGCCTCCTCGTGACGTCACATCCGGAAGGTCGCTTTCGCCCGCATTACACCACCCTCCCCCATAGAAAAAACCCAGCCGACCTCGGCTGAACAACACCAAAGCATAATGCGGGGAACCGACTTTCCCCCTTAAAGGACACTAAGCATGCAATATAACAACAAGAACAACACACAAGTAACATCGACGAACGTACGAAAGCATGCGATAAATACGACGGCAAGAACAAGAACAATAACAACATACAATCAACGAAACGTAAGCGATTTGGAACGAGTGCGGGTCGCCGGCCCGTCCCGGACGGTCGGCGGCCCACTTGTAGAACGGGGACGCGATGGAACACGAGAAATGACAGGGGGTAATTCCCTTGCTGCGATTGGAAGTCCACCGACATCTCGTGTCCCTGACGAATCAGTCTTGGTCATATTCGGCGAATGCGCCTGCAGCGGGGTCGGAAGGGTCGCCGGGCTTGAAGGTCCCGCAGCCTTGGCAGGCGCCCTCCGAGCAGGCCCACTCCTCCCTCGCGGTGTCACGGTCGGCCTGTCTGGAACAGGTACGACAGGCGCTCTAGCAAGATCAATGGACGCAGGCGGGGAAGAGTCAGAGTCAGCAGCAACAGACCCCGGCAAGGCAACATTGGGAGATGACGCATCACGTAGGGGAGCAACATATGGTTTCAACCGCGACGTATGGACAAACCAACGGCGAGAACCAAACTGAACGCGCGCCGACTGTGGATTGGGAACCTCAATGAGGCGCACAGGACCATGCCAAGGTTTGTGCAATTTAGGAGAGGTCCCCGGCCGCACCTGCGGGCAATGGAGCCAGGCCAGGTCTCCCACCTTCCAGGGGCACTCCCCCTCAGACCGCCGAGCATACCGCTCGTTCCGGGCCTGGGCTTTGGCCGTAGCCACGCGGGCGTTTTCCCGCGCCTCCGTAACCCGGCGAACCGTGTCCTGAATGTATTCAGGGAGTGGTTTACGAGGTCCCTTCACCCCAGTACCCAATTGCACATCCACCGGAGGCACGTTTTCCCGACCATACATAAGGTAAAACGGCGAATACCCTGTAGCCGCATGGGGCGTCATCCTGTACGCCGAAAGCACTCCGGGGATGTGCAGATCCCAATCCGATTGCTGTTCACTCACAGTATGGCAAAGCATGGCAGACAATGTCCTGTTCAGCCGCTCAACCATACCATCCGTCTGCGGATGGTATGGAGATGTCCGTATCTTCTTGGTCCCAAGGCCTGCGCACACTTCAGCCAATAATTTAGAAGAAAAATTTCGGCCCTGGTCCGTGAGGAGTCTCTCCGGCGCCCCCTTGTCCATAATGTACCCAAACAAAAAGGCGTCGGTGATGGCCGCGGCCGACTGATCGGGCAACGGCCAGGCCATCGGCCAACGGGAGAGATACTCGACCCCTACCAGCAAATATTTATTTCCCCTCGCCGATGGTGGGAAGGGTCCCAATATGTCCAGTGCCACCAATTCATTGACTCGAGACACCTGAATCGACTGGAGAGGCGGCACGTAAGGATGTTTAGGCGGCTTACGCCGGGCGCATTCAGGGCACGCGCGCACGTGCCCTACGACATCTGTCGCCATGCCGTGCCAAAAATAATGACGTTGTAACGTCAACAAGGTCTTCTGCACCCCTAAATGCAATAGTGTGTCACAATGGAGAGTTCTAATCAACTCAAATCGCAAGGACGTTGGTACCACCACACGCCAGCTTTCCTGGAACCTTTCCTGCCACATAAGCAGACCATCTCGGAGAGCGGTTCGCGGCCCCACAGCCGAACTCGGACTCCCATTGTCCCTCATAGACCGCTTCCGCATGGACAACAACGACTCGTCCATCATCTGTTCCCGAATCCAGACAGACCGCGGCAGATTCAAAACCCCATCAGTCGGTCCCGGTTCCATCGGAGTATCCGACTTCCCGACGGCCAACGTGAGCGGCTGAGGGGGGTTGAGAATCGGCGAACACCTATGCGTCCCCGACGCACATTTACAAGGGGCGCGCCCTGGTAATCTGGAAAGTGCGTCAGCGTTCGCATGGCGCACTCCCTTCCGATGTTGAATTTGGAAGGAAAACTCCTGCAGCGTGTCCAACCAACGTGCCCACTGTCCCGATGGCTGGTCCATTTTAAGTGCATATTGCAAGGCCGCATGATCCGTACGCACAATAAAAGAACGACCGTAAAGGTACGGTCGAAATTGCCGTAGGAAAAAAACAACCGCCAAAAGTTCTCTACGAGTGACACAGTAGCGTGTTTCCGCAGGCGACAAGACTCGGCTACCATACGCCACGACGCGCTCTACGCCCCCTTTAGACTGTGATAATACCGCCCCAATACCTGTGTCACTCGCGTCCGTATCGAGAATGAAAGGGCGATCAAAATCGGGATAATCCAATGTCGGGGCCGTAGCCAATAGATCACGCAGACTCCGAAAGGCCGCCTCTTCCGGCTCTCCCCAAACAAATTTCCGTCCTTTACCCGTAAGGAGATGCAAGGGCCTCGCAATCGTCGCAAACCCCGGCACAAATCTTCGGTAATACGAGGCAAATCCCAAAAACCGTCGAACATCCCCCACAGAGGCCGGAGTCGGCCAATCCCGGACACACGCCGTCTTTTCCGGATCCGTGGACACCCCCTCGGCACTCACAATGTGCCCCAAATAACGGACGGACCGTTGCAGTAGGTGGCATTTCTTTGGTTTGAATTTCAAATTGGCAGAGCGCATCCTCGTGAACACTGTCTCCAGCCGCGTTAAATGTTCCTCAAATGTGCGGCTGAACACAATAATATCGTCCAAATATATAAGACACGTCTCCCACTGCAACCCCGTCAAAACGAGCTCCATCAATCTTTGAAACGTAGCAGGGGCCGCATTCAATCCCATGGGGAGGCAGTTGAATTGAAATAACCCCTGCGGCGTACGGAATGCGGTTTTCTCCCGTGAGGACTCGTCAAGGGGAAGCTGCCAAAATCCCGAAGAGAGGTCCAGTGTGGAAAAGAACTTAGCCCCCGACAATGCGTCAAGGGAGTCGTCCATACGCGGCAGGGGGTACGCATCTGCCACCGATATCTTATTCAATTTCCGGAAATCGACACAAAATCTCAAGTTGCCATCCTTTTTCTTAACCAAGACCACAGGAGCGCCCCATGGGCTGTTAGATGGCGATATAATGTCCGCAGCCAACATGTCTTCCACCGCCCCCCGAACGTGTTCTCGCTCCGCTGGACTCATCCGATGCGAATTTAACCGAATAGGGGCAGCGTCGCCCGTCTCAATGTGATGGGAAAGCAACGATGTGCGTCCCAAATCCAAATCGTCGGAGCTGAATACATCCGAATACGTCAGCAACAATTTACGCAGCGCATCACGTTGCCCCACGGACAGGGAAGAATTTTCGTCACATAAGGTAGCGATCCAACGATTATCCGAACCCCTTGGCTCGGAAACACCAGCGACCACTCCTCGGCGATGCGGACAGTCGTGCGTCGCAAACGCCGTAGTGGCATGTGCCACAACCGTACCGGCCGGAACACGGATGTTTTCCACCCCTGCATTAAGCACCTGTAAAACCGGTAATTGATCCGGCCGGACGATGGTCTGTGCCCCCACTAACGCCAATCCCGTTGTTATCGTGGCGGATGGTGACAACAAGACCCCTAATGCTCCTAGCCGATTGGGCAGGGGCTTCCGATACCGCAAGGGTATAAGCATCTGTGAACCAGGTGGGATGTCCACAGATGCGACGGACAGCGCCTGCACCTGTACGGCCGAAGCAGGTCGCCCCCAGGGCGACGGCAGAAACGAGATTCGACGGCCCCCCGGCAATTCAATACAATTCTCATTGATTTTAATCAAAATGGGCATCTTAGCCAAAAAATCCGTGCCTAGTAAGCAAGGAACCGCCAAAGATCTCGATATTAACACAACGCCCGAAGCCGACACATCCCCTATAGATATCTTAGCATCCACCTGGCCCACAATCCCCATACTACCCCCGTTTGCAGCGACGCAAGACCCATAAACCGGACGCACAGCCCCCGGCGGAATGCCCAACAGATGGAAAATGACATCCGATATAATAGTCGCAGACGCTCCCGAGTCGACCAAAATGCGCACGTCCACACCTTGTATGGACCCCGGTACAGTGGACGAACCCGTAGCGGCCGCGACAACTCTCCGTGCCAATTTGCGCCACTGCGTAACTGAATGACAAGGCCCCGTCGATGGCCTTTCTTTAACAACAACAATAGGATCGCGCAACACAGGTGGTGGGTGAGGTGTAAAGCCTTGCCGAGTGTCTGGTGCGTGCCGACATGCCTGTTTCGGAGGTTCCTTGGTCGGCTTGTCCGGTGTTGTGGGCTCCTGCTGCGGCGGACCCGGGAAGCGGGCCCAGCAATCTTTGGCGTAATGGCCCCTACGGCCGCAGCGGAAGCAATCGGCCTCGTTGCGCCGAAGCGCAGGTCCTGCATCCCGGCGGCCCCGTCCCGATGGCGTAGCGCGCGGCCCCGGCCTTCCGCGTCCCGGCCATGGAGAGGAGGCAGCCGTCAGCTCCTGTGGACCCCGCTCATCCGGCACATAGATCGCCCTTGTGGGGTCCCACCCCATCGCGCCTCCTTCCTTGACGGGCCCACCCGTCCATGCCGCCACTTGCTTCCAGCGACGGAGATTAAACTGCGCGTCCAGACACTTTGCTGCCGCCCGGGACGTGAGCTTCTCATGCCCACACACAGGCATGGGGATCCCCAGATCCCGAGACAGCTCCAGCATCTTTCCCAATATGAGGGGCTCGAGCAGATCCTGTGGCGTGTCAGGATATGCTGCCATGGCAAGCTCCAACACCGCACCCCTGAACGCCACGGGCGATTCTTCGGGTGCTCGTTGTCGTTGAGCGAATCGCCGATGCGCGTCGTCAGGTGGCTCATAGGCGTCGGCCATTTCCTCAAAAACTCCACATAATGTCTTCTTCTTATCGGCCGTTATGGAACGGAAAAATCGCACAGATTCGTCGTCCAGTAGAGTCGGCAACACTTCCAAGGCCTCCGCATCGGTCCATCTTGCTGAACGAACCGCCGCCAAAAATCGGCAGGCGAAAGCGCTCCAATCGCCCCCGATAGAGAATTCCTTAACTGTAGTAAGGTGGCGACTCCGACTCCTCTTCACGCCGTCTTCCAATGATGGTTGTTGTGGAGGTAAATTCAAAATGGCGTCGGCCCGCGGCGTGGCCAAGATGGCGGTTTGGCGCCGTGGAGCGCGCAAGATGGCGTCTTCTTGCCGCGTGGCCAATGGCGGCGGCAGGGCAGGCAACGTGGCGGCCCGTGGAGCACCTTCTCGTTCCATCGTCGTCCTTGGCGTAATGAGGTGACACAGATGCGCCAGGACGTCTTTGAGTGTCTCCAGTTGTTCTGCCACCTGTTGCCATCTTTGCTCAGCGTCCGATGTTGTTGACGGACCCGCCATCGCGCCGACATCTTCCACGCCCGTCCCCGTGCTCGTCTCAGCAGGGCTCTCCCCCACCACCCCAGCAAAATCCGTGGTCGGAGGGAATTCGTCGTCGTCGGACGAAGAAGCCGATGCTGGCGCCGGGGGAATTTTCTTCCTTACTTGCTTAGACATGCCGTTTCACTTCTGACCCCAGTGTAATAAAAGACTTGACCACGATATCTGGCTCAGTGTCCTTTATTCGGTCCGTACTGCGTCCCCACACGGCTGTCTCTCTTATTCTCTCTGTGCTGGTTCTGATGTCACTCCAGTCCACATCAGCAGCCCCGCTGCTGTTCTTGTCGCTCTTGCAGCCCCACAGCAGCTCCGCTGCTGTACTCTCACACAGCTCCCTTGGCTGTTCCTGCTGCAGCTCTGACGGCCTCGTGCTGTCTCGCCTTCTCGTCGCTCCTGCGACTCCTGGCAGCCACCCCGCTGCTCCTCACACACAGCCTTACTGCCTATCTCTATCTGCAGCTTTACACCTCCCAGTAGCTCCCTACTGTTCCCAGGGTTGGCTCCCGCTTCTGACGGTGCCCCCTCGGCTCGTACGCCCGCGTGGCCCCACACCTTTCCATTCACACCCCGACTGCCTTCTCCTTCCGGTTTACCCGCTTAAGGACCCCCTACCTTTCACCCACGTCACCTCGCTCCGCCTCCTCGTGACGTCACATCCGGAAGGTCGCTTTCGCCCGCATTACACAAGGAAGACCAGTCGGACCCACGGGATTGACCGCGAGGATAACCTTGACGACTCGGGCCAGCTGGCATCGGGGTGTGAGGACGAAAAATTGCCCACGCGGCAGGATCCACCGACGGCGCCGGGCGAGCGACTGGGGACCGATGCCGTGCTCCGCGAGGCGCACTCCCGTCTGGCGGAGCTGCTGCTCGCCGCCGCGTCCATCCTGGCGGAAATCAGCTCGTCGGGAGGAGCGGGGACGGCGGCGGACATTCTACAGGGTCGCCCCGCAGATTCCCGCCAAAATGACTTGGCGATTCCCGCCATTTCATCGGCGCCGACTTTTGGCGGGAACGGCGACCGCCACGTGGCGGCGGTTCTCCAAGCGCGCCCGCTTACGTCATCAACGCGCGCTGCGGACCGCCATCAGACACCCGCCACTGGGGCCGCCATCTTACACACCGACGGGGCGGCGGAGAGGAACCACGAGGCAGAGGACGACTTCATCTTTCAACAGCGCCTTCCCACATTGTCAGCCTTCAAGGCGGAAGGCGGGGACTGGGGCCAATTTCAGCGCAGGTTTTTGGCGCATCAGGAGATGTCCGCCTGGTCCGACGCTACGGCGCTGCGGGCACTGCCTGCCATGTTGGACGACAACGCGCTCGCGGCCTTCACGTCCGCACGGAGGTCGGACCGCTCCACGCTAAAGGCAGCGCTGGGTCTCATGGCAAAGGTCTTCGGACCTCCCTCGGCGTGTCGCCATCATTTTTATGCAAGGCGGAAGGCGGACGCGAGAGCCAGCAACGCCGTGCGCCTATCGCACGGCATTGCTGGCTCTCGCCGATGCCGCATTCCCTCGTATGGGCGAGGAGGGCCAAGATGCGATGGTTTTGGAGCAGCTGCTTAAGTTGGCGCAGGACCTGGGGGTCCCCATCAACACGGCCGACGAGATCGATATTTCTTCCTTGCGGGTCGCTACGAGTATACAAGCGCACGAGGTCCTTCAACGCAAACAGGGGGTCGTCTGCAACATTGCCGTGGCCTCAGCTCCGGGTCCGGTGGTCACCAAACCCCAAGTCGTCAGCCCACGAGAGGAGGCGTTCACCGCGGGACGACCAGGGGACTGGAGGTCGGGGGGTCGTTCGCCTCTGCGATCGGGCCGCAAGCCGGAGCAACCGAGATCTACAACGACCCTCATCACGTGTTATAACTGCGGCCTCCGGGGCTACGTGGCGTCCGGTTGCCGCGCTCCACGTCAGCGCGCCATGGGATCTCGGCTGGACGACGACCAAGGCCCCAAGTCATCCCTACAAACCCCGGCAAGTCGCGGCACCTCACATGCTCGGCCTACATACTCGACACACATGGGCCGTCGCGTTGCGGCGGAGGAGGGCCGGTTAGGGTTCGGGGATTCGGTTCGGCGAGGGGGGTTCGGCCGGGACCGGGGAGACATTGAATGGTCGGAGTTGGGGCACAGAATTGTGGCTGCTTCAGCGGGTTCATCCGTCGTTACGGGATCTATTGATGGGGTCGAGGTCAGGGTGTTAGTGGACACGGGGGCGTCGGCGACTATTATATCGGACCTCATTTACAACATTCTCCCCGTCCAATGCCGTCCGCTGCTCCCAGTGGATGTGCCATTTTACGCCGCTAATGGGGGATCGTTGGGCATTATCGGTCAGATTAGGGCGTCCATTTGCATTGGAGATATCAAATTGTCGGGACCCGTTTTCGTTTCGTCTTCTTTGGCGGTTCCTTGTCTATTGGGCACTGATTTTTTGGCTAAAATGCCCATTAAAATTCTCATCAATCAGCGTTGCATTGAACTACCTTCGGGTCGCCGTATTTCATTTTTGACGAACCCTACTGAAATTCGGACGGCGTGCGCTACGATACAAGCATTAGCGACACAGACCGTGCACGTGGCTCCGGGTTCACAGATGTTAATTCCCCTCCGGTTGCGGAAACCATGGGTGGGGGAGACTTCGGAACAAGGCATGCTTTTGGGTCCTTCTAACAGGGCTGTCGGGGATGTCGATTTGTCGGTGGCTCACACTTTGGTTCGGGCTGACAAGGATCCGTTTGTGATGGTTTTAAACGCTGGGTCGCGGCCAGCCGTCATTCAGCAGGGCACCGTGCTAGCTCACGCGGCACGGGTCCCTGCGGATGAGCGGCTGGTTGCGCAGGTTGATCCGAGCCCCACGCAGAACATTGAATCGAGGGAGGACCTTGAATGGGTCCATTCGCTGTGCGCGGACTCGGACGATTTGTCAGCGGTACAGTTGGGTGCGCTGCGCGAGTTGCTAATGGAATTTTCTGATGTGTTCAGTAAACATAAGTATGACATTGGGTGCACGGATTTGTTACGCCACCACATTGAAACGGGCGATGCGGCACCGGTCAGGCTAAATCCCTTCCGACTGAGTCCTGCTGAGAAGGAACATGTTCAGTCGGCCGTTAACGATATGCTAGAAGCCGACATTATTTCGCCTTCCTCCAGTCCTTGGGGAGCACCTATTGTGCTGGTTAAGAAGCAGGACGGCTCCTTGCGATTTTGCGTAGATTTCCGTCGCCTGAATAAGATCTCTGTGGCTGACGCGTATCCACTCCCCAGGATGGACGAGTCCCTCGATGCATTGTCTGGTGCGCGATATTTTTCGACTCTTGATTTATTATCGGGATTCTGGCAGTTGCCACTCGACGAAGAGTCAAAACCTAAGACAGCATTTCGGACTCCAGGGGGCCTGTTCCAGTTTAACCGGTTACCCATGGGACTTCACTCCTCTCCAGCGACGTTTCAGCGCCTTATGGAGTTGGTTTTGTCGGGCTTGCAATGGGATACGTGCTTGATTTACCTTGACGATGTCATTGTTTTCAGTAAAACATTTGAGGAACACCTCCAGCGATTGAGAGGGGTGTTCTTACGAATGCGATTGGCTAAATTAAAATTGAAACCGGCCAAATGCCACCTTTTTCGTAAGTCCGTTAGATACTTGGGTCACATTGTCGACTCTTCGGGGATTTCTACCGATCCCGCGAAGACGGACTGTGTCAGTTCATGGCCGACACCCACGTCAGTTTCGGACGTGCGCAGTTTCATCGGTTTTGCTTCCTATTACCGCCGATTCGTTGAGCACTTCGCCACTATTGCTAAACCCTTGCACGCTCTAACGGCGAAAGGAGTGAAGTTCCGATGGGGACCGGAGGAGGAGGCCACGTTCTGCTCCCTCCGGGACGCCTTGGTGGGTGCCCCACCCTTGCGCTATCCGGATTTTGCGAGTCCTTTCTTGCTAGATACGGATGCTAGCGACACGGGCATTGGGGCGGTGCTATCCCAAGTCGTTGGGGGAGTCGAAAGGGTGCTCGCTTATGGTAGCAGGGTGTTGTCACCGGCGGAGCAGCGCTACTGCGTCACCCGTCGCGAGCTGCTTGCCATTGTTTTTTTTGTACAACAATTCAGACCGTATCTCTATGGTCGTCACTTTACGGTCCGGACGGACCACGCGGCGCTACAGTATTCATTGAGGGTCGCCCAACCCTCGGGCCAATTGTCACGGTGGTTGGAAGTCCTCCAGGACTATCAGTTCACGACTACATACCGTAAGGGGTTGCGACACACAAATGCCGATGCCCTGTCGCGATTGTTGCCTTGTCATAAATGTGCGTGTCTATCGGGATCGGCGCGCTGTAAACCGCCGGTTGTGGAAGATATGGGGGCATTGGCTGCGACCGCGGGCGCACCAATCGGGGATGTCCCCGCTACCTCTCAGGGTCAGGACTCGCTGCTCTCACTGTCGCTGAGTGAGTGGGGCCGTCTCCAAATGGCGGACAGCTCCCTGCTAGCATTGCGCCGCAGGGTGGGGGGTCCCAAAGAGGACCAGGAGCGAACTGGCTCCTACGTACTTAAGCGAGGCATGTTAATGAGATGGGACAGTTTGTCCCGGCGGCACGCACTTGTGGTGCCTTCCGCTGTGAGGGGGAAAGTTGTCTTGGCCGCACACGAACGCCTCTTGCATTTGGGAGTAAGCAAAACGCTTGCCCTGCTTCAGCGTGACTATTATTGGCCGGGGATGGGGAGTGACGTGGTGAATATTCTAAAGGGATGCGTTGAGTGCGCCAGACGGAAACCACCGCCCGTGGCAGCTAATCCACCGCTGCAATCTATTCAAGTCTCGCGCACTAACGAGCTCGTTGCGCTCGATATTCTGGGGCCTTTTCCAGTCACGCCTAGGGGTAATAAGTACCTGTTGGTGGGGGTCGAATATTTTACCCGGTGGCCTATGGCGTGGCCACTCGCCAACCAGTCGGCGGCGGCTGTGACGGACGCCTTTGTCCAGGGCTACGTCCTGGACAAGGGGGCTCCCGAACGCTTGCTGACCGACCAAGGGAAAAAATTTTCAAGTAAATTGCTGCAAGAGGTGTGCGATCTGTTGGGTACTAAGAAGGTGTGTACCTCCCCGTACCACCCGCAGACGGACGGGATGGTGGAGAGACTCCACAAGACTTTGACTTCTATGCTGTGCCAGCGGGTGTGTGAGGCACATGTTGATTGGGACCTGCAGGTCCCGGGGGTCCTCGCCGCGTATAGAATGGCCCCCCATGCAGCGACGGGGTTTTCCCCATTCTATCTGATGTACGGTCGGGAAGCCGACCCGCCCATGGAAACGCAGCTTGGCCTGTCCGCACCACGAACTAATTCAAAATTGGCAGAACATATTAAATGTAATATTCATAAGCTGACAGAGGCAAGGGAGGCCGCACGGCTTAATTCGCGGGCTCGCCAAATTGCAAACGAGCGGTTGCGTGCACGGAAGGTGTCCGTGCACGACTGGAAACCAGGTGACAGGGCCTGGCTGCATTGCCCTCAGGCACCTTTGGCTACGTCGCCTAAATTGTTGAAGCCATGGCGGGGACCCGTGGAGGTCGTGCGTATTGCACGCCCTCAGTGCGTTCAGATAAAATGGGGAAAACGACGGTGGTACGTCCACCCCTCCCGACTAAAACCGTTCTCGCCTCCATATGGCCTCCCCTTGTGTCGTGAGGGCCGAGCATGTGACGTGACCGACGACCCAAAGGGGGAAATGTCTCTGCCTGATCCTCACATGTTTCCGCCTGATCTCCTCCCAGGTGTCTCGGAACTGACAGCTGCCGACCACCGGCGGCCGGATCTTCGCGGCGGGGCCGGTCCTTTCAGGCCCGATCCGCGCAGTCTAGAGCAGCCGGAGCCACCGGACGGTCGTCAGCGTCCCGTCCCATATGACGGACCGGCCAGACGGACTCGCGCCAGGTCGCGCTACTTTTTATGACCTACCACGTGAGGAGTCGAGGAAGCTGGAGCGCCTCGTCACTGCGTTTAGTCACAGAGACGCTGGGCGCGTTCATTTTCTGGAAATCGCTTTTATTGTGTTGTTCGTCGGGCTGTATATAGCTTCTTATCGAGGTGTTGTGTGTGTTGTTGTTGACTTTTCTTGTGTTAGTTGTCAATTTGTACATAGGTTGCTGTTGTGTTGTTGTTGTTGCGTTACGGGGCACACTGGGGGGTGGGGTTTTTGTTGTGTTAACGTTGTGTTGTGTTGTTGGTTAGCAGCCGGGCCGGCTGCGAGCTATGTGGGAGGGGGTGATGTAGTGGTGATACGCGCTGGGGTAGGGTTTGGGTGGGGGTCGTGGGTTATGTGGTGCTGATTGGCTGTGTGCCGGTGACGCGCTTGAGAGGGAGTGATCGGGTGGCAGCGCGGCGTGATTGGTTGGGTAGTGGAAACACGCGCTGGGGGAAAACGGATCGTAGAAATAGCGCGTCGTGATTGGTTAACTAAGGAGCGATGCTCACGTCGAGGTCCGCATCCGCTCCGTCTCCCGTGAGCAGGGACTATATAAGGTGATGCACACAGGCGCACGGGGAGAGTGTAACCAGCGAAGACTGAAGACGGAGAGGAAGAGATAGGGCCCTGTGGTACCCAGTCCTGCTGTCCTGTGGGGACCGGGACTCTGTGTAACCCAGAGGCGGAGTGTAGGGTGAGCATGCAGTGTGTGTAGCCAGAGGCATAGGGTCTACACGAGACGAGTGATGCGTGTGTAGCCAGAGCCATAGGGTCTACACGAGACGAGTGATGCGTGTGTAGCCAGAGGCATAGGGTCTACACGAGACGAGTGATGCGTGTGTAGCCAGAGGCATAGGGTCTACACGAGACGAGTGATGCGTGTGTAGCCAGAGGCATAGGGTCTACACGAGACGAGTGATGCGTGTGTAGCCAGAGGCATAGGGTCTACACGAGACGAGTGATGAGTGTGTAGCCAGAGGCATAGGGTCTACACGAGACGAGTGATGCGTGTGTAGCCAGAGGCATAGAGTCTACACGAGCTAAGTGAAGTGTGCAGTCAGAAGAATAGAGACCACACGTTGTATCGTGACAAGTAGTCAGAAGAATAGAGACCACACGTTGTATCGTGACAAGTCAAGATTTAATAAAAAGTGTGTTACCCGTC
The DNA here is from genome assembly GCF_965212315.1 of Lampetra planeri. Classification (NCBI taxonomy): domain Eukaryota; kingdom Metazoa; phylum Chordata; class Hyperoartia; order Petromyzontiformes; family Petromyzontidae; genus Lampetra; species Lampetra planeri. The sequence goes on from NC_136132.1 coordinate 12,204,948, forward strand.
AAGGAGTCTCCTGCCGTCATTTCCAATACTTCATATGTATGAGTGTTATATGAGTGAGTGTTGTATGAGTGAGTGTTGTATGAGTGTTGTGTGAGTGAGTGTTGTGTGAGTGAGTGTTGTGTGAGTGAGTGTTGTGTGAGTGAGTGTTGTGTGAGTGAGTGTTGTGTGAGTGAGTGTTATATGAGTGTTAAGTGAGTGATGAGTGAGTGTTATATGAGTGATGAGTGAGTGTTATATGAGTGATGAGTGAGTGTTGTGTGAGTGATGAGTGAGTGTTATATGAGTGTTGTGTGAGTGTTGTGTGAGTGATGAGTGAGTGTTAAGTGAGTGATTAGTGAGTGTTAAGTGAGTGATGAGTGAGTGTTGTATGAGTGATGAGTGAGTGTTGTGTGAGTGATGAGTGAGTGTTGTGTGAGTGAGTGATGTGGATGAGGCGTCGCCACATTCCCGTTAGCGGCGATCAGCGCGGCGCTGCTGCACCTGACGCTCCTCGCTCGGAAGCGGTGGGCGGGGTGACGAGGGGGAGGGGGCGGGGTGACGAGGAGGAGGAGGGGGGAGGAGGTGCTTCAGGAGGCGAGATATGGAGGGGGTGGTGGAGACGAGCACGAGATTGCGTGGGGGAGAGATGAGGGGGATTGTAGAGAAGAGACGATCAGGAGGAAGAGGGGAGCAATGGGGAGAGGAGGAGACGCGGCCCCGCTGCTGACGACAGGGGTCGCCCTGGACGCGCCACGCGTGCCCGGGCCCTGCGGTGTTTGTGAACAGGCAACGTGCACCCAGCCGGGCACACACAGACACACACAGACACACAGACACACACACAGACACACACAGACACACACACACAGATACACACACAGACACACACACAGACACACACACACCTCTACTGGGCACGTACCTCTTGAGTGGGGGTCTCACGGGTAGGCCCCCGTGTGAGCTCCCGTCCCCGGATCGTTGGCTCAGCGCTGGGCCCCACGACCCCGCACCGCCCCCACCGCCCCCACCGCTCTCGCGGGGTCGTCTCCCATCCAGAGCGCGAGACGCGGCGCCCGGGGGTCGAGTCGGAGTTTAAAACCAACGCGAGCATCTTCGTGTCTGTGTGTGTGTGTCTGTGTGTGTGTGTCTGTGTGTGTGTGTCTGTGTGTGTGTGTATGTGTGTGTGTGTCTGCGTGCCTGTGTGTGTGTGTCTGTGTGTGTGTGTCTGTGTGTGTGTGTCTGTGTGTGTCTGTGTGTCTGTGTGTGTGTGTCTGTGTGTCTGTGACTGTCTGTGTGTGTCTGTATGTGTGTGTCTGTGTGTGTGTCTGTGTGTCTGTATGTCTGTATGTGTGTGTCTGTGTGTGTCTGTGTGTGGGGGTGTCCATATGCATTGGTGCTGCTCGCCAACAGCACTTGCGCCTGCAGTCTGTTAAGGCTATACGGGGGATCTTTGCCTTTGTTTGTCTATGTACACGGCGGCCCAAAAGTCAGGATACACAGGATTATTTCATTGTTGTGAACACACTTTCCTACCGACTTCCAGTCACATCGACGCGCCCGTGGATTACCTTTGGAAATGAATTCGTGACTTTAAAAAAGTGACAGCTGCCTTCACGAGCGTACACAGAAAGTCATTGAACTCGTTTGTTTTTAGTCAACTTTCTTTTTATTTGAAATATCGGTTGAAAAGGATGAAGCACAATCGATATTAATAACGATAATAGATACGAATTTTACTGAAAGAATAAACATTTAAATCGTTTAATGCCAGTGTAAATATAAATTAAATAACACTGTGTGTTCTGACTTGTTGACCACCCTGTATATATAACATCACGAGGTTCTGCGGTGTAGTGGTGAGCGCGCTGCACTACGAACGCAGCTACCCGAGTTTAATTTCCGCTAACAAACCAACACCGGTGACTATTATCTGAAGCCGGTCCTGTACCTCCCCTAGGTTGACTCAGCCTCACATGAGTACCTGGTGCGGTGTGTAAACATTGCCACTGGAGAGACAAAGGCAGTCGGGCGTAGTGCCTGCCACACACCCCCACGTGTGCCGTGCCGACCTTCATAGGTGCACACTGACAGCACTTGCCCCAAAACTCTGTTCAGACTATACGGGGACCTCTGTCTGCGCTCGTTTGCGTGTTTGTGCTTTGAGGTGTTGGGGGTCCGTACGTGTGCGTGAGTGTTGCCCGCGTGTGTCTCCGTGGGCCTATGCTCGAGTGTGCAATATCTCTGTATTTGTTTATCTGTGTCTGTGTGCCTCTGTGTGGCGCATGTATTCATGTCTCGATGTGTCCGTCTAGCGGTTAGCGCGCTGCGCTAAGAACCTGGCGACCCGGGTTCTATTCCTGCTTACGGACGATTATCTGAACCGGTCCTAGGTCTCCCCTAGGTCGACTCAGCCTCAAATGAGTACTTGGTGCGATGTGTAAACATCGCCACTAGGGAGACAAAGGCGGCCGGGCGTGATGTTGGCCACCCACCCCCTCGTGTGCCTTGCCGACCTTCATAGGTGCTCGCTAACACCACTTTCCCCTACAGTCTGTTAAGGCTATACGGGGGATCTTTGATCTTTGTCTAGCAGTAAGCGCGCCGCGCAACGAACCCGGCGACCCGAGTTCGATTCGCGCTCAGGGCCAACACCAGTGACGATTATCTGCACCGGTCCGGGGCCTCCCCTAGGTCGACTCTGTTAAACTATCCGGGGGGTCTTTACCTTGTTTATCTGTGTGTGTGTCGGGGCCCGCGCGCGTGCGTCTGTGTGTATGCGCGTGTGTCCGCGTCTGTGTGTATGCGCGTCTGTGTGCGTCTGTGTGTGTGTGCGCGTCTGTGTGTGTGTGTCTGTGTGTGTGCGCGTCTGTGTGTGTACGTCTGTGTGTGCGCGTCTGTGTGTGTGTGCGCGCGTCTGTGTGTGTGTGTGCGTCTGTGTGTGTGTGCGTCTGTGTGTGTGTGCGCGCGTGTCTGTGTACGAGTGTGTGTGTACGTCCGCGTCTGTGTGTGTGCGCGTGTGTTTGTGTATGTGTGCGTGTGTCCGCGTCTGTGTGTGTATCTGTTTGTGTTCGCCTGTGTCTGTGTGTGTGCGTGTGTGTCCGCGTCTGTGTATCTGTGTGTGCGCGTGTTTGTGTACGTGTGTGTGTGCGTGTGTGTGCGCGTGTCTGTGTGTGTATATGTTTGTGTGCGCGTGTGTTTGTGTACGTGTGTGTGCGTGTGTGTCCGCGTCTGTGTGTGTATCTGTTTGTGTGTGCGCGTGTCTGTGTGCGTATCTGTTTGTGTGCGTATGTTTTTTGTGTACGTGTGTGTGTGCATGTGTCCGCGTCTGTGTGTACATTTGTTTGTGTGTGCGCGTGTCTGTGTACGTGTGTGTGTGTGCGTATGTCCGCGTCTGTGTGTGTATATGTTTGTGTGCGCGCGTGTCTGTGTAGGTGTGTGTGTGCGTGTGTAGGTGTGTGTATCTGTTTGTGTGTGTAGGTGTGTGTGTGCGTGTGTATGTGTGTGTGTACCTGTTTGTGTGTGTAGGTGTGTGTGTGTGCGTGCGTGTGTAGGTGTGTGTGTGTATCTGTTTGTGTGTGTAGGTGTGTGTGTGCGTGTGTATGTGTGTGTGTATCTGTTTGTGTGTGTAGGTTTGTGTGTGCGTGTGTATGTGTGTGTGTTTCTGTTTGTGTGTGTAGGTGTGTGTGTGCGTGTGTATGTGTGTGTATCTGTTTGTGTGTGTAGGTGTGTGTGTGTGTGCGTGTGTAGGTGTGTGTGTATCTGTTTGTGTGTGTAGGTGTGTGTGTGCGTGTGTATGTGTGTGTGTATCTGTTTGTGTGTGTAGGTGTGCGTGTGTATGTGTGTGTGTATCTGTTTGTGTGTGTAGGTGTGTGTGTGCGTGTGTATGTGTGTGTGTATCTGTTTGTGTGTGTAGGTGTGTGTGTGCGTGTGTATGTGTGTGTGTATCTGTTTGTGTGTGTAGGTGTGTGTGTGTGTGCGTGTGTATGTGTGTGTATCTGTTTGTGTGTGTAGGTGTGTGTGTGCGTGTGTATGTGTGTGTGTTTCTGTTTGTGTGTGTAGGTGTGTGTGTGTGTGCGTGTGTATGTGTGTGTGTGTATCTGTTTGTGTGTGTAGGTGTGTGTGTGTGTGCGCTATTTAAAGACTGGGCGCTGCTGTTTTGACGGAGCGCGGCGCCGCCGCCGCCGCTCGTGACGCGGGCCGCGCTCCCCGCCCTGGCGGAGCTCCCCGCTCCGGGTGGCATCTGGGAAGCGCATTCCGGACACCGAACACCACCACGCGAGCACTCTTCCCCAACCCCTCCATCCCTCTCTCTCTCTCAATGTGTCTCTCCCTCTCTCTCTCACTGTCTCTCTCACTGTCTCCCTGTCTCTCACTGTGTCTCTCCCTCTCTGTCACTGTCTCCCTGTCTCTCTCTGTCTCTCTCTCTGTCTCTCTCTCTCACTGTCTCTCTCACTGTCTCCCTGTCTCTCTCTCACTGTCTGTCTTTGTCTCACTGTCTCACTCTCTCTCTCCCTGTCTCCCTGCCTCTCTTTCTCTCACTGTCTCCCTGTCTCCCTCTCGTACCACGAAAATAAAACCACGCTTTGGGGGGGGGGGCGCCACCGCCGCCGCTCCAAGCGGAGTGTGAGGCTGACTGCGGATCCCCCCCCACCTCTCCGTCCCCCACCCTCCCCCATCCTCCGCGGCCCCTCCCCTCGCCATGTGGATACTAATGATCCGAAGTCTCGCTTTCGATTGGCTACAGCTGAGCGCGAATCCCCGGCCGGCGAGAGACGCAGCAGACGATAAATAGCGCAGCGCGCACGCGTTTGATGCTCATCTCTGGCGGCCGAGAGCGCGCGCGACCCCCTCACACCCCGCCCCCCCCCTCCCCCTTCCCCGCCCGCGGCACGCGAACCGCGCCGGGCCACGCCGATGGCGCTGGGCGAGACGGCTCAGGCCACGGCGGCCCCAGCCGCAGGGGAGGTCCCCTCGTAGCCCGCCGCTGTCAGTACGCGCGGCGAAGCGCGGGCGAGGAGGCGGGCAGAGTGAGCCGGGGACCCCCCCCACCCCCCACCACGCACACCCCTAGGACGCACCTCGTGGCGCCGGCAGGGAGCGACCGGCGGGACGGGACCCGCACTGCAGGGAGCCCGAGGGAGTTCCCCCCTCCCCCTCCTCCCCCTCTCCGCCGATACTCGTGGGCTCGAGTGCGCGGTCAGTGCAAGACACGCGTCTTCTTTTTGCGAGCGACACTTTGCGCCGCGTTCGTTTATTTTCGCCCGGAGTGAGCATGGCCGCGGCGCTGACTCTCAACAGTAGCGATTTGCCCAACAACCCGATGGTGATGGAGTATGTGAATGACTTTGACCTTATGAAACTAGAAGTGAAGAAGGAGCCGCTGGAGCTGAGCCTGAGCCGCGCGTGCGGCCGCCTCGAGGGCTCCCTGTCGTCGTCTCCCATGAGCACCCCCTGCAGTTCCGTGCCGCCCTCCCCCACCTTCAGCGCGCACAGCCCCGGGGCGCCGCGCCCCAGCCTCGAGGACTTGTACTGGATGTCCCACTACCAACAGCAGCAGCAGCCGCAGCAGCAGCAGCCGCAGCAGCCGCAGCATCCACAGCAGCAGCAGCACGCGCACCAACCCCAGCAGCAGCAGCAGCAGCAACAACAGCAGCAGCACCTAAACCCAGAGGCACTGAACCTGACCCCGGAGGACGCGGTCGAGGCCCTCATCGGCTGCGCCCACGCCGCGCAGGGCTTCGATTGCTACCGCGCGCCCGTGCCGCAGTTCGCGGGGCTGGGCACCAGCGGCCGGGAGGAGCTGCAGGGAGAGACCTCGAGCCACGAGGGTGGACAGCCGGCGGTCGCGAGCCACCACAACCACCACGGCCACAACCACCACCACAACCACCACGGCCACCACGGCCACCACGGCCACGGCGGGACGTCGGGCCAGCAGCAGCACGGGGCGCGCGTGGACGAGCGCTTCTCCGAGGACCAGCTGGTGTCCATGTCGGTGCGGGACCTCAACCGGCAGCTGCGCGGCTTCAGCAAGGAGGAGGTGATCCGCCTCAAGCAGAAGCGGCGCACGCTCAAGAACCGCGGCTACGCGCAGTCGTGCCGCTACAAGCGCGTGCAGCAGAGGCACCTGCTGGAGCACGAGAAGACGGAGCTGCTGCGCCAGGTGGAGTCCCTGAAGCAGGAGCTGGCGCGGCTGGCGCGCGAGCGCGACGCCTACAAAGACAAGTACGAGCGACTCGTCGTGGGAGGCGGCGCGGGTGGAGGAGGTGGTGGTGGAGGAAGTGGAGGAGGTGGTTATTTCAGGGACGCTGGCTCCCACAGCAGCGGCAGCCCTTCCTCGCCCGAGTTTTTCCTGTGAGTCTCCACGCCGCGCGCCGGCCCCATCCTCCCGTCGCCTCCCCCCCTCTGCTGCGACTCGCGGCGCTCGCTCGATCGCCTCCGCGTCCCTCTCGCTCCGGGCCGTGCGGAGGGGTCTGAAGGCCGGGACGACTGGGACCTCTATGGCCAGTTGTCAACATCATGATCATCATCCGCAGCAGCAGCAAGCGCATCATCAGCAACAGCAACCACATCACCACCATCAGCGCAGCATCATAATCACGATGATGATGATCATGATCATCATCATCTGCATCACCATCGCCACAATCAACTGCGTTGCCACCACCACCACCGCCGCCGCCGTCTGGGCGCTACGCTGCCATCCCCTGTCTTGTCGCGCGTCTGGACAAGCGGCGCGTGGTGGGGGGCGCGGGGCCGCGATCCAGAACCAAAGTGCGAGAGGAGGCTCCGTCACCCGTGACCCATGACCCGTGACCCGTGCTCTGTGACCCGTGACCCCTGCTAAGTGACCCGTGACCCGTGCTCGATGGGAAAACATCGCCCCCTCGCTCACGCGTTACGGCTTCACCTGGCGCGCGGGACTGACGGTGGCAACGATGGTGACGATGAGGATGGTGACGATGAGGATGGTGACGATGAGGATGGTGACGACGAAGCCGCGCGTATTACGCACACGGGGACCCCACGTGGAGGGCGCACATTGAGTAGTACAGCGTGACACACCGTGACACACACCGTGACACACCGTGACACACACAGTGACACACCGTGACACACACCGTGACACACACCGTGACACACACAGTGACACACACCCTGACACACATAGTGACACACACCGTGACATACACCGTGACACACACAGTGACACACACCGTGACACACCGTGACACACACCGTGACACACACCGTGACACACCCTGACACACACCGTGACACACACCGTGACGCACACCGTGACACACCGTGACACACACCGTGACACACACCCTGACACACACAGTGACACACACCCTGACACACATAGTGACACACACCGTGACACACACCGTGACACACACCGTGACACACCCTAACACACACCGTGACACACACCGTGACACACACAGTGACACCCACCGTGACACCCACCGTGACACACCCTGACACACCCTGACACACAGTGACACACACACAGTGACACCCACCGTGATACACCCTGACACACCCTGACACATACCGTGACACACACCGTGACACACACCGTGACACACACACAGTGACACACACAGTGACACACCCTGACACACACAGTGACACACAGTGACACACACACAGTGACACATCGTGACACACACAGTGACACACACAGTGACACACACACAGGGACACACCCTGACACACACAGTGACACACACAGTAACACACACAGTGACACACACCGTGACACACACCGTGACACACACACAGTGACACACACACAGTGACACACCCAGTGACACACACACAGTGACACACCCAGTGACACACACACAGTGACACACACAGAGACACACACACAGTGACACACACACACAGTGACACACACCGTGACTCACACAGTGACACACACAGTGACACACACCGTAACACACACACACAGTGACACACACAGTGTGACACACACACCGTGATACACACACCGCAGAGCGGCTCCCGGGGAGCGGTGGTGCAGCGGTTAGCGCACTGCGCTACGAACTTGGCGACCCGTGTTCGATTCCAGCTCACGGCCAACACCAGTGGCGATTATCTGAACCGGTCCTGGGCCTCTCCTAGGTCGACTCAGCCTCAAATGAGTACCTGGTGCGGTGTGTAAACATCGCCGCTAGGGAGACAAAGGCGGCCGGACGTGGTGTTGGCCACCCACCTCCTCGTGTTCCGTGCCAGCCTTCATAAGTGCTCGCTAGTAGTACTTGCCACAGTCTGTTAAGGCTATACGGGGGATCTTTGTCTTTGCGTGTGTGTGGGTATGTGTGGGTATGTGTGTGTGTGGGTATGTGTGTGTGGGTGGGTGTATGTGGGTGTGGGTGTGTGTGGGTGTGTGTGGGTGGGTGGGTTTGTGTGGGTGTGTGTGTGGGTGTGTGTGTGGGTGTGTGTGTGTATGTGTGGGTGTGTGTGTGGGTGGGTGTGTGGGTGTGGGTGTGGGTGTGTGTGTGGGTATGTGTGGGTGTGTGTGTGGGTGGGTGTGTGGGTGTGTGTGGGTGTGAGTGTGTGTGTGGGTGGGTGTGTGTGGGGGTGTGGGGGTAGGTGTGTGTGTGGGTGTGTGTGGAGCGGAGATCGGCTGAATCGTAAGTCGCCGCTCCTCTGTTGCTGCTTTTCCACGGGCCATTAAGGGGCGAGTTACGACGCCTTTCACATTTACTGCTGTTTAGCGAGACCCATCGACTCGCATCGACGATTCGACGGCGCCAAAGCGGTCGCTCAAAAAAGCCGTGATGAAGAAAGAAGCGCGTCTCCGTGTGGAGGCCACACGGCAGCGCGAGTCGCCCCACGTGCTCGCGGCGTGCGGCGCTGGTGACTCCCTCCTGGCTGTCGCCACCGCTCAATAGGGGGGGGGGGGGGTGGCTGTCAATCACGGGAGAACTCGTGGAGTTGTCGGACGCCGTGCGCAGTCGCTCAGCCACACGGCGAGGTGACCACTGGGCGGATGGCCAGAGGTTGAGGTGCCACGGGGAAACTCGAGGCGAGGTGTGACGCCGCTGCCCCTTTGCCATGCGGACAACAACATCATCATCATCATCATGAATCATCATCAACACCATCATCATCAGTGATCATCACGGTGATCATCACCAGTGCACGGCGCGCGCCGTCACCGCGTGCTCGGCTCCCTGCGTGAGCACACGGCTCTTCCTCTGCGGCTCTTCCTCCGTGGCTCTTCCTCTGCGGCTCTTCCTCAGTGGTCTCTCTCTCTATGGGAGTGCGGGGCGCGGCTCGGGGAGCCGAGAGGAACGAGCCTCCTCCTGGCAGAGGCGAGCTCCTCTCTCCTCAGTAAGGGCGCTCATCAGCTTCGTGTCACCGTGGTCGCTGCCGCCGCGATTTCTGCTGCTGTAACGCGTTTGAGACACGGAGGAGGGGCAGGAGGAACCGGGGGCTCCAGGGGGCAGTGATGCGGGGTCTCTTCCAGCCCCAACCTCTTTTCTCGGGGTGGGTGGGGGGGTCCCTGACCGCGGCACGGGCTCTAACTCTGACCCCGCGTCCGTAGGGTTCGGCCCGCCACGCGTGAACGTGGCGAGCCTGGACTCTTCTTTCTCTCCCCACGCCTGTTTCCCGTTGTATTTATTTTGGGGGGTTGGGGGGGGGCTCTGCAGAGACGAAGCACCATCGTGAACAACAGACGGCACCGCGGGGACATCCCGTGTCAGAAGTTGCTGTCGTGCTAACTTCTCCCCTTGCACGCACGCGGGAACCCCGCTATGGGGGCAGGATGGACGCCCACACCCCACCCCATCTTTCATCCCCTTTAACGCCAATTAGCACGGGCCGCGAACACCGAGAGCCGTGATTTGAGTTTCAGTTCCGCTTTTAAAAACGACCCCCCCCCCGCGCCCTACAACCTCCAACAAAACGGGGGGGGGGGGTGGTAACTCGACACCGGCCGCCATCCAAGGTTAAACGCGCGCGGCCCCGGCCCGGGGCCCCGCCTGACGGGAACCCCGTGGGGGCCGCGTGCACGCCGAGCGCCTCATTGGCGAGACGGCGTAGCAGGTAAATACACAAATTAACAAACACACAAACACACAATACATAAATACACAAATACGTAGACACATTAATACACACATACACAAATGCATAAACACAGTAATACACAAATACACATACACAACTACACAAATACATAATAAATACATAAACAAGTTTTGGAGCGCGTCGAGCTCCGTGGAGGTCCCTTCACCCCCCCCACCCCCTGCACAGCGGCTGCCACACGGCGGGACAAACCCGCACCACCACGCAGTCGCGTCTCCTCCGGCCCTCCGTGTCCCGGCCCTCTGTGTCCCGTGTCTCTGTGTCCCGTGTCTCTGTGTCCCGTGTCTCTGTGTCCCGTGCCTCTGGCGACTCTCAAATGCCTCGTCGGTGTCCCCCTACTCCGCGGTCTTGTCTCCGCGCCGCTGCCGTCTGTGCGCTGTGCCTCTGTGTCTCCGCCGTGTCTCCGCCGTGTCCTGCCCTGGCCGTGTCTCCTCGTTGCTTGTCCACTGCGGCTTAATTGGGCAGTTTTCCCCGAGCGCGGGGTCAAAGCTCACCCCGGGCGAACAAACAACCCAGACGCGACGCGCGCTCCCGGGGTCGTTCACGAGGCAGAGCGAGCAGAGAGATGGCGGTTGGGAGGGGGGGGGTAACGGAACGAGAGGGTCGCGACCTCGCGTGTGGCCACAGCACAGGAGGGGGGGCATCTTCGGCAGTAGAAGGTGGGTGGGTGAAGGGGGTGGTGAGGAAGGGAGACTGCCTGTGGCAGCCGCGCACTGAGCGCGCTCCTGACCCCGACTCCGCTCGGCCAGTCCCAGCCAACCCGGCACCACCGGGCGCCGTGACCACGCCGTGACCACGCCGAGCCTCCAGCCCGCAGTGTCCCCTCGCACGAGACACCCGCCGCGTCACCTGCGCCTCCCTCCCTCGGCCGTCTCGCTCTGCTCTTCTCTCGCTGGACGATCGCTCCGTCTCCTCCCCTCCGCCGCCCATCGGCAGTCACCCGCTGCATCCTTGCCGCTGCGCAGCCTCGCCCCGCGTCGGCCTCGCGGGCTTCCCTTCTTCCCTTCTTCACTCAGCCTGGCTGCTCCCCGTCATCCCTCTCGTCCAGAGACTTGGGCCGGTGTTGTTGTTGTTGAAGTTGTTGTTGTTGATGAAGTTGATTGTGTTTAGCCGGGCGAGAACTCAGGAGACCCGAATGAGGACTCAGGTTGTGGAAGTTTGACGCGATACGTTGTGGAGGCTGTGAATGCGCTCGTCGTATCTAACGTGGGGGGGGCGTGGGGGGGGGGGCGTGAAGAGACTCGGTAGGGGGTGGCAGGCGTTCGCGCAGATCAAAAGAAAGCCAAACATCCCCCGTGTAGCCTGAACAGACTGTTGGGGCAAGTGCTGTTAGCGAGCAGCTACGAGGACCGGCACGGCACACGAGAGGGTGGGTGGGTAGGTGGCCAGCACCACGCTCGGCCGCCTTTGTCTCCCCGAGTTGCGATGTTAACACACCGCACCATGTACTCATTTGAGGCTGAATCAACCTAGGGGAGGCCCAGGACCGATAATCGTAACTGGTGTTGGCCGTGAGCGGGATCGAACTCGGATGGCGGGATTTCTACCGCAGCGCGCTAACCACTACGCCACCGCTCCCCGCCCGCACCGATGCACGTTCACACAGAGGCACGCACGTGGGCGAGCGGTGGCGCAGTGGTGAGCGCACCGCGGCGTGAAACTGGCCACGTGAGTTCGACCACCGCTCACGGCGAGCAGAATGTGAACCGGTCCTGGCCGCTTTGCTCCCTTCACCAACCCGCGCTGCCCAGCGGGATGAAGTATGGTCAAACAATCCTCGTCAGAGAAAGGGGTGCAAATCGTTACTGTTGTTGTTGTTGTTGAAAAGTGTACAAACGCAGAGATAAATGCTTTAAAACACACACACTCACGTTTTCGCCTACACGGTTTACCCAGGAAAGCATCACTGAGTCTCAAGACTCTTCTTAGGGAGGGTCCTGCCAAGTGAAGGCAACAGCGGATAACGTTGCTGCTGCTGCTGCTGCTGCTCTGTGTGAACCCAGTTGAGTAGTTTGGGGTTGTCTTTGCCCAATCCCAGCCACATCGCCGTGGTCGTTCTTCGCGATGGCAGGACGCGGGAGGGCCTCGAGGAGCAGGGGCGGGGAGAGAACCCTGCGGCGCGGCCACGCCGCCGCCGGCCGTAGCGAGCACCGATGGGGTTGGGGTGGTCAGCACCACGCCCGGCCGCCTTTGTCTCCCGGTGCCGATGCTTTAGACACCGCACCGAGTACTCACTTAAGGCCGAGTCGACCTAAGGGAGGCCCAAGACCCGTTCACATTGGCGCCGTGACCGGGATACTCGGGTTGCCAGGATCGTAACGCAGTGCGACAACGACTGCGCCACCGCTCCAACTCTCGCACGCACGCACACACACACACGGACACACCACACACACGGACACACACGGACACACCACACACACACGGATACACCACACACATACGGATACACCACACACACACGGACACACCACACGGACACACCACACACACAAACACACGGACACACCACACACACACATAGGGACACACACACATAGGGACACACACACGGACACACCACACACACACACACGGACACACCACACACACACACGGACATACCATACACACACATAGGCACATGTGCAGAGATATACAGAGACAGACCCTCCGTATAGCCTTTACAGGCTGTTGGAGCAAGTGCTGTTAGCGAGCACCTACGAAGGCCGGAACGGTACGCGTGGAGGTGGGTGACTAGCACCACGCCCGACTGCCTCTGTCTCCCGATCAGTGATGTTTACACACCGCACCAGGTACTCATTTGAGACTGAGTCGCCGTTTCTGGCTGTGAGCGGGAGTTGAACTCGGTTGGCCGGGCACACAATCACCCCGCCGCACACGCACGAACGGACGAACGCGCATACACACACGCATAACATAAGCACACACGCGCATACACACACACGCATAACATAAGCACACACGCACACACACACACGCATAACATAAGCACACACGCACACACACACACGCATAACATAAGCACACACGCACACACACACACGCATAACATAAGCACACACGCACACACACACGCATAACATAAGCACACATGCACACACACACACGCATAACATAAGCACACACGCACACATACATACAGTACACACACGCGCGCGCACTCACACGTGGCGTTCTAGAGGAGACGTGAATCCACAGAGGGCACCGCTTTGGTCACCAGGACGATGCTAATCTCATGGATGTGGAGGCGACCCCGGGGGCGGGTTGAGTTTGTGTGTTTGGGTGTGTTTGTGTGTTTGGGTGTTTGGACCCCCCTAATGGAGCATCTTCGCCGGTTAGAAACATTTAGGCTGGCCTGCCTACGATCCATCCTGGGTTTAACCAGGCTGGATTGTGTGAGGAGCTCACAAATCATTTAAAGATCTGGGCAAAGTCCCATCGGTGAGCTCCTCCGGCAGGAGAGGCTGCGTTGGCTGGGTCATGTAGCCCGGATGCCCAGCCACCGCATGCCCAAACAGCTTCTGTTTGGCATATAGAGGGGACTAAACGGGCGCGGCACGGGCTGGAGAGGAGATGGAATGATGTGGTACAGGAGGACGTGGAGCTGAGTGGACTTGCCGATGACTGGTACCAGCGGTGTCAAGATCTGCCTCTGTGGAGGAGGCTCGTGAAGAACGCTACTGGGCAGTTGGAGGCAGTCGCCCTCCAGCAACAACGGAGGGCGGAGGAGCGACGCTCACAACAACGAGTGGAGCGCCGGGTGGCTAAAGCACAGCAAGTTGGTACAGTAGGGGGCACAGGTGGTGCATCAGCCAGTCATCTCGGTCATCTCAGTCAGTCGACCCGTGGCACCTGGGTCGACTCAGTCTCAAATGAGTGCGTAGTGCGGTGTGTGAACATCGCTATTGGGAAGACAAAGGCGGCCGGGCGTAGATATGGCCACATCACTCCCTCGTGTGCTGTGCGGGCATTCATAGGTGCTTTCTCAAAACACTTGCCCCAACAGTTTGTTAAGGCTATACGGGGGATCTTTTTATTTGTGTGTGTGTTCTGTATGTGTGTGTTTGTTTTGTGTGTGTTTGTGCGGGTGAGTGTGAGGCTTTGTGCGGGGTGTGTGCGTGTGTTTTTGCGGATGTGTGTGCGTTTTCCGTGCCGGCCTTCATAGGTGCACGCTAACAGCATTTGCCACAACAGTCTGCCAAGGCTATACGGGGGATATTTGTCTTTGCGTGCGCGTAAACCTATGTACTAGTGAGTGTGCTGCAAGCGCGTGCGTGTGTGTGTGGAGCGGTGGGGTGGCGGTGAGCGCACCGTGACATGTACACGCCGATCCGAGTTCGGCTCACGGCCAGCGCCAGTGACGATTCAGCCTCGAATGAGCACCCGGTGGGATGTGTAGTAAACATCGTCACTGGGGAGACAAAGACGGCCGGGCGTGGGGCTGGCCGCCCACCCCCTCGTGTGCCGTGCCGGTGCTAAGCGAGTGCTCGCGAACGGAATTTGCCCCAAAAGACTACTTAAGGCTTTACAGGGGATATTTGTCCTTATGCAGTGTGTGTGTGATATGTGTGTGTGTGATCGTGTTGGGTGTGTGTGTGTGCCAGCCTGCGAGTGTGTGTGTGATCGTGTTGGGTGTGTGTGTGCGTGCCAGCCTGCGAGTGTGTGTGTGGTATGTGCGTGTGTGATCGTGTTGGGTGTGTGTGCCAGCCTGCGAGTGTGTGTGTGAGTGATCGTGTTGGGTGTGTGTGTGTGTGCCAGCCTGCGAGTGTGTGTGTGGTATGTGCGTGTGTGATCATGCTGGGTGTGTGTGTGTGTTGTGTGTGTGGTATGTGTGTGTGTGGTATGTGTGTGTGTGTGGTATGTGCGTGTGATCGTGTTGGGTGTGTGTGTGCCAGCCTGCGAGTGTGTGTGAGTGTGGTATGTGGGTGTGTGTGTGGTATGTGCGTGTGTGATCGTGTTGGGTGTGTGTGTGTGCCAGCCTGCGAGTGTGTGTGTGAGTGATATGTGCGTGTGTGTGGTATGTGCGGGTGTGATCGTGTTGGGTGTGTGTGTGTGCCAGCCTGCGAGTGTGTGTGTGGTATGTGTGTGTGTGTGTGCCAGCCTGCGAGTGTGTGTGTGGTATGTGCGTGTGTGATCATGCTGGTGTGTGTGTGTGTGTGTTGTGTGAGTGGTATGTGTGTGTGTGTGGTATGTGCGTATGTGATCGTGTTGGGTGTGTGTGTGTGCCAGCCTGCGAGTGTGTGTGAGTGTGGTATGTGTGTGTGTGTGTGGTATGTGCGTGTGTGATCGTGTTGGGTGTGTGTGTGTGCCAGCCTGCGAGTGTGTGTGTGAGTGGTATGTGCGTGTGTGTGGTATGTGCGTGTGTGATCGTGTTGGGTGTGTGAGTGTGGTATGTGTGTGTGGTATGTGCGTGTGTGATCGTGTTGGGTGTGTGTGTGGTATGTGTGTGTGGTATGTGCGTGTGTGATCATGTTGTGTGTGTGCCAGCCTGCGAGTGTGTGTGTGGTATGTGTGTGTGTGGTACATGCGTGTGTGGTATGTGTGTGTGTGTGTGGTATGTGTGTGTGTGGTATGTGTGTGTGTGATCGTGTTGGGTGGGGAGCGGTAGTGTAGCGGTTAGCGCGCTGCGCTATGAACCTGGCGACCCGGGTTCGATTCCCGCTCACGGCTAACACCAGTGACGATTATCTGAACCGGTCCTGGGCCTCCCCTAGGTCGACTCAGCCTTAAATGAGTACCTGGTGCGGTGTGTAAACATCGCCACTGGGGAGACAAAGACGGTCGGGCGTGGTGCTGGCCACCCACCCCCTCGTGTACCGTTCCGGCCTTCATAGGTGCTCGCTAACAGCACTTGCCCCTACAGTCTGTTAAGGCTATACGGGGGATCTTTATCTTTGTGTTGGGTGTGTGTGTGTGGTGTGTGTGGTATGTGTGTGTGTGGTATGTGCGTGTGTGATCGTGTTGGGTGTGTGTGTGGTATGTGTGTGTGGTGTGTGTGGTATGTGCGTGTGTGATCGTGTTGGGTGTGTGTGTGGTGTGCGTGTGGTATGTGTGCGTGTGGTATGTGTGCGTGTGGTATGTGTGTGTGTGTGGTATGTGTGTGTGTGGTATGTGTGTGTGTGGTATGTGTGTGTGTGGTATGTGTGTGTGTGGTATGTGTGTGTGTGGTATGTGTGTGTGTGGTATGTGCGTGTGTGATCGTGTTGGGTGTGTGCGTGCCACCCATGGGGGGGGGGGGGGATTGCCCGACGATCCGAGCCGAGCGGCCGGCTGCACGAGAGACAAAAGTGGAGCGAGGCGAGGGGGACCCCCCCCAACCCCCCCAATTCCCCTCCGTGACGATCCTCTGCGTGCTCCACCTTTGTCAAGGGGGGGGGGGGGGGCAAAACGCCTCGTAGCGCAACGCGCATGACGCCGGCGAAGCGTTGGTTATAATCGTGGTGACGTCTTCACTGTGATCGACTTTGTAATGGAGCTGTCGCGCGTTAGAGATGTCGAGCGCCTCGTCCCCACCCCTCCAGCCCCGCCGCCCCTCACCCCCCTTGCGTGTCCCTTTCCTCTACCCCCCCCCTACTCCCATGTAAATGCTCGGCATGTAACGCGCCGCTGCCGTGTGCCCTGCTCGCAGAAAGGACGCGGATTGTTGAGGCTGCGGTCGGGACGCCGCTTGGGTCATGAAAGAATCAACGCGGGGACCCCTGACGCAGGCCCCGCGTTCCCCACCACCAGCAGCACCACCACCAGCAGCAGCAGCACCAGCACCACCACCAGCAGCAGCACCACCAGCAGCAGCACCACCACCAGCAGCAGCAGCACCAGCACCAGCAGCACCACCAGCACCACCACCAGCAGCAGCACCACCAGCACCAGCACCACCAGCACCAGCACCAGCAGCAGCAGCACCACCAGCAGCACCACCACCACCACCAGCAGCAGCAGCACCACCACCAGCAGCACCACCAACACCACCACCAGCACCACCAGCAGCAGCAGCACCACCAGCAGCACCACCAGCAGCACCACCAGCACCACTAGCAGCAACACCACGAGCACCACCAGCAGCACCACCAGCACCACCAGCAGCACCACCAGCACCACCAGCACCACCAGCAGCACCAGCAGCAGCAGCACCACCAGCACCATGGTCACCACAAAAAGCCACCCTCACCAGGCGGCACCGAACGACCTCAAGAGTCACCGCTGCTGCCCGTGTCGCTGCCCCCTCCTCCCCCACTCGGCCGGCTGGCGAGTGGACACGGGGGCGCGCCGCACGGAGCGTCGGGGACATCGCGAACAATGCTGCGGCAGCCCACGGCGCGGTCTTCCACGGAGCGTGAGACTCTCTTCGTCAGGGTTGTGTGGTTACGCAAGACGTCTTCTATTTATATTGCGGCATTGAGAAAAGAAAAAAAACACATCGGCGACGGCGGCGTGGACGCGTAACGCCAAAAGAAACCCTCCAGGCGACGAATACGCACACTGTTTTAAACATCCATTTTCTATCTCACCCCTTCCCCCCTCGCCCCTCCCGTTTGTTCGTCTCGTTCCGTAGCGACCCAAACAACAACAACAAGAGTTAGACAACGCATGGCTCCGGCAACGAGGCGACGCTGGTTCCGCGGCGAGTGGCGGCGCATCGCCCCGTGCGGGCGACGCTCTTCTGTACATAACGACGATGACGATGATGGCGATGATGATGATGGTGATCCCTGGAGGGTAGCGGGGGGGGACATTGGCGTGGCGTGCCGAGAGCTCACGGCAAGCGGCAGAAGAGGAGGAGCCGAGCGGGCCACGTGGCAGGATAATTACACCGGCCACGTGGCGGCAGCCGCATGCGACCTCTGCGTTATCTTTAGTCGAGGGGGGGGGGGAGTGGGGTGGAGGTGGAAGGGGGTGGGGGGGGGCAGCTCGTGAGATGACCCTCGCCTCTGCGGGGACTCGCGCCCCGCGCCATCCACGGCGCGCAACGGCGGCGAATTAATTCAGCCATCAGCCAAACGAAAACAACAACAACAATCACTGCAGATGCGCCGCGTGTCTGTGACTCCTCTAGGTGCGCTCAGTGTCAACATGACTCCCCCCCCACCAACCCCGCTACGCCCCCCCCCCCACCGGCGGAGAGGGAACCAGAGTCTAGCCGTCGCTCGCCGCGGGACCCGGTCGCCGCGTAGCGTCCACGACGAGACGCTGGCCGATGGCATGAAGACAACGCGCGCGACATTTACTGTTTGTACAGCGCGGGTTTCTCTCCCTTCCTCTCTCTCTGTGTCTCTCTCTGTGTATCTCTCTGTCTGTCTCTCTGTCTATATGTCTCTCTGTCTGTCTCTCTCTGTGTATCTCTGTCTGTCTATCTCTCTCTCGCTCTGTGTTATTGCGACGCGACAGCCTGACCGCGGTGCACGGCCCCCACGTATCTATCTATGCATGACCCCGTGCACGCTCCCGGGCGCACCGCCACATCCGCTGCGCTCTCTCCCCTCTCTCGTTCCCGTTACTTACCCCCCTCTGTTCTCTCTCTCTACGCCCTCTCTACTCCCATTCTCTCCCTTCACTCTCTCCTCTCTCTCTTTTCTACATCGTATCCCCGTTACTCTCCATCTGCCTCCACACTTCCTCCTCTCTCTCTCTACTCTCACTTAATTCTCTCTCTCTCTCCCCTGTCACTTCATCGCTCTCATATTCTCACTCACGCCTCTCCCCCACCCTGCTCCAGTTCGATGGCTGCACGGACCCTGGCGCGGGAAATACCCCCCCACCCCCCATACCACCCCCCATACCCCCCACCCAACCCCCATACCACCCCACCCCCCATACCACCCCACCCCCCATACCACCCCCCCACCCAACCCCCATACCCCCCCCCCCTTCTTCGTGTCCCGGCGCCTGGCCCCCTTCGGCGCAGTTCCACCGCCTGCACACCCGGAGCTACGCCACTGCCCTCCTCTCGCTTCTCTCTCTCCCTAACCTCGTCCCCTGCTTCTCCAATCTCGTTTCTGTCCTCTCCCTCGTCTCGCTCTGCTGTCCACGATTGTTTCTCTACCCCCTCTCCCGCGTGGCATCTCTCCCCATCCTCTCCACTCTTCCCTCCCTCTCCTCCCGCTCTCTTCTCGAGCTCCCGTCCCTCCTCCTCTTCCTCTCTCTCTCACATTCACTCTCTTTCGCTCCTCTCCTCTTTCTCTTCACTACCTCCCCCCGTCGCCAAGCACAGACGGACGGGGTGGAGGAGGAGGGAGCGCGGTTAGGGGGGGGGAGCAGGCAACGGTGCAGGGGGGGGGGTGAGGGTCTGCCCCCTTCCCTCGCTCCTGCGCATCCCCGCGCTCCTGTAACCGATCGGCGTGGAGGTTGAGGTGGTGGTGAGCGGGAGGTGGGTGGGGGGTGATGCTAATTGATGGCTGCCGTGGCTGTTACTCTGACTCGCAGCATCGCCCCCTCTTGGTCCGTTCCGCTGCCTCGCCCGCGCCGAGTCAGGGCGGGCAGGCCCAGAGGGGGAAGCGCGACCCCCCCCCCCCCCAGGGTGCAGGCGACACGCGTCACGCGACGTGAGTGGTCTCGCCCTGGGGCAAGCAACGTAAATTGGGGGGTGGGGGGGGCGAAGGTCTACTGTCCAATGCCTCCCCCTTTTTGTAACCTGGCACCTTGGCTCATCCTGCGCAGTTGCACCGCCTGCACACTTGACAGTAACAACAACAGCAGCAGCAATAGCGACACCACGCGCGGTGCACGCGGCGCTTACGTTTGACATCTCCCTGGGTTGTGTTGCCTCTCCCTGCCTCTCTCTCCCCCTCCCCTCTCTCCCCCTCCCCCCTCTCTCTCCCCAATGTCGCTCTCTGCGTCTCTCGTGAATGAGAGGGCACCGCGACTCCGTGGTCGGGGCGCGCCTTCGGAGTCTCCCGCCCTCTCTCTCTCTCTCCAGCACTTTATAATAAAGCCTGTCCGCCTCGACTCACGTGGGGCTCGTGTCGGTCACTCCGCGAGGCGCCGCCGAGACTCCCCCTGGGTTCGCTCGGCGCGCATCATCGGGATTGTCCGCGGTGACCTCTTCCACTTGAACTGGAGTGCCTCTCCATTCACCCCGAGGAGTTGTCCTTTCATAGGGGGCACACCGTGTGTGTGCGTGGAGGGGGGGTGGTAAGAGGCGAAATGCTATTTATTAGGGGGCACATACCCCCCCCCCAGGATGACCCCACAGACTCGTCACTCGTAGCGGAGAGTCGGGGTCTGCCCTGGTGGGGGCTGTCGCCGTGAGTGGATGAGGATCGATGGCAATCGACGTCGCCACGAATCGTGCGCGGATCACTCTGCGGTGCGCGCCCCGCACGGCGCGCTGCTGCTGCTGCTGCGTGCGGCGCCTCCAGCCGCGGCGGAGTCCACGCGGGTCGCTCCACTCAGCCAGAGCACCGGCGATCCTCGGGTGGAATCGTGGCGGTCGAACCGCGGAGGGAGATGGATCGTCACAACTGTGAGTGATGGTGTCGGGCAGATCGTTAAACCTCACCTCCACCACCTACCCTCCCCCTCCCTTACTCATCATCTCCATCCCTTCACCAACACCACCACCATCAGCAGCAGCAGCAGCCACGATAAATGCACACTGCTGGATCAAGGCCTCCCCGTGCTGTCGTCACGTCTCGCGGTGTAACAATGCACCTGCCACCTGACACCTGGCACCTGCACGCGAGCTGATCCTCTCGGCCGAGTTTCCTCCTCTGGCTCCCACTGCATCGGCACTCTCGCACCACCGGCTCTCATCCCTGGCGGCGAGATCTCTTACACCACAGCCCCCTACCCTCCCCTCTTCGCACCCCCCCCCCCTTCGTCTCCACTTGTGGCATTGATGGATTGAGCGATTGAGTCAAAGGTGAGGGGGCTATGACCCGGTGACCGTGACGCAGCGTGGGATGAGAGATGCCTCAGGGGAGCCCCGCGCCTTCGCTGGCCCACGGTTCGACACTCACGCGGACAGCAGGGCGGGACGACTACCTCTGGTGGACAACCCCAATGAGTCGACCGCTTTACCAACTAGACTGCGTGTGCGACGCCGCGTGTGCATACATCGGTACCACCTCGTGCCGTATGGAGAAAAACACGGTGGAGTACAGATTTATTTAAAACGAAACTAAACTTGATTTTATTTTACCAAGTAAGAGCCCCACTGAGCTATGTAGCTCGTTTTCAGAAGCGACCTGTCCACAGCTCAACGACGCGGCTTGTCGTGCGGGAATTGACAGCAGCCAATACTCAGACACCCAGGGGTCGGCAAACTGCGGCTCCGGTGCCGCATGCGGCTCTTTAAGGACCGCTTCGTGACGCCGTCTTGTATTTGCCAGAATGTATTTCGGCTATTGAAATATTTTTTACCGATTTCGAAAGAAGTGGCTCTTCTTGTTGTCTGGGTTGCCGACCCGTGCTCTGGGAGCTTGATGTTGCTTCCAAATGTGGAGGGGGAAACAACTGGGAGAGCCGGGGAAAAGTCCGCGCGACCACGGGAAAAAGAGACACGCAAAATCTACAGCAGGCGTCGTCAGGGTCGGGATTGAACCCACGAGCTCCTGTAGACCAGGCGAGATAGCTAACATCATAGCCCGGCTCATTTGGAGTGGGAATCGCAGAGTTCACTGTTGTTGGCCACGCAGAGAACCCGGCACCGCTAATAAAGCGATCACCACCACCTCGGGGCGGGGGGGGGGGCAGCGCGTTGAGAAACATCTGGCTCCGGGCACGTTTTGCTCGTCCACTTGGGAACGCGACTTCCACATCGCAGTCAGCGAGCGTGGCGAGCGCGAACGCAAAGTGACTAATTGTACAACGTGGCCAAAAAGTCAGGGCACGTCAGGTTATTATATTTATTTTAACACTGGCATTGAAACATTTTCATGTTTAACCTTTATGTTAATATTTTATCCGTTATCATTCATATCTATTTTTCTTCTTCTTATTCCTCCTCCTTTTAAGACGACATTTACAAATGGAAAGAACATCGACTGAATTGAGAAAAAAACTAAATTAATTAACGTTCAAATATTACACTAGTAACCTTTAAAAAAAAGTTCCAGATTAATTTCCAAAGAGAATTAATGTATTAAACATTAATATTAATAATGGAAGTCGCTCGGAACATTTGCTAAAATAAATGAAATAATCCTTATTTATTTGTTAACATGAATAGAATAACCCTATGTTTCCTGAGTTGTGGGCCACCCTGTATTTAAGGAGGGGCCCCACCGTGTCGAGATGTTAACTACCTCGCCAATTATACAGGAGGTCGTGGGTTCAATTTCAATTCCGACGCCTATATGGTTTGAGTTGGCATGCTCTCCCCGTGGTCCCGTGGATTTTTCTCCGGGTCCTCCGGTTTTTCCCCTCGATATTTTGAAAAATGCTTTTCGAGTATTTGCCTGCTATGAATTTCCACGTGATAAGCCACTTCGTTGAGCTATCATTTGTGGTCAGGCCGCTTCTATATATATATATATAGCGCAGTGGGCCTCACTTGGTAAAATAAAAAAGTTGTTTAGTTTTAGTCGTTTTAATATAACGAACAATCGTTCTCGTGGCCGCGTTTCGGAGGGCTGCTCAGCCCCAGCACTTGGCGCTTTGCGGATGGGACGGGGGCTGACGCAGACGGACGCCAAACGAGCCGAGAGGCGACTGGGAGTGCACGTCTCTCGTCTTCTCAAGGGACGCGTGGAGTCACGAGAATGGCGCACGACGTAAATTCCGAATTTCGTGCGTTCATAGCAACAGCAACGAGGGTTTGGAAATGGTAAACTCAAATCATATTTACATGACACATGCAGCGCAACATTCATTTCAATTGTAATGATCACCGTGAATGCGTCATTCACGTGCCTCTACACCCCGTGGCGATCGTGCGGGGTGGGGGGGCGTTTGACCATACTTCACCACGCTGGTCTGCGCGGATTAGTGATGAGAGTGGGGGAGGGGCGGCAGGGGGGGGGGTCGCGTGACTCAGAACCGGTTCTGATACCACTCGTGCCACTGATGCCAGCCGCGAGTGGAAATCGACTCCAGACCGCGGGGTTCATACTGCGGCGCGTTCAGGCTTAGTAAAGTAAAGAAACACACACCCATATATATACGATTTAAACCTCCGTGAGACTTAAACGAGCTTCGATGTGAAGTTGCCTGTGGAAGAGACGCGATGGTGTCCCGTGTGACGAGTTACCCTCGTGGGGAGGAGAGATCTCGCAAAGCTGCCGCTCCACCACTCGATTTTGGATTTTGGAACTCCGCGCGGTTCATGGAAGGCGCGCAGGGTTAACCCTGCGCGCCTTCCATGAGTCGCGGGGGTGACAGTGGCCGTCAACAACAACAACAACCAACATTCGCCACTAAGTGGCGGTGACGTCACCACGGCGCTTGTGCCAGGCTAGGTGCACCACGTGAAGTGTCGAACGGCCGCTGGTAGGAGTTCACGGGGCAGACCCAGGTGCCACGGGTCGACTGACTGAGACTAGTGGCCGATGCACCACTTGTGCCCCCTACTGTGCCAACTTGCTGTGTTTAAGCCACCCGGTGCTCCGCTCGTTGTTGTGAGCGTCGCTCCTCTGCCTTCCGTTGTTGCTGGAGGGCGACTGCCTCCACCTACCAATGCACACACACACACGTGTGGACTATCAGCAAGGGCCATTGCCTGAAACATCGCGTCTTGTATGGTTGTTATTTATTGAAGGCCACAGTGTAAATGACGAAAGTGTTGAGATGTTGTTGTTGTGTGATTTGTGCTTCGGCAATCACCGCCAACGCAGTGCCAACAAATGCCTCGCCTAATATGGGAAGAGGGGGCCGCTGTGGTTTGGATTTACGGGCGTGGGTTAGGGGAGAGAATTGGCGTCAGCCCAGCCGTCGCGGGCTAACGTGACAACGGCCGAGCGGACGTCCACTGTGGAGATGGAGCGATGAGATCGGCTCGTGCGCAGGTGCTGGGGTGCGATCATCCAGCAGTGGATCGACCACGCAACGTCTGCATCATTATCGTGTGAATCAGCAGTTACGCCATCCAGCGCATCCTCCTTGCAGCGCCCTCTGTTGGGGGAGGGGGTAAGGGGGGGTGAGGGGCGGGGCGAGGGGGGCCAGGGGGGGAGTGGCAAGGGGGAGAGTGAGGGGGGGTGGTGAGGGGGGGGAGTGAGGGGGTTGTCGAGGGGGGGGGGCTTTCTGCTCTGTTGGTGAGTCCGTGACAAAGGATGGAGTCGTTCTACTGCATTGGACTTGGCTCAACAACAACATGAAACTCTCTCCACGATCCACGTGCCGCCCCCCGCCCCCCTCACTTTCGCCCGTTTAGTTCTCCCCGGAATGGGATGCCCCCCACGGATGACACGGGGGGGGGGGTCAGTGACCCCGGCCGCAGGGTAAATCGGTGCCTCCGTGCTGCGCGCAGTCTCGGCCAATTACGCAGCGCGCAGCGCGGCAATTGCTGCCGCTGCTATTCCAACTACAGCACCACAACACTACAGCACCACAACTGTTGTTGTTGTGTTACAGCTGTTGTTGTTCTCAGCGGGGAAACCAACACTGCGGAAGGGAGCTCCCTGCGCCCCCCCTACCGCCCCCCTCAATCCACCCCTCGCCCCTCTCGCCCCTCGTCGACTCCTCTCCGCTCCCTCCCTTCACCTCCGCTCACCTCGACTGCTGCATCCTGCCCCCTCCCGCCCTTCCCTCACTCGATCCCCTGCTCACCTTGCATCGAAACTCCTTCCACTCACATCCTTCCGGCTGCACCTCAACTCCCCCCGCCAATTGCTCACCTCGTCTCTCATCTCACCTCATCCTGCTCCCCACATTCTCTCTTCACTCCCATCACTCTCGCCTCCATTCTCACCGCGCGCCTCCTCCACTTACCTCCGTCCATCCTTCTCTCTCTTTTTTTATTTGAGTTCTATGTTTCATTGCAAGTCGTTACAATTTGTGGAAAAAAATTGACAGCCCTTCTCTCTCGCTCTCTCATCACACCCCCCCTCCATCTCTCTCCCATCGCTTTCTCACTCCCTCCCCTCACACCACCTCCTCCCTTCTTCCTCTCACCCCTCTCCACATCCCCCCCCCCCAGCACGCCATGCGCGGGTCGCGACACGCGGTGATATGGAACCTTGAGCGCAGAAGTCACCCCCCCCCCCCTCCTAGCCCCCTCCCCCGCAACTCGCTCCCACGTAGCTGCCAATCACTGCGCAGACACGTGGAGACACGGGGAGACACAAAGACACGTGGAGACACGGGGAGACACGGGGAGACACGAGGACACGGGACACGGGGAGACACAAAGACACGTGGAGATACGGGGAGACACGAGGACACGGGGAGACACAAAGACACGTGGAGATACGGGGAGACACGAGGACACGGGGAGACACGGGGAGACACAAAGACACGTGGAGATACGGGGAGACACAAAGACACGTGGAGACACGGGGAGACACAAAGACACGTGGAGACACGGGGAGACACGAGGACACGGGGAGACACAAAGACACGTGGAGACACGGGGAGACACAAGGACACGGGACACGGGGAGACACGGGGAGACACAAAGACACGTGGAGACACGGGGAGACACAAGGACACGGGACACGGGGAGACACAAAGACACGTGGAGACACGGGGAGACACAAGGACACGGGACACGGGGAGATACAAAGACACGTGGAGATACGGGGAGACACAAGGACACGGGACACGGGGAGACACGGGACACATGTGTGTGTGTGTACACACATGTGTACACACACACACGTATAAACAGACACGCGTGCACTCGACCAATCACAGCCAACCAATCAGCCCTTTAGAGTGCGTTGCCCGCTCTCGAGCTCAGATCCACACTCTCTCAAAACAACAACAACGACAAACAACCTCAACCTTTTGGGAAAGAGAGATTTTGTTCGCCGTGAGTCTTTGGTGCGTTGCTGATCCTTGCAGTGCTCTTACGTCTCGAGTTATCCGCGGAATGAGAAGCAGGATTCGATAAATCAATGGCAGCGTGACTCTTACACACACGCGCACCGACATTCGTATGACTACGTATGTGTGTGTGCATGAACTACGTGTGTGTGTGCATGAACTACGTGTGTGTGTGTGTGTGCATGAACTACGTGTGTGTGTGCATGAACTACGTGTGTGTGTGTGTGTGCATGAACTACGTGTGTGTGTGCATGAACTACGTGTGTGTGTGCGTGAATTACGTGTGTGTGTGTGCATGAACTACGTGTGTGTGTGCATGAACTACGTGTGTGTGTGTGCATGAACTACGTGTGCGTGTGTGCATGAATTACGTGTGTGTGTGTGTGCATGAACTACGTGTGTGTGTGCATGAACTACGTGTGTGTGTGCGTGAATTACGTGTGTGTGTGTGTGTGCATGAACTACGTGTGTGTGTGTGTCCATGAACTACGTGTGTGTGTGCATGAACTACGTGTGCGTGTGTGCATGAACTACGTGTGTGTGTGTGCGTGAACTACGTGTGTGTGTGTGCATGAACTACGTGTGTGTGTGCATGAACTACGTGTGTGTGTGCATGAACTACGTGTGTGTGTGTGCATGAACTACGTGTGTGTGTGTGTGCATGAACTACGTGTGTGTGTGTGCATGAACTACGTGTGTGTGTGCGTGAATTACGTGTGTGTGTGTGTGTGCGTGAACTACGTGTGTGTGTGTCCATGAACTACGTGTGTGTGTGCATGAACTACGTGTGCGTGTGTGCATGAACTACGTGTGTGTGTGTGCGTGAACTACGTGTGTGTGTGTGCATGAACTACGTGTGTGTGTGCATGAACTACGTGTGTGTGTGCATGAACTACGTGTGTGTGTGTGCATGAACTACGTGTGTGTGTGTGTGCATGAACTACGTGTGTGTGTGTGCATGAACTACGTGTGTTGGTGTGCATGAACTACGTGTGTGGATGAACTACGTGTGTGTGCATGAACTACGTGTGTGTGTGTGCATGAACTACGTGTGCGTGTGTGCGTGAACTACGTGTGTGTGTGTGTGTGTGCATGAACTACGTGTGTGTGTGTGCATGAACTACGTGTGCGTGTGAGACACCACGCGGTTCACGTGCGGGGCTTCATTTGGCTACGCGTGTGTTGCGGGCCACAGCCAGATCCGTAATCCTGGATGTGGGGTGCCGGGTACGCACATGTCTCTCCGGGTCAGCACGTACCCGACTAAGCACGAACGCGTGCGCGTCGAGTCATTATACGTGTACACGTGTGTGTAGTGTTCACACGTACAGACAGTGTATGAGTACACGTGTGTACAGTGTTCACACGTACAGACAGTGTATGAGTACACGTGTGTGTAGTGTTCACGTCACCACGACGCTTGTGCCAGGCCATGTGCACCCTGAGGCCACGTGAAGTGTCGAACGCCCGCTGGCAGGAGGTCACGGGGCAGACCCAGGTGCTACGGGTCGACTGACCGAGATGACCGAGATGACTGGCTGATGCACCACCTGTGCCCTCTACTGTGCCAACTTGCTGTGCTTTAGCCACCCGGCGCTCCGCTCGTTGTTGTGAGCGTCGCTCCTCCGCCCTCCGTTGTTGTTGGAGGGCGACTGCCTCCAACTGCCCAGTAGCGTCCTTCACGAGCCTCCTCCACTGAGGCCGATCTTGACACCGCTGGTACCAGTCATCGGCAAGTCCACTCAGCTCCACGTCCTCCTGTACCACATCACTCCATCTCTTCTCTAGCCCGTGCCGCGCCCGTTTAGCCCCCTCGATCCGGCCGAACAAAAGCTGTTTAGGCATGCGGTGGCTGGGCATGCGGGCTACATGACCCAGCCAACGCAGCCTTGCCTGCCGGAGGAGCTCACTGATGGGACTTTGCCCAGATCTTTCAAGGACTTGTGAGCTCCTCACACAATCCAGCCTGGTTAAACCCAGGATGGATCGTAGGCAGACCAGCCTAAATGTTTCCAACCGGCGAAGATGCTCCACTAGGGGGGTCCACGTTTCGCAAGCGTAGAGAAGGGAGGGAATGACCGTGGCCGAGAAGACCTGAAGCTTCGTGCGGAGCGACAGACCAGGTAGCTTCCACACAGCGTTACGCAACCGATGAAAAGATATTGCCGCTCGACTGATTCGGAGTGAGACCTCTGCTGATAAACTGGAGCCGGTCATGAGCACACTGCCCAGGTATGGGAAACTCTCTACTCTCTCCACAACTGCCCCATCACCGATTGGGAGTTGTGGGGGCGGAGTGCCCGATGGTACAAAATACCCAGGCAGGTGCTTAGTTTTGGTGGGGCTGATGGTAAGGCCCCACCTCTTAGTGGCACACTCCAGTCTCAGCAGCAGCGTCTCCAACTCCTCTTCTGAATGAGCAGCTATTACCAAATCATCGGCATACATAACGTGGTTGACCAATAGGGAGCCATCCCTTGATCGCACCCGGGCGTCGATCAGCCTCCCATTATATCTGTACCAAATGGTAATTCCCCCGGTACAGCTATTGAAGGCTTCACGAACTACGCAGTCGAAATAGATGTTAAATAATGTGGGAGCCAGAGGACATCCCTGTCGCACCCCAAGGTGTACAGGGAAAGGCTCCGACTCCCGGCCACGTAGTTTTAACCGGGCCCGCTCACCATCATGAAGGTCCTTAATGATCGTGAGCAGAGGGTCAGGGACTCCGAAAGCACGAAGAACAACCCAGAGCCCAGTCCTACTGATGGTATCATAGGCCTTGACCAGGTCAATAAAGCAGAGATGTAGGTCTTTTTGGAATTCCCTACACCTCTGCTGTAGCAGACGGACAGAAAATATGGCATCTGTGCAGGACCGCCCTTTCCTGAAACCACATTGGGGCTCCGCAAGCCTCTCCTCAGCATGCCTAGCAAGGCGATGTTGAATAATCCTTGCCAGGACCTTACCCGGCACACTGAGGAGTGAGATGCCCCTGTAGTTGTTACAGTCGGTACGGTCCCCCTTCTTAAAGAGGGGGACCACCAGGGCATCCTTCCAGTCCTGCGGAACCCGTCCAGTGGTCCAGACTGTTGTTATGATGTCATATAGGGCAGTCTGTGCACAAACGCCACCCTCCCTCAGCATTTCGCCTGGGAGATCATCTCTGCCCGGTGCCTTCCCTGGTCTCAGACTCCGGATCGCCCTCAGTACTTCCTCAACAGCCGGTACCTCAGCCAGCCACTCACAGGGGGTGACCTCTTCCAATATTTGAGGCACCGCAGCCTCAGCAGGGTTATCCCCACTTTGTGCCATGATGTTTTCCTGGCTGAGAGATTTTCCCTCTCCCAGGACCTCACAGAAATGCTCAGCAAATCTGCAAACCTGTTCCTGGGGGTCGGAGATTGGATCACCGTTTTTTCCTCTAATGATGGTAATAGGTGTGGCGCTACAGGTTACTTTTTTGATGGAGTTAAATAGTGATTTGTGATCGCGGGCTACTGAGGCAGACTCCATCTCCTCAGCAACCCGCGACCACCACCCATCCTTACAGCGCCTCACGGCTCTCCGAACCTCCGAGCGAAGACTGCGGTAAACCTCCTCATTCTCTGACGTGGGATGCTGTAGGCGATGAGAGTGGGCCTGTCGCTTTTTCTCAATTAACCTGAACACCTCCTCCGTCAGCCAGGGTTCCCGGGGAGGTCTGGACCGCGTACCCAAAGCAGCCATTGCAGCTGCATGAGTCACAGTCTTAAACCTCGCCCATTTACCCTCGACATCAGGTGGAGTGGGGGACGATGCCAACCCCAGCTGCAAGCGATCATGAAATTCTCGCTTGCAACTTTCATCAGCTAACTTAGACCAGGCCACTTTTGGTTGGAATGGGATCCTGGGTGTACACCCACCACCGGAGTGGAAGAATGGCAGGCGCATCTTACAGATGACTAGTCGATGGTCAGAGGGCAGATCAGCTCCACGGTAGGTCCTGGTGTCAAGGACATGGGCTCGCATCCGCTGGTCCGTCACTATGTAGTCCAGCAGATGTTCTTGCTTGGACCCGGCATGCATCCATGATGTTGTGTGGATGCGCCGATGCCGGAAGAGCGTGTTGGTAATTACAAGCCCATGGGCTGCACAAAAATCTAGCAGCCTCCTACCGTTATTATTGAGCTGATCTGGCCCATGCCTTCCAATCACTCCAGACCAGGTGCCAGCATCATGACCAACTCGGGCATTGAAGTCACCCAACAAGATGACTCTGTCCCGAGTGGCCACTTTAGCCAGCACCTGTGACAGGAGGTCATAGAAAGCGTCCGACTCATCGGCTTTGCCTGCATCCCTCCACGGATGTTCGTCTTCGGTGGGGGCATAAGTAACCACGACCACCACTCCTCGCCTCTGGTTGATGGGAAGGCGAGCCCAAAGTATCCTGGGGCTTACAGCTTCCCACACCTCACCGCCACGCTCCCACGCCCCCTTCATTCTTTTGTTCAGAAGAAGAGCCACACCCTGTTGTTTGGCAGTCTCCTGCCCCGAGTAGAGGACTGTCCACCCCTCATGGTGGCAGGAGCCAGAACCGGTCCACCGGACCTCCTGAATGCCACAGAGATCCAGGCGGTACCGGTCCAGCTCCCGACAGAGGAGTGGCAGCCTCTCCTCCGCAGTGAGCGTTCGAACATTCCACGTGGCCATCCGCAATGGTTTTTCGTTGTTTCTGGAGGAGCCCCGAGGGTTAAAATTCAATCTCCTGGCTCCGCCAAATGGGGTTTGGTGACGTCACCGCCACTTAGTGGCGTATGGCGGTTGTTGTTGTTGTTGTAGTGTTCACACGTACAGACAGTGTATGAGTACACGTGTGTGCAGTGTTCACACGTACAGACAGTGTATGAGTACACGTGTGTACAGTGTTCACACGTACAGACAGTGTATGAGTACACGTGTGTGCAGTGTTCACACGTACAGACAGTGTATGAGTACACGTGTGTACAGTGTTCACACGTACAGACAGTGTATGAGTACACGTGTGTGCAGAGTTCACACGTACATACAGTGTATGAGTACACGTGTGTGCAGTGTTCACACGTACATACAAACAGTGTATGAGTACACGTGTGTGCAGTGTTCACACATACATACAGACAGTGTATGAGTACACGTGTGTGAATCCTCGTCTGGCCCGTGACCTCAGTCTAAGATTCAACTCTCACGGCGGGGACCTGTGCCCGGCTAGCGGAAGAGAGAGAGAGAGCGCGCGGTTCTTTCGCTTTGCGAAAGGGGTCGATGTAATCGTAGGTTACCCATCGGGACGGTCGACTGCGGGTTGAGGGAGGGGCGGGGGGATGAGGAGGGGTAGAGAGCGAGTCGCACGATGAAGCCCCTGCCTTACTCCACGTGTTGTTCAGCACGATGTCTTCAACTCCCTGCACGTGGAGCGAAACGTCGGACACCGTGCCGAACAACACGCGGGCACGACCAGGAAACGCGCCGCCACTCGTCAGCCGAAACCCACAGCCCTTGCCACCTTCGACGCCACTCGGAAACTTTCGTGATCTCCAAAAGGGAATAAGGGGGGGAGGCTCCCCAATCCCCCGGTGGACCCCCCCCGCCCCCACTCGTGCTGGGGGCAGGGGAGGGGTGGGGGTTGTGCGCGAGTCCGCGCTGCACGGGGCGATGTGTCCCTCCCGCCCGCGGCGGGGTCCAGCGACAGAAGAAATCTTGCATCAGCACGAGGGGTTCCGGTGAGGGGCGGGGGTGGTGGTGGCGTGGGGGAGGGGTGTAGGGTGGGGGCTGACCCCACTCGCGACATCGCCCTCCACAATCTGCACCGCGGCGGGCGACAATCGGAGCCGCTTGGCTTCGACAAACCTCTCGGCTCTGTCGGAGAGGCGCGAACCACGGCGCTCCTTCCCGCCTCCTCCTCCTCCTCAACCTCATCACCCCCCACGTCGTCGTCGTCGTCGTCATTCACCTCGACCTCTTCTGCTCCTCCACAGCGAGTCCCTGCACATCGTCATCCGCCTCTTCCTTTTGCGTCGTCGTCTTCCGCATCAGCACCCGGCACCTCCTCGACCTACACACCTCCCTCGTCCTCCTCCTGTTACCTGTGGCCTTCCCTCCTTCACCCCTCACCTGCCTGCTCTTTCACATCATCCTTCTATGCCTTCAGTTTACATCATCATCATCATCGTCGTCGACCGACACGACCTATTCCACCTCCACCTGCCCAATGTCATCTGTTTCTGCCTCCTGCTGCTCCACCTCCACTCCATGCACACTCCAGAGTGACCTTCCCCCTCTTCCCACGTTATCTTCAGCCCTCTCTCACACACCATCCTCCTCCTCAGCCTCATCATCATCATCATCCACGCACGCATCATCATCCTCATCTGCTTTCAAGTCATCTTCAACATCCGCCTGCACCTCTTCCTCGACCCCTCCCCCCTCCTTCCTCGCGAGCCCCGGATCCCCCCCCCCCCCCCCAGGGTCATTCCTCCACCCGCCCCGTGCCCGGGCCTTCTGGCCTCGGGCCGGGCGCGTCCCGCGGGCGGCTCGGCGCGGGTGGAGGGCTGGGTGGGGGGCTGGGTGGGGGGGAGCGGTGGGGGGAGGGGGGCAGCGGTGGGGGGAGGGGGGCTGGGTGGGGGGGAGCGGTGGGGGGAGGGGGGCTGGGTGGGGGAGGGGGGCTGGGTGGGGGGAGAGGGCGGGCGGATGGAGGTGCTCGAGTCGGGGCTCCATCCTCGCGCCGGGCGGCGAGAGGCGCGCGCGGGGGCTGGGGGGGGGCTGGGGGGGGCTGGGGGGGGGCTGAGCGCGCTAATTCGCGGCTAATCGCGTTTCACGGCCCGGCGGACGCGAATAATCCCAGCGAGTGTGGGGCGGCGAGCGGACTTAGCCCTGACCTGCATCTCTGCAGTGCGGCACGGAACAGCCCCCCCCCTCGCCATCCCTCCCCCATGCCTCCCCCCCCCGCACCAGCCCCGCTTAGGCGGTGCATACAGTGCTGGCTCGCGAGCTCCGCTAATGAATTTACAGCGGTAGCGGTGCGCGCGCCGCTGTTCAGTTGCAGCAACTTCAGTCGCGAGGCCTCCTCCTGCTGCTGCTGCTGCTCGGACGGGCCAGACGATTAATGAGTAGACGCAATACTCGTAATGGCAACGCAGCGACCAACAATCAAAGCTGCAATCAGTCACGGAGCGGGGGGGCGGGGCAGGGGGAGATCCCTCAGCCCCCCCCACAGCACGGAGGACCGTGGGGGCGGCGGGGGCAGAGCGGCGTGGGGAGATCCGCGAAACCGCGGGCACGACGGCTGTGGTGGCGGTGGTGGTGATGGTGGTGATCATGGTGGTGGTGATTGCGATGGTGATGATCAGGGTTAGTGATGGTGGCGGTGATGATGCTGATGGTGGTGATCATGGTGGTGATGGTAGTCGTGTTGATGGTGGTGGTGATAGGAGTGGTGATGGTGGTGGTGATGATGGTGGTGGTGATGATGGTAGTGGTGGTGGTGTGGATGGTAGTGGTGATCATGGTGGTGGTGATGATGATGGTGGTGGTGATGATGATGATGGTGGTGGTGATGATGATGGTGGTGGTGATGGTGGTAGTGGTGGTGGTGTGGATGGTAGTGGTGATTATGGTGGTGGTGGTGGTGATGATGATGGTGGTGGTGGTGGTGATTGCCGTGCTGCCGTTACCATCATTATCAGCGTTTCGTTCATTGCGCTACGAACCCGGCCACAAGAGTTGGATTCCCCGACCACGGCTAACATCAGTGGCGAGCTACAACTGATCCGCTCATGGCCCTCCCCACTTCACCAACCGGCGCTGCCCAGCGTAGTGAAGTGTGGTCAATCAACCCCCATTCACCGCCGTGGAAGGGATGAACCCTCCATCACCATCCAGCAGTGGATTGACGACGATGGTGCAGCAGACTCCCCCTGCAGGGTGCAGCTCCCTAGTGCATTGTTCCCGTTGCTCTCCATCCTCAATGATTGACAGGTCACCCCCCCCCCCCCGTGTAACCGGGACCCATCCCTGACAATGGGGGCCCTTGACTAGGGGGGGGCAGCCGGTTATTCACCAACATTGGACTCCTGCCAAGCCTGACTGCTGATGAGACATCGAATGTCGAAACCGGCCCACAGTTGAGCCAATGCTGCCGAGGTTGTGCACTGAGGCTGACGTGACGCGTGTGAGGCCCCCTTGACGTGTGTCCGTGTGGAGGAGGAGGGACAGCTGTGGACAGGAAGAGCGCAGTGGCCGTGTGTGTGTGAGCTGCCCGGCCCTTGGCCGGTGTGCAGAGGTCATCTTCCATCCCCTGCAGAGATCCCGTGGAGGTCGACCTGTCTGTGCGTCTGTGTCTGTGTGTGTCTGTGTGTCTTTGTGTGTGTCTGTGTGTGTGCGTGTGTTTGTCTTTGTGTGTTTGTGTGTCTCTGTGTGTGTCTTTGTGTCTCTGTGTGTGTCTGTTTGTCTGTGTGTGTCTTTGTGTGTTTGTCTTTGTGTGTATGTGTGTCTGTGTGTGTGTGTCTGTGTGTTTGTCTTTGTGTGTCTGTCTGTGTGTGTCTGTGTGTTTGTCTTTGTGTGTCTATCTGTGTGTGTTTGTGTGTCTCTGTGTGTGTCTGTGTCTGTGTGTGTCTGTGTGTCTCTGTGTTTGTCTTTGTATGTCTGCGGTATTGCAGCTGTTAGCACGCTGCTCACCGAACCTGGCAACCCGCGATCGATGCCCGCTCACGGTCAACACGAGTGACGATTATCTGAACCTATCCTGGGCCTTCCCTAGATCGACTAAGCCTCAAATGAGTACCTGGTGCGATGTGTAAACATCGCAACTGGGGAGACAAAGGCGGCCAGGCGTCGTGCTGACCACCCACCCCCTCGTGTACCATGCCAACCTTCATAGGTGCTCGCTAACAGCACTTTCCCCAAAAGTCTCTTGGGGCTATATGGGGGATCTTTGTGTCTGCATGTGGCGAGTGGTAGTGCAGCGGTTAGCGCGCTGCGCTAGGAACCCCGCGGACCCAGGTTCGATTCCTGCTCACGGCTAACACCAGTGACGATTATCTGAACCGTTCTTTGGACTCCCCTAGGTCGACTCAACATACAATTAGTACCTGGTGCGATGTGTAAATATTGCTACTGGGGATACAAAGGCGGCCGGGCGTGGTGTTGGCCACCCATCCTCTCGTGTGTCGTTCCGGCCTTTACAGAAGCTCGCTAACAGCACTTGCCCCAACAGTCTGTTAAGGCTAGACGGGGTATCTTTGTCTGTGTATCTCTGTGTATCTTGGAGTACAATGTTCGAGCACCGCTGGGGGTTTGTTGGGGAGAGGGGGGCGGGTGGGGGGTGGGGGGACACTGCGTCCCAGGTAGGGGGGCGGGGGGGGCGTCATGTGACATCATTATAAGGCAATTGGTGGGGGGAGGGGAGTTGGTGGGGGGGGTCGCGTTATTGATGATCGTGACTCCGGACTTGATAATGTCTGCGTGGGGTCAAGGGTTAACCTTCGTCATCCGCCGTATTGGCCGCGACACTGAATAAATCCACAGCCCACGCGCCCTGCCGCATCTCCAGATTGCATTGGGGTCCAGCGCGCCAGCATAGGGGGAGGAGGTGGGGGGAGATAAATAGGGTGGGACTAGGGGGCGGGGCGGGGTGTTTTGCATTGCAAATTCGAGGACTCGCGTGGAATGGATTTGTGATCGTGTGGGCGGATGGGTGAGCGAGTGAGCGAGCGTGCGTAAAGTGTGTGGGTAAGCGATGGAGTGTGCAATGAGTGAGTCGTCTTGGTGAGCTTGTGCGGGTGAGTGGGTGGGTGGGTGAGTATGCGTGTGTCTTACGTGAGTTCGTGTAGCGGTGTGTGTGTGTGTGCGTATATAAGTGAGTTTGGGTGAGTGTCTGGGTGAGTGTATGAGTGAGTGAGTGAGTGTGAATGTGAATAAGGGCATTGGTGAGTTTGTAGAAGAGTGGGTTGCGTGTGGGTGAGTGAAGGGGGAGCAGTCGGGCAGTGTTCATGATGAGCAACTTCGTCATCGTCTGTGGGCAGGTCGCGTCTGACAACGAAGCGAATATCTCGGTGAGCTTCAACTGGTCAAATAAAAGTAGTTTCGTTTTATTCGTATATTTTGTCAGTGATTTTTTTACATTTCCTATACGATGCACTCCTATCGTGTTTTTGTTTGTGTATTGTTTGTTGTTATCACGTTCTAACCCTCCATGATAAATAAATAAATAAAGAGTCTGCATCTGAACCCGGCGACCTGAGTTCGTCCTCCGGTCAGGGCCAACTTCAGCGACAAAGAGCTGCCGGGTGCGGTGAGTAAACATTGACACCAGAGATACAAAGACGTCCGGGCGTGTTGCTGGTCACACCACCACCACCTCGTATGCCATGCTGACCTTCGCGAACGGCACTGTCCCAACAGCCAGCACTATTATAACAGTGATCTCTGTCTTGGCCTGAGGGTAACGATTGTGTATGGACGAGTGTATTAAGTGTCTATGTCCGTGACAGAGTGCACGTGTGAGTGTATGAGTATGGTCTGGTGAGCGTATTGGTGAGTATACCGGTGAGTGTATGAGTATGAGGGTGAGTGAATGTGGATGGGTGAGTGCCCGTGTACGAGTGCACGGGCGAGTGAGTGCGTGTGAGTATATACGTGAATGGCTAAGTGAGGGAGTGTATGCGTATACAGGTGATTGTGTGCACGGGTGAGTGAGTGCGTGTGAGTATATACGTGCATGGCTAAGTGAGGGAGTGTATGCGTATACAGGTGATTGTGTGCACGGGTGAGTGAGTGCCCGGGCGAGTGAGTGCACTCGTGTGTGAGTGCACAGCTGAAGCAAGCTTGCGTGTGCCCGTGTGTGAGTGTGTGAGTGCACAGCTGAAGCAAGCTTGCGTGTGCCCGTGAGCGAGTGCGCCTGACAGAGCGCGTGGATGCGCGCCAGCCCCCCGCCCCCCCTCCACACGACCCCATCGCCGTGGCGCGGTGCGACCCCCACGCCGTGCGGCATATGCGAGTCCATCTGACGACGGACGTCCCTCGCCGCTCCGACCTGGCGCCGCAGTCCGAGCCGAGCGCCCCGCGTGCGGCGCGTGTCTCCGCGTCGAGCGCGGCCGGCGTCCTAGGAAGGTTCCCGTCCCACGCGGGGCCCGCGTGAGATGCGAGACGACCGCGGAGGGCATGCAGGGGGAGGGGGTGCAAGAGAGAAACGCTCGCCTCGTCGTGCGCTTGCTTAGGCGTTACACACGGAATTACGCATTTCCGACAGAGGTAATTTGGTCTGATCGGCCAATACGGGGTCTCTTCATTTCTTCTCGTGTTGGCAGCGCCTTAACATTTCGTGCGCTCGCTGATGCCTAAGAAATGTAATTACCGCCACCATATGCCGGATTACGCTGGGGCTGGCATCTGGCAAACGAGCGGGGAGCGGCGCCCGCGCGGTGAGAGACGCGGAGCCCGTGGGTCCCGGGGACGTGGGGACGGGTGGAGGAGGTGAGGGCGCGGGGGGAGGGGTGGGGGGGGTGAGGGTGTGTGAGGTGAGGGTGTGGGGTGAGGGTGTGTGGGGTGAGGGTGTGTGAGGTGAGGGTGTGGAGTGAGGGTGTGTGGGGTGAGGGTGTGGGGATAGGGTGTGTGGGGTGAGGGTGTGTGGGGTGAGGGTGTGTGAGGTGAGGGTGTGGGGTGAGGGTGTGTGGGGTGAGGGTGTGTGAGGTGAGGGTGTGGAGTGAGGGTGTGTGGGGTGAGGGTGTGTGAGGTGAGGGTGTGGAGTGAGGGTGTGTGGGGTGAGGGTGTGGGGATAGGGTGTGTGGGGTGAGGGTGTGTGAGGTGAGGGTGTGTGGGGTGAGGGTGTGTGAGGTGAGGGTGTGTGGGGTGAGGGTGTGTGGGGTGAGGGTGTGTGAGGTGAGGGTGTGGAGTGAGGGTGTGTGGGGTGAGGGTGTGTGGGGTGAGGGTGTGGGGTGAGGGTGTGGGGATAGGGTGTGGGGGGTGAGGGAGTGTGGGGTGAGGGGTGGGGGGTGAGGGTGGGGGTGAGGGTGTGTGAGGTGAGGGTGTGGGGTGAGGGGGTGTGGGGTGAGGGTGTGTGAGGTGAGGGAGTGTGGGGTGAGGGGTGGGGGGTGAGGGTGTGTGGGGTGAGTGAGGTGAGGGTGTGGAGTGAGGGTGTGTGGGGTGAGGGTGTGGGGATAGGGTGTGTGGGGTGAGGGTGTGTGAGGTGAGGGTGTGGAGTGAGGGTGTGTGGGGTGAGGGTGTGGGGATAGGGTGTGTGGGGTGAGGGTGTGTGAGGTGAGGGTGTGTGGGGTGAGGGTGTGGGGTGAGGGTGTGTGGGGTGAGGGTGTGGGGTGAGGATGTGTGAGGTGAGGGTGTGGGGGGTGAGGGAGTGTGGGGTGAGGGGTGGGGGGTGAGGGTGGGGGGTGAGGGTGTGGGGTGAGGGTGTGTGGGGTGAGGGTGTGTGAGGTGAGGGTGTGGAGTGAGGGTGTGTGGGGTGAGGGTGTGGGGATAGGGTGTGTGGGGTGAGGGAGTGTGGGGTGAGGGGTGGGGGGTGAGGGTGGGGGTGAGGGTGTGTGGGGTCAGGGTGTGGGGTGAGGATGTGTGAGGTGAGGGTGTGGGGGGTGAGGGAGTGTGGGGTGAGGGGTGGAGTGTGAGGGTGGGGGTGAGGGTGTGTGGGGTGAGGGTGTGGGGTGAGGATGTGTGAGGTGAGGGTGTGGGGGGTGAGGGAGTGTGGGGTGAGGGGTGGGGGGTGAGGGTGGGGGTGAGGGTGTGTGGGGTGAGGGTGTGGGGTGAGGATGTGTGAGGTGAGGGTGTGGGGGGTGAGGGAGTGTGGGGTGAGGGGTGGGGGGTGAGGGTGGGGGTGAGGGTGTGGGGTGAGGGTGTGTGGGGTGAGGATGTGTGGGGTGAGGGTGTGGGGGGTGAGGGAGTGTGGGGTGAGGGGTGGGGGGTGAGGGTGGGGGTGAGGGTGTGTGGGGTGAGGATGTGTGAGGTGAGGGTGTGGGGGGTGAGGGAGTGTGGGGTGAGGGGTGGGGGGTGAGGGTGGGGGTGAGGGTGGGGGTGAGGGTGTGTGGGGTGAGGGTGTGGGGTGAGGATGTGTGAGGTGAGGGTGTGGGGGGTGAGGGAGTGTGGGGTGAGGGGTGGGGGGTGAGGGTGGGGGTGAGGGTGGGGGTGAGGGTGTGTGGGGTGAGGGTGTGGGGTGAGGGAGTGTGGGGTGAGGGGTGGGGGGTGAGGGTGGGGGGTGAGGGTGGGGGTGAGGGTGTGTGGGGTGAGGGTTTGGGGTGAGGATGTGTGAGGTGAGGGTGTGGGGGGTGAGGGAGTGTGGGGTGAGGGGTGGGGGGTGAGGGTGGGGGTGAGGGTGTGGGGTGAGGGTGTGTGGGGTGAGGCTGTGGGGG
Organism: Lampetra planeri; assembly: GCF_965212315.1. Lineage (NCBI taxonomy): Eukaryota > Metazoa > Chordata > Hyperoartia > Petromyzontiformes > Petromyzontidae > Lampetra > Lampetra planeri. The sequence continues at coordinate 12,244,325 of NC_136132.1, forward strand.
TGAGGATGGGGGGGGTGAGGATGGGGGGGTGAGGATGGTGGGTGAGGATGGGGGGGTGATGATGGGGGGGTGAGGATGGGGGTGAGGATGAGAGGTGAGGGTGTGGGGGTGATGATGGGGGGTGAGGATGGGGGGTGAGGATGGGGGGGTGAGGATGGGGGGGTGAAGATGGGGGGGGGGTGAGGGTGAGGATGGGGGTGAGGATGGGGGGTGAGAATGGGGGGGGTGAGGTGGGGGGGTGAGGGTGAGGATGGGGGGTGAGGATGGGGGGGTGACGTTATTTCGCACGCGTGTGCTGTCATTAACGTCCAATTGATAACTTTTTTTCCATAGAATTTGTTCTGCCGGTCCAAACTGCTGCAGGTAAAACATGAATACTGATATCTGTATAAATGGTTGAATCTGGTTATGTAATTTCCGCTCACTTCGTGCTGTCTCGCGTCATCTTAAACTCGCGTCGTGAAGAAACGAAAAACCCCGGCGCGGCGACTGATGGGGAATGTGACGTCAGTCGGGAGTTGAAGCCCACGTGCGAACTCCGCGCTCCTCACATTCGCTCATCCTGCTGCTGCGGTGGCAGCGGCGGCGCGGTGTCTCTGACGAGGACGAGGAGGCGGCGAGGTCGGGTCTTGCCGAGAGAGAGCGAGTGAGAGAGATTCCGGGGGACCTCACCCGTGCGGGTTCCAACCGCGGATGCAAACCACGCAACGGGTGGAATGCCGCGAGGCGAACTCAACCTCGTGGCTCCTCCGCGTTGCTCTGCCTCGTCAGAGGATTGGGGTCGAGCACGGGGCCCACGAGTGAACCAATCCCCGGTTTCAATGATCGGTCTCTCCGCCCTTAAGCTGCTTGCAACAACGCGGAGACACTGAGACACTGGGACACTGAGACACTGAGACACTGGGACACTGAGACACTGGGACACTGGGACACTGAGACACTGGGACACTGAGACACTGAGACACTGGGACACTGGGACACTGAGACACTGGGACAATGGGACACTGAGACACTGGGACACTGAGACACTGGGACACTGGGACACTGGGACACTGAGACACTGAGACACAGGGACACTGAGACACTGAGACACTGGGACACTGAGACACTCAGACACAAGGACACTGGTACACTGGGACACTGAGACACTGGGACACTGAGACACTCAGACACAGGGACACTGGTACACTGGGACACTGAGACACTGAGACACTGGGACACTGGGACACTGGAACACTGAGACACTGGGACACCGAGACACTGAGACACAGGGACACTGAGACACTGAGACACCGGGACACTGAGACACTGAAACACTGGGACACTGGGACATTGACACACTGGGACACTGGGACACTGAGACACTGAGGCACTGAGACACTGAGACACTGGGACACTGGGACACTGGGACACTGAGACACTGGGACACTGGGACATTGGGACACTGAGACACTGGGACACTAGAACACTGAGACACTAGGACACTGAGACACTGGGACACTGAGACACTGGGACACTGGGACATTGGGACATTGGGACACTGAGACACTGAGACACTGGGACACTGAGACACTGATACACTGGGGCACTGAGACACTGAGACACTGGGACACTGGGACATTGGGACACTGAGACACTGGGACACTGGGACACTGGGACACTGAGACACTAGGACACTGAGACACTGGGACACTGGGACACTGAGACGCTGGGACACTGGGACATTGGGACACTGAGACACTGAGACACTGGGACACTGGGACACTGGGACACTGAGACACTAGGACACTGAGACACTGGGACACTGGGACACTGAGACGCTGGGACACTGGGACATTGGGACACTGAGACACTGAGACACTGGGACACTGAGACACTGATACACTGGGGCACTGAGACACTGAGACACTGAGACACACTGGGACACTGGGACACTGGGACACTGAGACACTGAGATACTGAGACACTGGGACATTGGGACACTGAGACACTGGGACACTGGGACACTGAGACACTGAGAGACTGAGACACTGGGACACTGGGACATTGACATACTGAGACACTGGGACACTGAGACACTGAGACACTGGGACACTGAGACACTGCGACACTGGGACACTGAGACACTGAGACACTGGGACACTCGGACACTGAGACACTGAGAAACTGGGACACTGAGACACTGGGACACTGGGACACTGAGACACTGGGACACTGGGACACTGAGACACTGGGACACTGAGACACTGAGACACTGGGACACTGGGACACTTGGACACTGAGACACTGGGACACTGGGACACTGAGACAGTGAGCCACTGGGACACTGGAACACTGAGACACTGGGACACTGAGACACTGAGACACTGGGACACTGAGACACTGAGACACTGGGACACTGAGACACTGGGACACTTGGACACTGAGACACTGAGAGACTGAGACACTGGGACACTGAGACACTGGGACACTGAGACACTGGGACACTGAGACACTGAGACACTGGGACACTGAGAAACTGGGACACTGAGACACTGGGACACTGGGACACTGAGACACTGGGACACTGGGACACTGAGACACTGGGACACTGAGACACTGAGACACTGGGACACTAGGACACTGAGACACTGAGACACTGGGACACTGAGACACTGGGAAACTGGGACACTGATACACTGAGACACTGGGACACTGGGACACTGGGACACTGGGACACTGAGACACTGAAACACTGAGACACTGGGACACTGGGACACTGAGACACTGGGACACTGAGACACTGGGACACTGAGACACTGGGACACTGGGACACTGAGACACTGGGACACTGAGACACTGAGACACTGGGACACTGGGACACTAGGACACTGAGACACTGGGACACTGGGACACTGAGACAGTGAGATACTGGGACACTGGGACACTCAGACACTGGGACACTGGGACACTAGGACACTGGTACACTGGGACACTGAGACACTGGGAAACTGAGACACTGGGACACTGGGACACTGAGACACTGAGACACAGGGACACTGAGACACTGAGACACTGGGACACTGAGACACTCAGACACAGGGACACTGGTACACTGGGACACTGAGACACTGAGACACTGGGACACTGAGACACTGAGACACTGGGACACTGGGACACTGGGACACTGAGACACTGGGACACTGAGACACTGGGACACCGAGACACTGAGACACAGGGACACTGAGACACTGAGACACTGGGACACTGAGACACTGAAACACTGGGACACTGGGACATTGACACACTGGGACACTGGGACACTGGGACACTGAGACACTGAGGCACTGGGACACTGAGACACTGAGACACTGGGACACTGGGACACTGGGACACTGAGACACTGGGACACTGGGACATTGGGACACTGAGACACTGGGACACTGGGACACAGAGACACTAGGACACTGAGACACTGGGACACTGGGACACTGAGACACTGGGACACTGGGACATTGGGACACTGAGACACTGGGACACTGGGACACTGAGACACTAGGACACTGAGACACTGGGACACTGGGACACTGAGACACTGGGACACTGGGACATTGGAACACTGAGACACTGAGACACTGGGACACTGAGACACTGGGGCACTGAGACACTGAGACACTGAGACACACTGAGACACTGAGACACTGGGACACTGGGACACTGGGACACTGAGACACTGAGATACTGAGACACTGGGACATTGGGACACTGAGACACTGGGACACTGGGACACTGAGACACTGAGACACAGGGACACTGAGACACTGGGACACTGAGACACTGAGGCACTGGGACACTGAGACACTGAGACACTGGGACACTGGGACACTGGGACACTGAGACACTGGGACACTGGGACATTGGGACACTGAGACACTGGGACACTGGGACACTGAGACACTAGGACACTGAGACACTGGGACACTGAGACACTGGGACACTGGGACATTGGGACACTGAGACACTGGGACACTGGGACACTGAGACACTAGGACACTGAGACACTGGGACACTGGGACACTGAGACGCTGGGACACTGGGACATTGGGACACTGAGACACTGAGACACTGGGACACTGAGACACTGATACACTGGGGCACTGAGACACTGAGACACTGAGACACACTGAGACACTGGGACACTGGGACACTGAGACACTGAGATACTGAGACACTGGGACATTGGGACACTGAGACACTGGGACACTGGGACACTGAGACACTGGGACACTGAGACACTGAGACACTGAGACACTGGGACACTGAGACACTGAGACACTGAGACACTGGGACACTGAGACACTGCGACACTGGGACACTGAGACACTGAGACACTGAGACACTGGGACACTCGGACACTGAGACACTGAGAAACTGGGACACTGAGACACTGGGACACTGGGACACTGAGACACTGGGACACTGGGACACTGAGACACTGGGACACTGAGACACTGAGACATTGGGACACTGGGACACTTGGACACTGAGACACTGGGACACTGGGACACTGAGACAGTGAGACACTGGGACACTGAGACACTGGGACACTGAGACACTGAGACACTGGGACACTGAGACACTGAGACACTGGGACACTGGGACACTGAGACACTGGGACACTTGGACACTGAGACACTGAGAGACTGAGACACTGGGACACTGAGACACTGGGACACTGAGACACTGGGACACTGAGACACTGAGACACTGGGACACTGAGACACTGAGACACTGGGACACTGGGACACTGAGACACTGGGACACTTGGACACTGAGACACTGAGAGACTGAGACACTGGGACACTGAGACACTGGGACACTGAGACACTGGGACACTGAGACACTGAGACACTGGGACACTGAGAAACTGGGACACTGAGACACTGGGACACTGGGACACTGAGACACTGGGACACTGGGACACTGAGACACTGGGACACTGACACACTGAGACACTGGGACACTGAGACACTGGGAAACTGGGACACTGATACACTGAGACACTGGGACACTGAGACACTGGGACACTGGGACACTGAGACACTAGGACACTGAGACACTGGGACACTGGGACACTGAGACACTGGGACACTGGAACATTGGGACACTGAGACAGTGAGACACTGGGACACTGAGACACTGAGACACTGGGACACTGAGACACTGAGACACTGAGACACACTGAGACACTGAGACACTGGGACACTGGGACACTGGGACACTGGGACACTGGGACACTGAGACACTGAGACACTGAGACACTGGGACATTGGGACACTGAGACACTGGGACACTGGGACACTGAGACACTGAGACACAGGGACACTGAGACACTGAGACACTGGGACACTGAGACACTCAGACACAGGGACACTGGTACACTGGGACACTGAGACACTGAGACACTGGGACACTGAGACACTGAGACACTGAGACACTGGGACACTGGGACACTGGGACACTAAGACACTGGGACACTGAGACACTGGGACACCGAGACACTGAGACACAGGGACACTGAGACACTGAGACACTGAGACACTGGGACACTGAGACACTGAAACACTGGGACACTGGGACATTGACACACTGGGACACTGAGACACTGGGACACTGGGACACTGGGACACTGGGACACTGAGACACTGAGGCACTGGGACACTGAGACACTGAGACACTGGGACACTGGGACACTGAGACAATAGGACACTGAGACACTGGGACACTGGGACACTGAGACACTGGGACACTGGGACATTGGGACACTGAGACACTGAGACACTGGGACACTGAGACACTGAGACACTGAGACACTGAGACACACTGAGACACTGGGACACTGGGACACTGGGACACTGAGACACTGAGATACTGAGAGACTGGGACATTGGGACACTGAGACACTGGGACATTGAGACACTGAGAGACTGAGACAATGGGACACTGGGACATTGACATACTGAGACACTGGGACACTGAGACACTGATACACTGAGACACTGGGACACTGAGACACTGCGACACTGAGACACTGAGACACTGAGACACTGGGACACTGGGACACTGAGACACTGATAAACTGGGACACTGAGACACTGGGACACTGGGACACTGAGACACTGGGACACTGAGACACTGAGACACTGGGATACTGAGACACTGAGATACTGGGACACTGGGACACTGAGACACTGGGACACTGAGACACTGAGACACTGGGACACTGAGACACTGATACACTGGGACACTGGGACACTGAGGCACTGGGACACTGGGATACTGGGACACTGAGACACTGAGAGACTGAGACACTGGGACACTGAGACACTGGGACACTGAGACACTGGGACACTGAGACACTGAAACACTGGGACACTGAGACACTGGGACACTGGGATACTGAGACACTGGGACACTGAGACACTGAAACACTGAGACACTGGGACACTGAGACACTGAGAAACTGGGACACTGAGACACTGGTACACTGAGACACTGGGACACTGGGACACTGAGACACTGGGACACTGAAACACTGGGACACTGGGACACTGGGACACCGAGACACTGAGACACTGAGACACTGGGACACTGGGACACTGAGACACTGGGACACTGAGACACTGGGACACTGGGACACGGAGACACTGAGACACTGGGACACTGAGACACTGAGACACTGGGACACTGACAAACTGGGACACTGGGACACTGATACACTGAGACACTGGGACACTGAGACACTGGGACACTGAGACACTGGGACACTGAGACACTGGGACACCGAGACACTGAGACACAGGGACACTGAGACACTGAGACACTGAGACACTGAGATACTGAAACACTGGGACACTGGGACATTGACACACTGGGACACTTTGACACTGGAACACTGAGACACGGGGACACTGTGACACTGGGACACTGGGACACTGGGACACTGACACACTGACACACTGGGACACTGGGACACTGAGACACTGGGACACTGGGACACTGATACACTGGGACACTGGGACACTGAGACACTGGGACACTGAGACACTGGGGCACTGAGACACGGGGACACTGTGACACTGAGACACGGGGACACTGTGACACTGGGACACTGAGACACTGGGACACTGACACACTGACACACTGGGACACTGGGACACTGAGACACTGGGACACTGGGACACTTAGACACTGGGACACTGAGACACTGGGACACTGAGACACTGGTACACTGAGACACTGGGACACTGGGACACTGAGACACTGGGACACTGAAACACTGGGACACTGGGACACTGGGACACTGGGACACCGAGACACTGAGACACTGAGACACTGGGACACTGGGACACTGAGACACTGGGACACTGAGACACTGGGACACTGGGACACGGAGACACTGAGACACTGGGACACTGAGACACTGAGACACTGGGACACTGACAAACTGGGACACTGGGACACTGATACACTGAGACACTGGGACACTGAGACACTGGGACACTGAGACACTGGGACACTGAGACACTGGGACACCGAGACACTGAGACACAGGGACACTGAGACACTGAGACACTGAGACACTGGGACACTGAGACACTGAAACACTGGGACACTGGGACATTGACACACTGGGACACTGGGACACTGGAACACTGAGACACGGGGACACTGTGACACTGGGACACTGGGACACTGACACACTGACACACTGACACACTGGGACACTGGGACACTGAGACACTGGGACACTGGGACACTGATACACTGGGACACTGGGACACTGAGACACTGGGACACTGAGACACTGGGGCACTGAGACACGGGGACACTGTGACACTGAGACACGGGGACACTGTGACACTGGGACACTGAGACACTGGGACACTGACACACTGACACACTGGGACACTGGGACACTGAGACACTGGGACACTGGGACACTGAGACACTGGGACACTGAGACACGGGGACACTGTGACACTGGGACACTGACACACTGACACACTGGGACACTGGGACACTGAGACACTAGGACACTGGGACACTGAGACACTAGGACACTGGGACACTGGGACACTGAGACACTGGGACACTGAGGCACTGAGACACTGGGGCACTGAGACACTGAGACACTGGGACACTGAGACACTGGGACACTGAGACACTGGAACACTGGGACACTGAGACACTGGGACACTGAGACACTGGGACACTGGGACACTGAGACACTGGGACACTGGGACACTGAGACACTGGGACACTGGGACACTGGGACACTGAGACACTGGGACACTGAGACACTGGGACACTGAGACACTGGGACACTGGGACACTTAGACACTGGGACACTGGGACACTGAGACACTGGGACACTGAGACACTGGGACACTGGGACACTGGGACACTGAGACACTGAGACACTGAGACACTGAGACACTGGGACACTGAGACACTGGGACACTTAGACACTGGGACACTGGGACACTGGGACACTGAGACACTGAGACACTGGGACACTGGGACACTGAGACACTGGGACACTGAGACACTGGGACACTGGGACACTGAGACACTGGGACACTGGGACACTGGGACACTGGGACACATTTAGACACTGGGACACTGACACACTGGGACACTGGGACACTTAGACACTGAGACACTGGGAAACTGAGACACTGAGACACTGGGACACTGGGACACTGAGACACTGGGACACTGAGACACTGGGACACTGGGACACGGAGACACTGGAACACTGACAAACTGGGACACTGGGACACTGGGACACTGGGACACTGAGACACTGGGACACTGAGACACTGAGACACTGGGATACTGAGACACTGAGACACCCCCCCCCATCCCTCAAATATTCATGGCTAGGGTAGCGATTTCCTGCACGCGGCTGTCTCGTTCAGATGTCGAGTGGAGCAATTCATGGGCTTATCATTAAAATTACGAATCGCGTAGCTGGCGGCCAACAACAATTCCCCACACACGGATTGGACAACATCATCAGCCACGATCAAACCACTCCATAACATTCAAATACACGGATCACAGCAATACACCACTCATCGGCTTGTCGCCATCAACAATCAACATCATCATCATCACACCACTGTTCTTGTCATTGCAATATTAATGGTGTAACAATTCGCTACGCGAGTAGCAAAGCACTTCTCTGACATGCCGTGTCCATACCGATCCCCCCGTGTGGCCCTCGCCGACTGTTGGTACAGGTGAAGGCCAGGGCCGCACACAGGGGGCGGTGGGTGACCAGCACCATGCCCGGCGATGTTTACACATCGCACCAAGTACTCGTTTAAGACTGAGTCGACCTAGGGGAGGCCCAGACTTGGTTGAGATAATCGTCACTGGTGTTGCCCATGAGTAAGAATCGAACTCGGGTCGCCGGGTTCGTAGCGCATCACGATAACTGCTAGGCCACCGCTCCCCACACACTACACACACACTACGCACACTACACACACACTGCACACACTACACACACACACTACACACACACTACACACACACTGCACACACTACACACACACACTACACACACACACACTACACACACACTACACACACACTACACACACTACACACACACTGCACACACACTCTACACACCAGAGGTGTGGACTCGAGTCATGTGACTTGGACTCGAGTCAGACTCGAGTCATGAATTTGATGACTTGCGACTCGACTTGGACTTGCATAACAATGACTTTGTCCCACCTATGAGATGTGGACTCGAGTCATGTGACTTGGACTCGAGTCAGACTCGAGTCATGAATTTGATGACTTGCGACTCGACTTGGACTTGCATAACAATGACTTTGTCCCACCTCTGCTACACACACACACTACACACACACTACACACACTACACACACTACACACACACACTACACACACACTACACACACACACTACACACACACTACACACACTACACACACACACTGCACACACTACACACACTACACACACACACTACACACATACTACACACACACTACATACACACACTACACACACACTACACACACTACACACACACACCACACACACACACTACACACACACACACCCACACACACACACACACACACACACCACACACACCCACACACCACACACACAACACCCACACACCACACACACCACACACTACACACACACACATACACACACTACACACACACTACACACACACACACACACACTACACACACACACACACACACCCACCACACACACACACACACACCCACTACACACACACACACACACACTACCACACACACAACCACACACTACACACACACACTACACACACACACACACACCCACACACCACACACACACACACACACACACACCACACACACACACTACACACACACACACACACACCACACACTACACCACATCACACACACACACATACACACACTACACACACCTACACCACACTACACACACACACCACACTACACACACACTACACACACACTACAACACACATACACACACACTACACACCACACTACACACACACACACACACACACACCCACACACACTACACACACTACACTACACACACTACACACACACACTACACACACTACACACACACACTACACACATACTACACACACTACATACACACACTACATACACACATTACACACACACTACACACACACACTACACACACTACACACACACTACACACACTACACACACACACTACACACACTACACACACTACACACACACACTACACACACTACACACACACTACACACACTACACACACACACTACACACACTACACACACACTACACACACACACTACACACACTACACACACACTACACACACTACACACACACTACACACACTACACACACACTACACACACACTACACACACACACTACACACACTACACACAATACACACACTACACACACACACTACACACACTACACACACACTACACACACTACACACACACACTACACACACTACACACACTACACACACACACTACACACATACTACACACACACTACATACACACACTACATACACACACTACACACACACTACACACACTACACACACTACACACACACACTACACACATACTACACACACACTACAAACACACATTACATACACACACTACACACACTACACACACACACTACACACACACTACACACACACACTACACACACTACACACTACACACACTACACACACTACACACACTACACACACACACTACACACATACTACACACACTACATACACACACTACATACACACACTACACACACACACTACACACACTACACACACACACTACACACACTACACACACTATACACACACTACACACACTACACACACACACTACACACATACTACACACACACTACATACACACACTACATACACACACTACACACACACTACACACACACTACACACACACTACACACACACTACACACACTACGCACACACTACATTGGTTGACTGATGATTGATTGGTTGACTGAGCGCCGTGTGAATCCGTGAGCCGCACGCGGGGCTCGTGAGTCGGGACGATGGCTCGTGGCTCGATGGGGGTCGGCGGCGGCTCCGTCGGCTGCGAGCCGTGGACGCGGAGCAGCCCCAGGGAGCCTCGAGCCGCGGCCACGTGCAGCGAGAGACGTCGACGACGACGATGATGGCGATGATGATGACGATGATGATGACGATGATGATGACGATGATGATGACGATGATGGTGATAACAACGAGGTCGATGACAATTGACCCGAGCGGGTTGACGATTTGTCACGATTCCTGATCTCGACTCTTGAGCGCCCCGTTTGTTTTTGTTTTAATGGCGAGTTCGTTTACGTCTCTCGGTCCACGCTGTTCCGTTTATCGGAATTAGCAAAAAACTCAACAGGAATCTATGTTCACGCTCACCCATTCGGCGCATGATGTGAGCACAGCGATATGTTCCAATCGATGAGTATATGCGTGGCATCGCTACGATTCTAATGACCGGCACAGGGATACGATGACGGGGTGAGATCAATCCCCTCGACTGCCCGATCCGTCTGGATCCCCCATCCTCGGGCCGTCGGTGCTGGCGACTCCCTGCCCCTGCCCCTAATTTGGTCTCCCCCCCCCCACTCTGCCTGACTGCCTCGCTCTATAAATACCCCCTGCGTTTATTGTGCGGCATCTTGAGATGCGGTCGCATTAAGGGGCCGTAAAATCCGCATTCTATTGCGCATATCCAAGGATTACGACGACGCCGCTTGCGGTGATTCCCACAGGACCCTGGGGAGAGACGGAGCGTCACCCCCCCCCCCGGGGTCGAGCCTGGGGGCTGGGGGCTGTGGGCTGGGGGCTGTGGGCTCGGGGCTGTGGGCTGGGAGTGTAGGCTGTGGGCAGTGGGCTGTGGGCTGGGGGTGTAGGCTGTGGGCTCGGGGCTGTGGGCTGTGGGCTGGGGGCTGTGGGCTGGGGGCTGTAGGCTGTGGGCTGGGGGCAGTGGGCTGTGGGCTGGGTGTGTAGGCTGTGGGCTGGGGGCTGTGGGCTGGGGGCTGTGGGCTGGGGGTGTGGGCTGGGGCTGTGGACTGGGGGCTGTGGGCTGTAGGCTGTGGTCTGTGGGCTGTGGGCTGGGGGTGTGGGCTGTGGGCTGGGGCTGTAGGCGGGCGAGGTTGACCTTGAGGGGCTACAATAAATACAGCAATTGGCCCCTGGGACACTCCTGCTGCTGCCCCCAGCCCCTGCACCCAGCCCCAGCCCCGCTCCCTCCCCCCCCTCGCTGCGTCTCCCCTCCAGCAGCGCGGCACCGCAGACTCCGGGGGGCGCAGCACTCGCTCTGTCTCTCTCTCTCGTTCTCTCTCTCTCGCTCTCTCTCACGCTGGCTTCCTGTATATCATCTGCCGCTCGATACGGTAATCCCGCTAATGGGCGTGATGCATTACAGCGGCGTGGCGGGAGGCGAGGCCCCGCTGACAGCTCGGAGTCCCGCGCCGCGCGAAGACCCCGTGGCCGGGTAGCGCCGGGGGAGGAGGAGGGGGGAGGAGGAGGGGGGGGGGAGGGGGAGGAGGAGGAGGGGGGGGGGGAGGGGGGGAGGAGGAAGGGGGGAGGAGGAGGAGGGGGAGTAGGAGGGGAAGGAGGAGGGGGAGGAGGAGGAGGGGGAGGAGGAGGAGGAGGGGGGGGGGGAAGGGGGGGAGGAGTAGGGGGGGGAGAAGGAGGGGAGGAGGAGGAGGGGGGTGGAGGAGGAGGGGTAGGAGGAGGGGGGAGGAGGGGGCGGAGGAGGAGGAGGAGGGGGGAGGGGGAGGAGGAGGAGGAGGAGGGGGGGGGAGGAAGGGGGGAGGAGGAAGGGTAGGAGGAGGGGGAGGAGGGGGGGGAGGAGGAGGGGGAGGAGGAGGAGGGGGGAGGAGGGGGGGAGGAGGAAGGGTAGGAGGAGGGGGGAGGAGGGGGCGGAGGAGGAGGAGGAGGGGGGAGGAGGAGGAGGAGGAGGGGGGGAGGAAGGGTAGGAGGAGGGGGGAGGAGGGGGGAGAGGAGGAGGAGGGGGAGGAGGAGGTGGAGGGGGAGGAGGAGGAGGGGGTGGAGGAGAGGGAGGAGGGGGAGGAGGAGGGGGGGAGGAGGGGGAGGAGGAGGGGGGAGGAGGATGGGGGAGGAGGGGGGGGAGGAGGAGGGGGAGGAGGAGGAGGGGGGAGGAGGGGGGGAGGAGGAAGGGTAGGAGGAGGGGGGAGGAGGGGGCGGAGGAGGAGGAGGAGGGGGGAGGAGGAGGAGGAGGAGGGGGGGAGGAAGGGTAGGAGGAGGGGGGAGGAGGGGGGGAGAGGAGGAGGAGGGGGAGGAGGAGGTGGAGGGGGAGGAGGAGGAGGGGGTGGAGGAGAGGGAGGAGGGGGAGGAGGAGGGGGGGAGGAGGGGGAGGAGGAGGGGGGAGGAGGATGGGGAGGAGGGGGGGAGGAGGAGGGGGTGGGGAGGAGGAGGGGGGGGAGGAGGCGATGGGGGAGAGGGACGGGGTGAGCAGTGGGTGATGGTCGGGCCGATCATCCATCGCCCCGGGAGTTGGCAGGGTTAATGCTCTGCTCATGGGAGTAGATCGCGCGCGTGTGCGTGTGCCCACGCGCGCACACACTGCCCACACACACACATTGTACACACATATACTGCACACACACTGCAAACACACACAATCTACTACACATACACACTGCACACACGAACACTGCACACACATAATTGACACACATAAACTGCACGCACACACAATGTAAACACGCCCATACTGCACTCACACTGCAAACACACGCAATGCACTCCGTACACACAGACACACAGTGCACACGCACACACACACTGTAAACTTCCACACACTGTAAACTCCCTCACTGTAAACTCCCACACTGTAAACTCCCACATGCTCGGGGTGTAATTAATTGCTGCTGCTTTGGCTACTAAACATAATTAAATTGAACTGAAACGTGAGTTATTCCGTTTAAAAGGAAGATTTCTCCCAAAACAGCTCTTCTTTGTCACGCACCACACTTCGTGTGAGTTGTGGGGGGGGGGGGGGAGCGGTGGCGCAGTGATTAGCGCACTGCGCTACGAACCCAGCGCCCCTCGCCGTTCACTATCATCAGTCTCTCCTCTGATTCGTCTCCAACATCCGAACTTCCTATTAGCGCGGGTGGCTACGAAAGAAGTTCAACGTGCATGCATCATCACGACCTTCCTCTCTTCATAGTCTCGCGGTTCGCCTGCCCCGTCGTGAAGGATAGAGGAATAGGAGGAGGAGGAATAGGAGGAGGAGGAGGAAGAGGAGGAGGAGGAATAGGAGGAGGAGGAAGAGGAGGAAGAGGAGGGGGAATAGGAGGAGGAGGAGGAAGAGGGGGAGGAGGAATAGGAGGAGGAGGAAGAGGGGGAGGAGGAGGGGGAAGAGGAGGAGGAGGAAGAGGAGGAGGAGGAAGTGGAGGAGGAGGAAGAGGAAGCGAAGGAAGAGGAGGGGGAGGAAGAAGAGGAGGAGGAAGAGGAGGAGGGGGAATAGGAGGAAGAGGAGGAAGAGGAGGGGGGTGAGGAGGAAGAGGAGGAAGAGGAGGAGGAGGAAGAGGAAGCGAAGGAAGAGGAGGGGGAGGAAGAAGAGGAGGAGGAAGAGGAGGAGGGGGAATAGGAGGAAGAGGAGGAAGAGGAGGGGGGTGAGGAGGAAGAGGAGGAAGAGGAGGAGGAGGAAGAGGAGGAGGAATAGGAGGAGGAGATGGGGGAGGGCGGTGAGAGGCTCTCCGCCTCTGTAAGTCACGCTCACTGTCGCTCTCGCCGCAACCACTCTGACACCTAAAATACCGCGCGCATCGATTCCCTCTGTAAAGAGCAAATAAAAACTTTAACTCGCCATCGAATCTCTGTGCCTGGGATGCCCCGGGTCGGCGCGCGGCCATAAACCACGGCCAAGTGTGGGGGGAGGGGCGGGGGGGGGGCAGGGGGGGGGGGCCTCGCGACGACCCTCGCCGCGCGGAGATCAGCGCCGGCTTCTGCCGAGGCGCCGTGTGACCCCCGTGCAGATTGAGGCTGTAGATCCTGAGTCTCACCCAAAGCCGCCTCCTTCTACCCTCCGCCGGGGATGCTGCAGTGCAGTGCCTGCAATGGTTCC